>NC_135664.1:19626447-19935682 GCF_964188315.1 Podarcis muralis | reverse complement strand
ATCAGCTTTTATGGCAAAATGAAAGTAAGTGCATATTTGATTTAGAGAGTCACTTTAGATAAATTTTAAGGTGTTTTTTTATATATAATTTTTTAATGGTGAAATGGATCCAGAATAACTTAACTATGCTTTAGTCCCACTGAGATCATTTAAATTTGAGATGCCTGACCTATCCAGCTAATTTCAATAGGATTGCAGTGTGACCCAATTAGCATAATATTAACACAATAGGAATCCTGTACTTAAAAAGGTATCTTCCTTCTTACTCGTCGGGGTAAGTTCATTAATTATAAGTCTTCAATTATAAATCCTCAATTAAAAGCCTTCCCAAGTTTTCAATTAGCAACAATCATGCATGCCTCAGATTAATCTCACCGGCTAAGATATAATATAATATATCCTAAACTGTATTTTATGCTAAAAGGCTATTGTAAAAACCATGTAGCTAGAACTGTGGCCCATTCAGTGCTCCTCTTAGGGCCAAATGCTCCATTCTATGTTGAACATTTGATCATCAAAGTGCAGCCACGTTCTGTCCTATATATTTACTTCACAGCTGGTTTTATTTCCTTACTCAGCCTAAGATTTGATGAGACTGGAAGCTGGGAGTATTTCAGTCCAACTCAAACTCTTTCAGTAAAGTGAAGCACCTCCATAGACCTTTGTTGTGAGCAATTGCTATGCCTTAGCAGGTGTGCCTAGAAATTGTACATCCCCATTTACATCAAAGGGACGCGGGTGGCACTGTGGGTTAAACCAGAGCCTAGGACTTGCAGATCAGAAGGTCGGCAGTTCGAATCCCCACGATGGGGTGAGCTCCCGTTGCTCGGTCCCTGCTCCTGCCAACCTAACAGTTCAAAAGCACGTCAAAGTACAAGTAGATAAATTGGTACCACTCCTGCGGGAAGGTAAACGGCGTTTCTGTGCGCTGCTCTGGTTCGGCAGAAGCGGCTTGGTCATGCTGACCACATGACTCGGAAGCTGTCTGTGGACAAACGCCGGCTCCCTCGGCCAATAAAGCGAGATGAGCGCCGCAACCCCAGAGTCGGTCATGACTGGCCTTAAAGGTCAGGGGTCCCTTTACCTTTATCTTATTTACATCAAAAGACACATTCAGTCATTTCAAAAGGGCTCCAACATGCACACAAATCCACGCTGACACAAATCTTGCTTGCGGAAAATTGATGAAAGTGTGGAATCCTGTCCTTGTCCACTCTGCTGTTGAAAACAACTCTTTTGACATTGCAAATATGCAGTACTTCCTTCCACGATAACTGGATATTACCCCTTTTCCTCTCTGAACATGACTTAAGATTTGATTGTAACAAATGATTTGACTGGAAATGGGTTACATTGCTGTACACCATGGGTAGGCAAACTAAGGCCCGGGGGCCGGATCCGGCCCATTCGCCTTCTCAATCTGGCTCGCGGACGGTCCGGGAATCAGCGTGTTTTTACATAAGTAGAATGTGTGCTTTTATTTAAAATGCATCTCTGGGTTATTTGTGGGGCACAGGAATTCGTTCATTTCCCCCCAAAAAAGTACAGTCTGGCCCCCCACAAGGTCTGAGGGACAGTGGACTGGCCCCTGCTGAAAAGGTTTGCTGACCCCTGCTGTACACCAAAGCAGGGGAACTGGTCTGGAACAAAAATGGAAGAATCTCAAGCAGAAACCAACAACTCTTGCAAAGTATATTTTGACAACAACATTCGTGTTTACGTTATGTGCATGTGTTGTGCCTCAAAACCGTAGCTTGCTGACAGTCAACATGGATACTTCTACAGCAACGCACCGTGGCCCATTGTAGTATCTTGCAATAGGTACAGCCTTGCTTTTTTAAATAAATATTTAATTTAGCCAAATTTAACTAATGTTAACTACTATTTTGCATAAATTTCTAAGTCAAGATCTTTTAGGGGGAAAGATAGGTTCAATTGCACTTTCTTATGCAATATGAATGAATAGCGTGAATAAATTTTGTCCAATCAATGAGATAGGAAAAGATACTATGTATATAACTTAATCGTTTTCTGTGGCAGTTATCAAGTATTTGCAGTGGTGGTCATCCGAGCTATAGTAAATGTGCTGAACTGGCACTTACTTTACTCTTTTCAGAGATTATTTCATTTCAGTGAGCCAAATTTTAAAAAGCAATATATAAGGCACATTGAGTCCTTGGTTCTTTGTATTCTCCTGTGCCTTCATTGGGTCTGAATGCCAACGGAAGACTGACTTTGGTTTGATTTTGCATAAACAAACACAGCTTTCCACTCGTGCATTGCCAAGCCAGATGTTTCTCTGAATATATCAGGCAGGAATCACCCCAATTAGCAGTTCAGTATAAATAGTATACAAAAGCTGACAGCCAGCATTTTTGAAGTCCTTGTTCTGTGACTGACCAAAAGGTTCATGATGACTCCCAAGTAGATGTCAAAAAACTTTTAAGCTCAACAGAACACCTCTGATATTCAGAAGAATTTGTGCACTCATCCGGGTGTGTGTGTGTTATTGGGTTGTTTTTATTCTGATTATATATGTTGTGATCTTTTCTGTGAACTGCCCTGAGACCTCCGGGTATAGGGCAGTATGTAAACTCAATAAATAATAATAATACTCCCAGAATAAACTTCAAGCGCTGAGGGCTATTAAGGAGCTGATGCCAATTGTATGAATAGAATTGAAGATGATGCTATTGACTTCCTTAGTGTGGATGCGGACTTGAAAAGGGCGTTGCTCTTGGGTTGCCCCCAAACGCAGCTCACATAATAAATATTGAGGTTTAATGAGATCACAAAGTACTGCTTGACAGCTCTGCAACAGGCAGCAGATATTAGCGATCAGGTTTCCTCTTTGCAAGTGGCTTGGTTCAGTTAGCTGTAGTTTGCTCCTTAATAGCCTGTTAGTACCTGCATGCTGATCACTTTGATTCAGCAGCTCAAAGTATGCCAAATAACTAGCATGTAACTAACTACTTGTACTTAGTTATGTGTAAAGGTGATGTAGCAATAGTTAGCTACCAAACAGGCTACAACAGCAAAGGCCCCTCTTCCTAACTCCTTAGCCAGTTCTGGTGGTACCTTTGGGCTTGGTGTTACCTGAACAGCAGTTCCATGCTGCCTTCTGAAAATGTGGAGAGTTTTAAAGACAGTTTGTAATATAGTATGAAGCCATTGAAAGCCAGTCAAAATTCCACTAGGTGCAAGGAGGTCTATGTGTGCAATTAAAGTAGTTCATTCACTCTAACCAAATGCGTAGAAATAGTTCTTTATAGGGAGGTTTTGGAAAAGTATTTCCCCCAAAGTAGCCTGTTTCGTATCAGTATTTAATGCTGTGGAAGTGGTTTGGACAGAATTTGTGCGCTTGCTAATAATATTGATCACTGCGCCTTGCGCTGAAGGGCAGAATTAACATCCACTGCGGCTATCTCAGTTCTGTTTTGATTTTAAAAGTGATGCTTCCTTCAGCTGAAAGACTGGTAGTAAAGCAAAGCAAAGGCTGATCAAGGAACCAACTGATATTATTTCCCTACCCCTAGGGGTTGCATAAGGAGGATAATGCAGCCCCTTTCTGTTGAAAAACAAGAATGTTTAACAAAAGGGTTTGCTTGGTTTTTGTAAATACCAATGGGGCTACATATGAAGCAGAGTTAAATTTCAAAGAGATAAACGCAACACAACATTAATTATTTGGAATCCATTTGTTAACATAGTTGCATGCTTGCCAAGGCACAATTAAGAAAAAGACAGAAAAAGTGTTTCTGCCTCTTGAGATTGCACTGGTTCTTCAAAAAAACAAATCAGTGCTGTGAATACTTGTATGTATATCCTTCAAGCAGAACCAAGCTTGTAGATCCTTGGAGTGTTACTTGGATGGGCCAGCCGTTAAAGACCTTGTTACTAAAAGATCATCAGTGTTAGTCTGCTTGTCATCCCTATGCAAAGCTGCTGCCAGCTCTGGAAACTGGGAGAAATAGTTTCTTGCAAGGATATGCTTGTGCCTTATCTTATGGATAAACATCATCTCATAAGCCTGAAAAGAAGAAAAATATCCAAGGTTATTAAATAAGCTAAAATAAAATAAGAAGGTTAATTAAATCTATTTTAATTAACCTTATAATTTTGATCACATGTCTGTAATGCAGGCCCAAAAGCCCAGAATTTAATAAGTCATAAACTTTTTTAAAAAATAGAAAGCACAATAATAATCTTGTTTTGTTTGTTTCTGAACAGAATAGCCCTACAATGGAACGACTGCAAATCAACTTGTGCAGAGTGTTTACAAAATACTGAGAAATGATTAATTTAAGCTGCAATTTCAAAACACCACACGAGAAAGTACATCCGACTCAACACAACGGAACTTGTTTTTGAGTAAGCGTATCAGTGAATACTTGTTAAAAAAATAAATTTTCCTGCAGCAACATGGGAAGCCCATGCTTATTGATAGCTGCATGTGAGTGCTGGACACTGCCATGGGACTCTGAACTAGGGGAACCGGCTTTTAAGTACAGTGGAACCTTGGTTCTCGAACAGCTTAGTTGATGAACAAATTGGCTCCCGAACACCGAAAACCTGGAAGTGTTCTGGTTTTTAAACACTTTTTGGAAGCCGAATATCCAACGAGGCTTCCACTTGAGAGCAGGAAGCTCCTGCAGCCAATCGGAAGCCGCGCCTTGGTTTTTGAACGGTTTCGGGAATCAAACAGATTCCCGGAATGGATTAAGTTCGAGAACCAGGGTTCCACTGTAAGTAAAGTAAAAACCACAAAACCTTTCAAAAACCGACTTCCCTGAACGAGAATATAGTCAAGAACACCTGGTGAAGAATGTATCAGAAATGACTAGGGCAAGAAGTGGCAAGAGTTAAACAGAGATGAGTAAGGCATGGTCAGATGTGAAAATCTTACAAATTAGATTTAGAGGTGAACATTCTCTTTTAAAACTCCCTAATGCGAAATGAAATGACTCAGTGTTTGCAATTAAAAGCAGCCCCAAAGACTTTAGAACTGAGGGGACCTTTTTCAGCTTGGGTGGAAGCAATGAATACAGATTTTACCACAGGGTGTGAGGCTTGGGGCATCTCAAGAGCCAAACAGTGAGGCCTGGATTTGACCCCCAGGCCTGAGGTTCTCAATCTCTACATCAGAAGAATGGGAAAGCTAGCCAAAAACTAAGGAATACTGAACCCTCATGAAGTATATGAAAGAGAGCTTTCCATTTCACTAGTCTGCAGAGGTGCAACGCGTACAGAATTTAGTCACTATAACACAGAGCACATTTTGAATTTTAACATTAACTATACCTTTTCGAGATCCTTCAGTCTGAGGTGAGCCTCTGCCTCACTCTTTTTGATAAGGAGAGTGTTCCAGGGAGACCATTCTTGGTATTTATTCCACCTGACCATGACAAGATCATGCAGATCACCCCAGGCACTGATAGCTGACTGAGAACCCCAGAAATTTTCAACCATATAGCGCAGGTCTTGCAGCTGCAAAGGAAAAGCAAGTAAGGAGGGGGGAAAGAAGAAATAAAGCTTACTACAAAACTGCCACATTCAAATAGCATTTAGACTCTTATTTGAATCAATAAAGGCATAGTTTCTATTATTCTAAGACATGCATGTCTAAAATGCAAGTTTCTAAAAGCTTATTTTTGGATCCCTCTGCAGATGGAAATTCTGTATCCTCTCTTGACAGCTTGCTTAACTATTAACTTGCTATCAGAACTTTTTCTTACAGCTTGCCCCACACCAAGTCCATGCTTTTTAAAAAGAATAAACAACCCACATTGTCAAGCCTTCAACTATATACACATAATTAAATTCAAAGCTATAGCAATATGTTGGTGAATGAAATAAATCAAGGTACTCTGTGCTTCAAACATGTGAAAGCCTGGATGTTCAAGTTGGATTTGCCAAAGGCTGCTGACTTAATAAGTGAAACTGCATATTTGTGCAACAAAATAATAAAGGTCGTTTATATACTGGATGATTCTGGAAAGGAAGACGCTCTGCCATAAATGTTTGGAAATCTACCACGATCAATCAGGAAATGTCCGCCAAAATCATTTGCACACTTGTTTAAAACTACAGAGGGCAATTCATCTAAACATCAGGGGAAACTTTCTGACAGTAAGAGGTGTTCAACAGTGGAATAGTCTGCCTAGCAAGGTTGTGGACTCTCCTTCCTTGGAGGTTTTTAAGCAGAGATTCGATGGCCATCTGTCATGGATGCTTTAGCTGAGATTCCTGCATTGCAGGGGGTTGGAATGGATAACGCTGGGGGGTCCCTTCCAACTCTACAATTCTGTGAATCTATGATGAAGCTGAGGCTCCAATACTTTGGCCACCTCAGGAGAAGAGAAGGCTCCCTGGAAAAGACCCTGATGTTGGGAAAGATTGAGGCCACAAGGAGAAGGGGACGACAGAGGATGAGATGGTTGGACAGTGTTCTTGAAGCTACCAGCATGAGTTTGACCAAACTGTGGGAGGCAGTGGAAGACAGAAGTGCCTGGCGTGCTCTGGTCCATGGGGTCATGAAGAGTTGGACACGACTAAACAACAACAACAACAACAATGATTCTATTATCTAATAAGTTCTGTGGCCTGGGTAATGGGGTTTCCCCCGTCTCCTCAGCCCATGCCCTTCTGAAATGGGCTCAGGGAACGGGGTCAGGAGAACCCTCAGAACACCAACTCAGGGTGAGGAGGGGGGCTCAAAACGCTTGCCCAGATGGAACGATCATGATTAGTGTGACGCTGAATTATTTCCTTATAGCATAAGCTAAAACGATGAGAGCAAAAACCTGACGTAAATGGTTAGAGAGTGATGTGAGAAAGATTGCAAAAAGTCCACTGCAGTAAGTTGCTTATAGAACAAATGCGTCCAAACGACTCAAGAAAGTGGGCTAGGCAGAGAACAAAAACCTCCAGGTTCACTGGGCAATCTGGGGTTTTTTTGGGTGGTGGGGTGTGTGTGTGTTGTATTTTTCCCATGAGAACCTAAATATGAACATGAATAGTTCTGTATCTGTATGACAAGCATCACAGCAGTTCTAGCAGTGAATTTAATAGCTGTCGTGGAAAATGGAAGGAAACATCCATGACTAAATAAAAGAATATCACTAGAAAATCTAATCATAATAATAAATATTTTTTTCCACCAGCATTGTAAGGCAGTATATAACAGTCCATAGAATAAAATCCCATCTGTTATACACACAGCACAGATCAGAGACTGAAGAATTCTTTATAAACTTAGGATAGAGGTCTATTTTTAAATCCGTGCCAATTAAAAGAAATCACGCCCGAGTTCTAAACAACGTAAGAGCAAGATGAAATCTAATCCAAGGGACATATCCTTCTCACTGAAACAAAATCTAGAATGTGAGCTGTTGCTAATATTTTCATCTCTATTATATTCTCCTTGAGTTGCCTGACCTCTGTGCATCATGGCTTAAGAATAACCTCACTGGGACTTTGCTGAACGAAAATGATAGCCTGTTTATTGGCTGTCAGCAACAGGTGGGGTGGTCGGAGTAGTGGAGAAGAGCCAATGAATGAAGCCCAGCCTACCCATGTGGCAGAAAAAGGTGGCAGAAACCTGGGCTGGCAGAGTGGACTGAACCAATTCAATGCTCCAGATGGAAGATCATGTTTTTGAATGTTTCCCTATGTGAAACTTCCTGCAAGGAGAAAACTAGCACAAAGAGAGCAACCTAGGCTGCTGACATACCAGATTTCTTACTGGAAGGTGTCCCCCCCCTCCCCCATACAGTAAGGTAAAGGTAAAGGGACCCCTGACCATTAGGTCCAGTCGTGACCGACTCTGGTGTTGCGATGCTCATCTCGCTTTATTGGCCGAGGAAGCCGGCGTTTGTCTGCAGACAGCTTCCGGGTCATGTGGCCAGCATGACTAAGCTGCTTCTGGCGAACCAGAGCAGTGCACAGAAATGCCATTTACCTTCCCGCCGGAGTGGTACCTATTTATCTACTTGCACATTGACGTGCTTTCGAACTGCTAGGTTGGCAGGAGCTGGGACCGAGCAACGGGAGCTCACCCCGTCGTGGGGATTCGAACCGCCGACCTTCTGATCAGCAAGTCCTAGGCTCTGTGGTTTAACCCACAGCACCACCCGCGTCCCTTACGGTACCCCCGTACAGTAGAAGCATTTTTTAAAAAAGAGAGCCATTGACGCTCAGTCTTATAATGTTCCGTAGATTCTGCTGCATTGTGTAAAGCAGGCCTCAGTGGTTTTGGGATCCAGAATTGCCAAGTAAAACTGAGATAATAGGAGAACAAGAAAGGGGGATGCAGAAAGGAAGGGAAAACTTCATATTGGCCTGGTAATATGGTACTAATGCAAAGAGAGCCTAGAGATGTGAAGGCAAGGGGGGGGGGGTATCAGAATCCCTCCCTTTCCCCCTCATTTTTCTCCTGAGGCCTGAAGTGGAGAAACTGAAAACTTGGGAGTAAATTAAAAATTCATCTTTAGAAACATGCTCTCTTGCAGATTATGCTGAAATGCTTTTTAATTTTTTATTTCATTTATGAATCTGCTTCCTGTAAAACGTACCCAAGCAATTTAACCATAAAAACATATATCAAAACAAAAATCAAGTCCAATACAGATGAGGACTGGGATAAAACTCTTCACTGAAAAGGCTTGTTGTAAAAGGAAACCTAAAAGACGAGCCTGAAATGTACTGCGAGGCTGCTCCAAAATGTAGGTGCCACCACAATAAAGGTTTGGGATGATAGGAAACTTAACTAGTTCTGTCAGTGCCTGTGCAAACAAGTTTCACTCTCAGACAGCAGCTGAGTGTGGCATGGCAAAGGAACTGAGCAGCTTGTCAGAGATGAGAGGCAGGTTTTGGCAGCAGCAGAGTAAGTAGCAGCACAGGCAAAGTGAAGCATGTCTCACCCACTTCTATAAACCCCCTTCCCTTCCTTACTGTTCACTTTTCTTCTGAGTGGGTGATGCAGACAGAATACAGTGGTACCTCGGAAGTCGAGCGGAATCCATTCTGGAAGTCCGTTCGACTTCCCAAACGTTCAGAAACCAAGGCGCAGCTTCTGATTGGCTGCAGGAAGCTCCTGCAGCCAACCGGAAGCTGTGGAAGCCGCATGAGACGTTCAGGTTCCAAAGAACTTCCAGGTATGCAGCGTTCGGGAGCCAAAACGTTTGACTTGCAAGGCGTTCAGGAGCCAAGGTACGACTGTATCATACTGGATTAGGTAGAACATCATACTTAAGTAAGGTAGGATGCAGCTCAAATTCCAACAGTGGCACTAGATTGCATCCGATTGTGTCCCTCTGCTCATGGAAGGCTCTTTGGTCCAGCTGATTCTTCTGTGAAGTGGGGGAGGAATTATCCATCCCCCTGCTGCCCCCACTTATCCAAAATCTGCTCCAGAGGGTCGAGGGACCCTTTGGATCAGAATGGGACATGGCATGGGGAGCTGCAAGAGAAAGGAGGAATTTGTAAAAAATAAAAATTGACCTCTCCCTTCCATGCATGGAAGCCTCCACTGGAAAAAAAGAGCATTCTGTAAGGTAATAATAATAAATAATAATAAATTTTATTTATATCCCGCCCTCCCCAGCCGAAGCCGGGCTCAGGGCGGCTAACAACAATAAAACAGTACAAAAGTACAGCACAAACAACACTCTAAAATCATTCATTATAAAATTAATTAAAATTAATTGTAAGGGATACAACTGAACACAACCCTATATTTGTAGCTAATGTTTTAATAAAACAACAGCAGTTATGCTGTTTTATTTCAGAACTGTTGTTGCTGGCATCCGTCTGTCTCGAGAGGTGAAGTCAAACTGCTGTGCCAGCACCACCAAAGTGACCTCCCTGGGACACAAGCCCGGGAAGCATATATGGAGGTTCTGGGCTGCCCAGACGACAAGACCCCCCCACCCCCACCCCTGCCAAAGGAAAGCAGAGCAATATGCTTGACACAAGCTTGGCTGTAGGAGTCGCCGGAAGGAGGCGTACAAGGTGTCATCTAATCATCTACGGGACTCTTCTCCAGATTTCTCCCAAAGATATCCCACAAGGCAGCGGAGGTTTAGGGTCAACGTTTTCCTTCTCCTAGATAGGCTACCTTCCCAAGTTGACAAGTCCCATCTGCCCCCCACTTCCCTCTAAAGCACGCGCAGAAACCGCCTTCTTGACTGTTGGACCCACTCTTGGTCTTGTCCACTCAATCCACCGGAATCTGTCTTTGCATGTAGAGGAAGTCCCTAACTCACAGTTTGAGACCCATTGGCTACCCTCACCTGGTACAGCTGGCCAGTCAAAGCTGTTTCCTGGGGTGTGGCTGATGTTTCTAGGAGCCGCAGGTGAGAGCTGAGTGCAGGGTGAGGACCAAAGGTGGGCAAACTGCCCCAGAAGGAGCATGACATGCCCTCACCCAAAAAATCCCTGTTCTAGGACTACATAGAACAATACAATTTTATGTGCTGCTAAGTTGTCTTTCACGTTCTTAAAGTAGCAAAGTAAGGTCATATTTGATGAGTATTTTTCTCCAAAATGCCTCTGGAAACAAAACACACACACACCATACAAAATCTCCATGACTCAAGATTTCCACAAATGTTCATCTCTGCCTACTCTGATTGGGTTTAGACTTGGATTTCGTAGCACGCCCACGTGTGGAAGCAAAGGCAAGCCTTTATGTGAAGCAGAAATAGCACGACTGGTGTCACAAAAGGGTTGGGAACTGCAAACGGGCCACTGGCAGGAATTGATTTATCATCAAGGCAAGAAACAAAACGAAAAGGAAAGTTTCGTGTAATGTAAAAGCCTCTGTGCTCTGCCACTACTTACAGCCAGCACAATATAAAACTCTGTTCCATTTTGTGCTGTCTGAAAATATTATCTTTAACATCACTATTCTCGGTCCTCTGCATACCTGTAGTATGAAGGCAATCTTAGCACCATCCTTATAATTCAATTCTGATTCTCGGAGATTTCGGAGCATACGTTTGTATTTCAGGAAGGCTTCCCTCTTGCGAGCCTCGTTATCCAGCTTGCAGCACAGACGACAACGGCCAACAGTGTGTGAACTAGCAGATATGGCAAAATCCGTAGAGGGCAGGTACCTTTTACAACCAAGGCAAAAGTGGATGTTTTGGTAAAGCCTCATTGGATCAGGTGGAACCTGCAATGAAAACAGATTAGCTATAATATATACAATATATACAATAACAGTATTTTCCACATTCAGTCATTAGCCTGGCCCACAGATCTTGTCCCAAAGTACAGTAGCCGCTGACAACTGTATGCATAGAAACCTTTGAAATTGAAGAAATATATATCTACAAAACAATTCTGCTGCAGCACAGCATGCGGCCTGTCAAATGCAATCTGTTTCCCCATTATATACAGTAAACCGAGTGATTATGAACATATTTTTGAAGTTTGATATTTGAGGATGGGTTTAAAGGGCTAAATATTCTGCTAATTTATATAAAAACACTTTGAGAAGAATGAAATTGTCCATATGGACTACTATGGTTGTGTTTTTGAGACGATGCAGAGCAAGAGATGAAGGCGGAAACACTAAAGGCTTCAGAAACCATTGTTTAGTCATTTATTTTATTTTTATCTCTTTATTCCTTTATTGCCAATGCAACCTACTACAAAAATTATATAGAATGATCTCCTTTTAATTGCCATAACGATTTTGAAGAAGCAGTAAGTGCACATTTTAGTTATGGTCCTTCTCTATATTTGCCAATAACAACAAGTGTTTGTTTTGAGGAAATATTTTTCATTTTTCAGTTTTATATGTGTGCCCTTTCACTTTCAGTGCCTTCAACCTTTTACAAAACAGAGAATATCAGCTGCAAAGCTGATAAAACCCACCCTCCAGCTAGCATTCAGTTGCTTTGACAGAAACACTTTAAAATACTTTATTTAAAACAGTTTTAAACACACACAAATTATCAGATGGTTAGAATGCTATTCTCATGTGTGTTTTGTGCAATAAAGTTAAATAAGAAGAGAAGCACCCATTTCTTTTCAATGTGGTTTCATGCACTCAAACCTGTCTGGCATTTTCAGTGCCAAATGAGCAGCTCTTCCAGCATACTAAGTAAGTAATTAGTTTGGTTTGTCTGGTTGCCACTAATGTTCTTAAAACTGCTTTAAATGTTATTTCTGAGACTGGCATTCCTGCCAAGGTGTATTAAATCCAAACATAGCTATCCTATAGCCTTGGTCTCCAGATGCAATGACTCAGAAGCCCAAATTTTTGGGGAGAAATAAAGCTGTAGCCAATAACCCTGTTCAACATTTCTCCATTCTAGTTTCATGATGCTGGCTGAAAAAAAATTGCCTCTGGCCTAAAACCAATCTGCTTGTATCAGCAGAAAGTTACTTGTTCTTCTGACAGATGTCATAATCACCAGAGAATGGTGACATCTCCATGAAAATGACATATAAATATGAGTGCCATCTGAATGATTTCAGCAAGGCACCTTGAATTTTGTAATCATGTTCATCTTACCTTTTCATGGAACGCAATAAGTTCAAGCTCAGTAACAATGGCAACACTAACATTTATAGCTCAACATGCTTGAACCATACAGCCTTGGCAGATTATCCTCATATGATAAATGGAAGACAGAGACTGCAAAAATAATAACTTGACTAAGGCAATTTAATGTGTCTAAAGTGCAACTTGAGCTTGACTTCCCAGCTCATACTCTTAGCCACTGTTATCAGTTTGTTTTACTGCTTTCCATGTTGATCTCTTCCTATTAACTAGGGGCAAGTTTGCACCCTTTGTCCTGCTGTTTAGTAGCGATACCTGGGTTTCATTCATACACACAGCACAGCCTTCTCAAAACGTCTTCAGTTGAATAATTGAATAAGGAAAAAGAAACCATTCCTCTCTCCATTATGCAGAAATTCAACTGCCTCTGGGTAGACTATGGACTCTTTAGCGAGTAGTTTTACTTAGCTGCATGCCAAGGAACAACTGTAACAGAGAAGAAAAGGAACAAAATACCTTGAGATGTCGAGCAACCTCTGGATTAAAAAGTGGTGTTTTGATATACTGAAGAAATAATGTACATATTCTTTGCCTGAGCCCGTCTAAGTTACATTCCTTCACTCCCCTCATCATGAGGTCTGCTTCTCTGTCAATCAATTCCACTATCTCATGTGTGAGTTTAGAGTCATGTTCCTGCAAAGGCAAGCAAGATGTTTAGCAAATCACATGCACCTCATTTCTTAATTCCTTACACCGATTGCCTGTCAATTATGAGAGAGCAAATGCTCCAAGGCTTCTTAAAGCTTAGCTTTTTGGGAAATGGGAATCGTGTATCCACACACCTATCTCACTGTCTTTAAATAACTGTCTGTCCAGATCAATTTTATGCTATGTTTATATATAGAAAGTGTTCACTGACTGGAGCGAATAAGAGCTCTTTCCCACCAATGCAGTATCAAGCACAGTCCTGCCCAGACCAGACTGGTACTACAGTGCATGTGTGTGCTTGCTAGCTCTGGGATGGCTCAGTTGGTAGAGCACGAGACTCTTAATTTCAGGGTTGTGGGTTCGAGCCCCATGTTGGGCGAAAGATTCCTGCATTGCAGAGGGTTGGACTAGATGGCGCTTGTGGTCCCTGCCAACTCTACAATTGCCGTATTTTTTTTGCTCTATAAGACTCACTTTTCCCCTCCTAAAAAGTAAGGGGAAATGTGTGTGCGTCTTATGGAGCGAATGCAGGCTGTGCAGCTGTCCCAGAAGCCAGAACAGCAAGAGGGATTGCTGCTTTCACTGCACAGCGATCCCTCTTGCTGTTCTGGCTTCTGAGATTCAGAATATTTTTTTTCTTGTTTTCCTCCTCCAAAAACTAGGTGCGTCTTGTGGTCTGGTGCGTCTTATAGAGCGAAAAATACAGGTATATAACTTATTTAACACACCTGTGTTCTATGACTCTATGAGAGTGTGCATGAATAAGGAGGTTAAAGGTCCTTACACCACACCAGGCTCTTAATGCAAATTGGACAGACATGCGATATTTACTTGTAAATAGCTGAACAGTGTGTGGTACAGTTTGGCTCCGATGCTTCCTGAAATCAAAGGGATTTTCCTTCCTGGCTGTGTGGGTTCGGGATTGAGCTCAGGCATATTTTGAACCGTAAACTGCCTTGGCAAAAAGGGGATATATTAATGCAGCAAATAAATCCACCTATACAGGTTTATTCAGATGTCCCGCTATGTTCAAGTGTGCTTAGGACTTCGGTATTACACTTCTTAGCTAATGTAAAAGTATCGGTATATAGTGGGCACCCTGGTGTCGAAAGATGAAAGCAGGGGCCCCTTAAGCCCTTGCAAACCGTCCGTAATTGACAGTGTACTGTGTGTGATCTCAGTAGGGCTTCTTTAAAAGCTTGAGAGAGAGAGATACCTTCACCGTGTGCTTCAGCGTTAGCAGCACATCCAGCCGTTCATCCTGCGGAAGGTCTTTCATACTAATGCTGCGGTAGATTTCGAGCAGCTCCCTGGCCCGCAGCGTGAACTGCGTATCCATCTCGGTAACTTTGCCATCAAATGCTTTCCACTTTTTGGGGGCTGCACACTTGAGAAACATTTTGAATCGCCGAGTTAGAATGGAGAAAGGAATCATGGACAATGCTTTACAATGCGACCAAAGGAAGCTTATAGAGTCTACAAATCTGACGCCCTGATGATAAGAACTGCCGCTGTCCCAAGAAATGTGCAACTATCTGAAACAAGACATTTTCCTGTCCGTTTTAGTAGATTTGTTGCCAAATGGCAGTTTCCTAGCGAACACAAAACCAAATAAACAATAATTAGAAGCGGGGGGGGGGGGGGGGGGAGAGAGACTGTTCATTCCATACACTATAGCTTCCTTGGTAATTTACTGGTTGCTGTCAGAGTATAGTGGTACCTCGAGTTAAGTACTTAATTCGTTCCAGAGGTCTGTTCTTAACCTGAAACTGTTCTTAACCTGAAGTACCACTTTAGCTAATGGGGCCTCCTGCTGCTGCTGCGCCGCTGGAGCACGATTTCTGTTCTCATCCTGAAGCAACGTTCTTAAATTGAGGTACTATTTCTGGGTTAGTGGAGTCCGTAACCTCAAGCATATGTAACCTGCAGCGTATGTAACCCGAGGTACCACTGTACAACTAAAAACCAGTATTATGCCATAATAAACTCTGCTAATGCATGGAGATGAACGAACATCAGGACTGCCACCAACATTCTCAAAATATGGAAAAAAATTCGTTCATCTTTGAACAATGTAACAACAATAACAACAGCAGTTTTATTATTTATTACAACAACTTTATTATTTATACCCCGCCCATCTGGCTAGGTTTCTCCAGCCACACTGGGAGTTTGGGATTCTATGAGTGTGACGATAACTTTATACGGTACCTGCTGAATTTCTGCCTGCCTTACTGCTGTTGAAGCCACAGCCCTTCTTTTAGCAGAAGGGGTTGTGATGCTAGATGAAAGATCCTTCATAAGATAACGGAAGTCAATGGAGAGCAAATAACCATAAGAACACCAGAGCATTCCTGCAGGTTCCGGCCAAAGGCACATCTAAGTCCAGCATCCTGTTCTCACAGTGACCAACCAGATGCCTGAAAGCAGAACCTGAGGACAAGAATGCTCCTGAGTGTGATTCCCAGAGACTGGTATACAGAGGGATGCTGCCTTCAACTAATAGCCTTATTGGCCATAATTCCCTTTTAAAGCCATTCAAGTTGGTGGCCATCGCCACCTCTTGTGGGAGCCAACTCCGCAGTTTAGCCATGTGCTGTGTGAAGAAAGAATTTTCTATCTGTCCCAAATATACAGCTTCATTGGATGCCCCCAAGTTTATTGGATGTCCCCAAGTTCTAGTACTATGAGCGAGAGAGATAAACTTTCCCCCCATCACAGGGGAGTGAATTGCTCCACCCCCCTGAATATATTGCCATTTTTCTAAACCTTTCTAAACCTTTTTCAGCTCTGCAATACCCTTTTTGAGGATAGATTTCTTTTCAGCCAGAAGTTGGGTCCTTTTTCTGTCGCTGTGCAAGCTTGATGAGGTCATGCACGGGAAAGGTGTGTTCTCAAGCCCTGCTGGCTTTGGATAAAAAGCCCTTTTCTCGCCCCTTGGACGAGTCAGCTCCCTCCAGATTTCAGAATCTGGCTGTCTAAGAGTTTGACAAAAATGCCACAAATATTAGCCTCAGACCTACGGCCCAATTTTCACACTCCTTTTCCAGTCAATGAGATGCATAGGAGTCCATCCACACTTACCTCTTGCCATGAGCTTTTTAGCTACAGGTCCACGCTTTCAAGCTCTATGCCAGAGTGCGTCCCCCCTGGCTCTGCTTTCCTCAAGAAAACCTGCTCTTTAACACTGAATCGGAACAAACAGCAATTCTGTGGATTGCCGTTTGCTCCAATTCAGTGGCAAAGAGCAGGTTTTCGTGAGGAAAGCACTGCAGCAAAAGAAAAAGAAGTGCTTGGACACAGAGCTTAAAAAGAGATATATTAAAACATATATTCACAAGTCACAATACAGCTTTGTCCACTGCCCTGATATCACAGAACGATCACTCCAATCCTGAATCCCACATCACTGTCATGTTGGCTCATCTAATATCCTCAATAGGAACCCAATTACTGATCTGGTTGGCTAGACATTTTCAATCAATATATCCCCTCCACAGACACCTCTGTGATGATGATGGCATTGAAATATCCTGTTCTTCTTCAATAAAAGAGCTTTAAAGCATGGACCTATGCCTAGAAATGAGCCCCTTGTCTGTGTGACTAAATCCTCAGCCCAGGGCTAGCCTTTACCTCCCAGCAAAGACCAAGGCTGGCATAAATAACTGAACAAGGATGGGTAAGTAGGGGAGATTTCCAATCCTAGCTTGTGGCAATATTCTCTCTCTCTCTTTCCACTCAAAAAGCTTCAACTGATCCAGATTAGCTCAAGAGCTTGTTCCTTGTTCTCACACTTATAGCAACACAAAGAGCTGTTAGACGGTTGGGTCTTTCTAGCTGAGTATTATCCACACTGACTTGCAGTGGGTCTTCAGGGTTTGGGGGAAAGGATCTTACCTGGCTCTACCTGTACATGCCAGGGACTGGACCAAAGACTTTCTGCATGAAAATCAGGTGCTCTACCAACAAACTACATGTACTCCCAAACAATCTCTCACCTGCCTTTAGCAGTCCACCCCTTCTTCCCTGACCATTCAGGTCCTTAAAAAAGGACCTTTAAAAAACACACTCCAAAGCTGATTATGCTATGTGCTATTCCGAACCCAAGAAGTAATATTCTCAGTTAAGCTCTTCTCTGTACAAAACTCAAATGCTCAGCCAGTTTCCTCTTGGAAGCACAAATCTGTAGAGTGTTAGCATTCATCCATTTTTTCAAGTTATGTAAGCACAAAAAGAGGGAAATAAAAGAAAATAAGAGTTCATAAATGAGAATTTGACAGATTCTTAGCAGGCTTAGTTCTATAATTAAATGAGGGGCTGATAATTGGAACTGACGGGTTGCAGCCAAAACTGATTAAAAAATCCGACAGGAAACAGGCTTGTCTAAATTATGAAGTTCTAAATCTTTCAATTAGAGCTAGCAAACTCCAGCAAAATCGGAAACAGAGGATTGTTGCTCTAGCATAACTAAAGGTTTATTAATTTGTTTTCCCAGGCATGCATGATAAAATAAATCCTTCATATAGGACCATAAAGCTTAAGTTCTAAGCCTGTATTTTAGTAAGTCGGGTTTTGGTTTTTTGAAAGCCAGTGCTAACAGATGAGTTTTTTGTTTGAATACACAACTAGTTTTAGCTTATTCAGCTAAGCAAGTGTCCTCTTGCTCTCCTAGCTTAAGATTTATTTATTTTTAAACAAACTATAGGTTTGTATCCAACTACATTCTACTCAAAGTAAAAGGTAAAAAGGTAAAGGACCCCTAGACGGTTAAGTCCAGTCAAAGGCGACTATGGGGTTGCGGAGCTCATCTCGCTTCAGGCCAAGGGAGCTGGCATTTGTCCATAGACAGCTTTCCGGGTCATGTGGCCAGCATGACTAAACCGCCTCTGGTGCAACGGAACACTGTCATGGAAGCTAGAGCACACGGAAACGCCATATACCTTCCTGCCACTGTGGTACCTATTTATCTACTTGCACTGGCATGCTTTCAAACTGCTAGGTTGGCAGAAGCTGGGACAGACCAACAGGAGCTCACCCCATTTCAGGGATTCGAACCGCCACCCGTCCGATCAGCAAACCCAAGAGGCTCGGTGGTTTAGACCACAGTACCACCTGCATCGGGGACGCGGGTGGCGCTGTAGGTAAAAGCCTCAGCGCCTAGGGCTTGCCGATTGAAAGGTCGGCGGTTCGAATCCCCACGGTGGGGTGCGCTCCCGTTGCTCGGTCCCAGCGCCTGTCAACCTAGCAGTTCGAAAGCACCCCGGGGTGCAAGTAGATAAATAGGGACCGCTTACTAGCGGGAAGGTAAACGGCGTTTCCGTGTGCGGCTCTGGCTTGCCAGATGCAGCTTTGTCATGCTGGCCACGTGACCTGGAAGTGTCTCCGGACAGTGCTGGCCCCCGGCCTCTTGAGGGAGATGGGCGCACAACCCTGGAGTCTGTCAAGACTGGCCCGTACGGGCAGGGGTACCTTTACCTTTACCACCTGCATCAGAGTAGATCCACTTAAATTAATGGACTTAAGTTAGTTATGGCTACTAACCTCAATGGGTCTACTCTCAGTAATTCAAGCATTGGATACAACCCACAAATAAGAACATAATGGTTTTGCTCCAAAGAGATCCTAGGGTAAGCAGTAAGTGCTTCTCCTCAACTAAGTAAAGGTAAAGGTAAAGGGACCCCTGACCATTAGGTCCAGTCGTGGCCAACTCTGGGGTTGCGGCGCTCATCGCGCTTTATTGGCCGAGGGAGCCGGCATACAGCTTCCAGGTCATGTGGCCAGCATGACTAAGCCGCTTCTGGTGAACCAGAGCAGCGCACGGAAGCACCACTTACCTTCCCGCCGGAGCGATACCTATTTATCTACTTGCACTTTGACATGCTTTCGAACTGCTAGGTTGGCAGGAGCAGGGACCGAACAACGGGAGCTCACCCCGTCGCGGGGATTCGAACCGCCGACTTTCTGATCGGCATGTCCTAGGCTCTATGGTTTAACCCACAGCGCCACCCGTGTCCCTAAAGCTAAGTAGAGACCTCCAATTTCTACCAGCTCCTATGAGGTGAGGAGCCATATGCACTGAACAGCAGTGTGTGAAAAGGTTTCCTTGACCTTCAGAGACAGATTTTCAACAGAAGAGGATGTAATGGGAATGCATAGATGGAAAACCCCAACATGCAGCTGAACTCTGCCCAGAGTTCTTTGGAGACAAGCTACTATTCATTTTAGCTTCTGTGAAATTTAGATAAAAACCTGGAGGTGTAGCCATTTTAATTTATATAGTAAACGAAATGTATAATGTATAACCAAGGGCCTCACTCCACATTTTCATAAGTTATGATAAGAACATATAATTTTCTAAATAAAATTGTGTTCATTCTTTGCCAAAGAACTCAGTGTCCCCTCAAGGCCTTTTATCCATACCCAAATTCTGTTTTGGGGCTTTTTTAGATATATGCTCAAAACTGGTGCAAGAAATTCTGAATCTCCAGTTTTCTCTTGCCAGCTCTCTTCTGCTTTTTTAGTTGGCTGGCTGCAACATGGAAATTACAATAATCCTGTTATCTAAATTGCTTCAGAGAGCAGGTCTATTGTAAACTGCATTCCAGTTGCCACCACATGAAAGCTGCACAGAGTGTTGCCAGAGGGGTGGGGTGGGGAATACAACTTGCGCTGGGAGAGACAGGAGGAGATGCAATGAAGAATTGCAGAGAATAAAGACAAACAGGGAAGGAAACAGCAAAACATCTATGAACCAATATGTTGAGTAAATATCTGGTGCTATTAGCAAAGTTGGCCATTTGTTCAGGCAAGTGAGGATGCTATTTAGGACAGGATCTCAATTGAATAGCTAGTGTAAGAAGGAAGATCCGTTCTCCTACTACTGCCCCAAAGCATTTCATTCCCAGAGTACATACATTTACTAGAGCAGCTGTCAGGATTCTCTCAACTGTCATGGAGATTGAATAGCTTGTGGAGGTAGGGGATTTCTGTATATTAAATTGGCAGAAAGTGGATAACCTACTACCCCCTTTTTCCTCTAACCAATGACAGCCAAAAGCTCATTTTAAATCTCTTCACATGTAGCTACATTCCTACTATTTGGAGGTAAGGTAAAGGTAAAGGGACCCCTGACCATTAGGTCCAGTCGTGGCCGACTCTGGGGTTGTGGCGCTCATCTCTCTTTGTTGGCCGAGGGAGCCGGCATACAGCTTCCGGGTCATGTGGCCACCATGACCAAGCCACTTCTGGCGAACCAGAGTGGCGCACGGAAACGCTGTTTACCTTCCCGCCGGAGCGGTACGTATTTATCTACTTGCACTTTGATGTGCTTTCGAACTGCTAGGTTGGCAGGAGCAGGGACCAAACAACGGGAGCTTGCCCCGTGGCGGGGATTTGAACCACCGACCTTCTGATCGGCAAGCCCTAGGCTCTGTGGTTTAACCCACAGCGTCACCCGCGTCCCATTTGGAGGTAGGGTGGATATAAAATAAATAAATAAAATTGTAAATTATGATGTTGGCCTTAACGTCTACATCATGCATGCAGCATATCTATTCGACACATTCACATTTGATCCAAATTGGTGACTTCAGTTGGTCTTAACCACAATGGAACAATTTGTCAATGAAGTCTCTTTGGTGCATAAAGCCCAAGTCATGGTCAGAGGGGACATTTGATTCAAGGAGGTGGGGAGGTCAGAATTCTTTTAAGCAAATTTTATTTCTGTATTGAAACTGAAAATGGTTATCTAAAAGCATCATTCCAAATCAAGTGGCTTTTTTCAAGAAGGAGAAGATCCACAAAAATTCGAAACCAGTATCAGGGAAGTAATTCCCGTGCTTAAGCCAAGAATACTATAATACCAAGCAGAAAGCGTAGAGCCACTTACCTCTTCTTTGTCTAGGCCTTGCACAATTAGGGTCATTTTGCTCTTTCCTCCAAACCAAGTAGCTGCCAATCCCTCCCCCTTCTTACTAGTCTTCATTTCCAAAAGCTACTTCCTCTGTCTGCTTCTCTTATCTCTACAAAATATCTCGCTGAATTCACTTCTATATTAAATGTGTACCAACGTCCAGTTGCCAGCCTTGAAGCCTTGTTAAGTAGATGGTTCATTCCTAATCTCCTAGAAGCAGGCTGGGCCATCAGCTAGGAACATGTGGAAATGCCAGAATCATGAATCACCGCTAAAGCGTAGGGACTGTATATATGCCCACCATGATTTGTGTGACTGTACATGCAGCCCTTTCTTGAACAGCAGAAACTGTACAAATTTCAGTACATGAAGGCACTAGTTCGTTCAGAGCCTCCATGATAATCCGTCCAGATTGAAAGTCTGTTTTTCACCATATGCACTTCCAGTGGAGTTTGGAACAACAACACAACAGCTGAATGGTGGCTGAATTGTTATTATTCTTTACTCTCGTGCTCCACTCCTTCACATTGCTCTTCAATATCCATTTTCCTTCAAAAGGCATTTCCTGAGCCATCATACCTTCACCTACACCTGACATTAAAGGCGAGCAATGAAGTGTTATAGTACATACTGAAATTTCAAAACATCCACGTTTATTTCTACTATAGTGGCCGCTAGTGACATCTGGTGGTGGGTAAGTAAACTTAACTTATTTATTCTGGGCAGGGGGTGGGGACGGACGGACTATTCTGACATACGGTAAATTGCCCAACTTTGCTTATCCACGACGCTATTCTCAGGGTTATCTTATTTTATTCAAAAGGAGAGATGAATTAGATATTGCCTACCTTTGAAGTCCTATTCTTATTATGTCTAAAATGTATGGTGAAGTATGGTGAAACCACCCTTCTGGTTTGCAAAACCAGAATTATAAGAACAGAGTAGAACTCAAACTCTCCTGTTTTTAGGCCATATTTTGAGTGATGCAGCTGGATGAGGCTTGCATCAGTAGAGCACTATGGAGGATAACAACTTAAAACTTGAAATCCAGCTATAAAGTCAGTAGTTTGATTGAAAGTGGTTTATGGCCATCTAATTTTTTACAGAAACTGACCAGTCTACTAAGCCACTGCTCTAAGGTTAAGCCACTACAAGGACCACTTGCACAACACCTTGAAAGGGGCAGGGTGGGGGTTGTTCGCTTCTGATGATCAGGGAACCCATAGCGAAGCGGCCCTCCAACTGCTGCTCCATGCACTTATATCACAGCTTATCACATCACTGCTCAAGCCACTTTAGACAGTCTACAGTCATGCGGTGATCTTGGACGCACATGCAAACAATCAGATGGATTCTGGTAAAAGCTTTTGCATACCGAATACAGCAGAACAGATCAAGGGGGAAGACGGGTTGATATTCTTCTCTCTCAGGGTGCAGATAGCAAGATCCACTCAAGGAACTGCAGCATAGCTTTTCTACTCCATGCACTGCTAATATCACTCTGGGCATGCCAATACCACTGCCAAGCTGTTCATGGCAAGCTAAAACCTTCCAGTGCCTCACCCTGAAGTATCCAAAGTATTCTCCCTGAGACTCAGGCTTGCAGGCTTCTCTCCTCACCAAGGCATGCGAGCACGGAGAAAAGAGTGGACTATGGGATGCTTAAAAGGTGAGGCCTAGGAAGGCTATGCCATCAATTGCCTGGCATGTTGCTGTGCCCAGCACAGCCATACACCCTGCACGGGAGCATCATCAGAAGAGGGACTTGGCATGAGGTGCCACTCTACTCTTCCGTCCATATGAGAGAGCAAGACTGTGACCATAATTAATGAGGGAGGACCTGGCATCACTCAACAGATTTCAAGTCTTTCAAAACCCCCAAAACAACCACTCTTAATAGCTACTCTTCACAAAATCTGGAATACCACATATCTCCCTGTGATGGCATCGAACTGCTGGATCCTCTAAGAATGGCCCATCCATGCAAATCTTCTTAGAATGTACATTCAGGGAAGTATGAATGAGACTACCGTAATACATTGAGTTCCTTGTGCCTCTAATGTAGCATTAATTGAGGGTTGCACAGGGCACGGTACTCATCATCTCCAATGAGACGGCACAATTAAGTAAATTAAGATGTAAGTGGTGGTTTTTCTGTGCTTAGGTGAAAAGAAGCACTCATCAAGTTTTATAGGCGTATATAAAAAGGCTTTTAATAACTGTACCTAATGAGCCAATTTTACTGCCAGACATGCATGAAGCCCACAAATCATATCTTCAACTGGTCAAGTTAATTACTGTGCTTTTCTTCAGCCTGCTGCTACTTTGTAAATGTTAATTCGGGTTTTTGAACTCTGGGTGCGTTCAGTGTTCAGACAGAAATTATCTCACTGACCTTTTCCAAGAAGGACAGGATTGCTTGGTGCGCGTTCTCTTCATATGCGTTTATTTTGTGTCTCCCGATGGTAGCAATCAGCTGGGCCTCCTTTTCTAAGAGTCCACAGAGAGCTGCCTTCCGTTCGGCTCCAGTGAGAGTGCTGTTGATATTCTCAAGCTCCTCTTGCCTCCATACTACATCAACAAAAGGACAATATTATTGATTTTTTTTCAACTTTTGTTTTCTTGATTTAGCCTGCACATGCTATGAATAGGAAATGTGCTAGCCAAGTGTTTAAATCAGCGGTGAAAGGGGATTGAGCTTTGTTATTTTGGTACTCTGTTTTTAGGAGCATAGGTAGCATGCCTTAGTGTGCTGTTTTCCTGAAATTCTCCAATACCAGCTGGTGTTTTGTACCTTTGCTCCTGTCTTTAAAATACCGTACAGTGGTACCTTGGAAGCCGAATGCCTTGCCTCCCGAACAAATCAGCTCCCGAACAATTGAAACCCAGAAGTGAGTGTTCCGGTTTTCTAACGATTTTCAGAAGCCGGTTCTCGAACAATTTCCAGTTTTTCGGAAGCTGAACATTCAGCATGGCTTCCGCAGCCGCACTTTGGTTTTTGAATGGTTCCGGGAGTTGAACGGACTCCTGGAACACATTCTGTTCGAAAACCAAGGTACCACTGTACTAGAGATCAGCAAGGATGGAGAAACTATGCGAAAAGGGCATCTGCGCAAAGCTTGCTACAGGGTTTGTGTGTGCTTATGAAGCACACTAATTCCTGCAGTTCTTTCACCTGTGGGTCTCATGCCCCCATATAGGATATGACAGTGGAGATACACCACAAGTGAAGTCCAATGTCTCAGTCACTGCCAGTACAAGTTGTGTGATATACCCATGCTAAGATCTAGAGAGCAGTAGTCCTTTGCCATTTCAGAATTTCTTTTGGGAGAGAGTTCTCCAAATGTCACTTTGGCACTGAAATGCAAGAAGAGAAGGTCTGATGTACGTACGCACATTTATTCAACAAAAACAGACAAGGTTCCTACTCAACATTAGAATTAAGCATATTACATCTTGTATTGTTGCATACTGGCATATTGACTGCCAGTCACTGAATATATTACACAAACAGCTATTTAACATACATCAAGTGAGTAAGCTGAAATTTATAAATACTGTATTGTTAAAATAATACGGGCATTCAGTTACAATGTTGTAACTAAAAACCTGCATCTGTTGAACGCCATCCTATACAGCATTCCAATGCCTGCTATAACTATATAATAGTATTTTCAATGTGCATTAAAATGAGAACACAGCATTCTATTATGGGAGCATTAGCAAAGGAGACAAATACCAGGAGGCAAAACCATAAATTATCCAATTAGGCTTCTGTGCCAAGGTTAATAATCTCTTTAGGAACCGAAGATGTTATTATTCTACATAAGAAACTGCAGCAGTGGGAGACAGAAACACGGGATGTGCATATTTTTAATAGCTCCTAAAGTAGGAACAAGAATGTAATAGTCTCAGTTCTGCAATGCTGTGATCTGTATGATGAACTCTAGCTAAATTCAAGCCACTCAGGTGAAACGGATTTTTTTTTGGATCAGAAGACTAGATTGTATTTTACTCCTGGCAGTACAGTTCTGCTCTAGCAACAAGAACTAATTTTGGTACCTATATAGACAGCTATATGCATAGATATCCAAATTGAAATCAGTGAGCCTCCTGGTGCTACAAGTGCTTGAGAGATTTATTGGAGCCTTTTTCCCTCCCCAATCAGCATAACAAGATAAAAAGAAGAAAATATGGAAATTCACATAGGTGCATAACAAATATATATATATATATATATGTGTGTGTGTGTGTGTGTGTGTGTATACACATACACACACACCTAAAAGAATGTGTAATAAAGTATGGTGATCCCAATGTTTCTTGAGTATTGCTCTTCTTCAGATCAGCTATAGCTATTTATTATAATACAAAATGAAGGAGATGAACTTTCCTCTCTCCCTTCACTTTGTATTTTCACAGGCTAATAGTTAGAGTTGATCCCCGAAGAAGGCATTCTAACAATAAGGCAGGGCAAGTGGGAAGATCATATTTCTTCCATCTTGAAGCAATGAAGAAAGCTCTCCATCAGTCTTATAGGCATGTGGGTTATCCAAAAGTTCAGTATTCATTACCCTCAACTTACTCTTTCAGGATGTGACCAGAAATGTAAAGCTACTGCCATCTGATAGGAATACTAAGCGTGCATCTTTTATTTCTGTCTCTTTGGGGGAAAGTCTTTAAATGGGGTGCTGAAGTGTACTGGGTTTACAGTGTTCCTCTGATTTTCACTTTGAGCAGAAGGCTCTTGATTTACCATGGACCTATTTCAGAACTATTTACAACCAAGTAGCCTTGATGCTAATTATGTCACAACACACATAATCCATATAATGTGGTTATTGGTGTATAAAACTCACAAGCCTTTCTTTTTTAAATTACAGGATCTTTCACTTTGCTCTGTAAATGCTTGAGAAGCCTTATGGATCTAGTTCAGTGACTTCTTTACATCATAGCATCACAGAATTTGAAGGGATCTCAAAGGTCATGCAATCCAGCTTCCTGCTGATTCAGGAAATCTTCTACACTCTGCATAAAAAGCCCTAATGAAGGAGAGTCCACCACCTTCTAAGGCCATCCGTCTGTTCCACTCATATTGTTAGTAACCTCTTCCTTACATTAAGCCCCTGTGCTTTTTCTTGTAATTTGAACCAACAGAGCCCATCCTTATGTAGCAGAAGAAAGCAAATCTGCTCCATTTTCTGTACAACAGCCCTTTTCATATTTGAAGCTGGTTAGATTGCCTAATAGCTGTCTCTTCTCCGGGCTAGACATGCCCAACACATTTAATCTTTCATCATAGGACTTGGTCTTCAGGCCCATCACCATTTCTGGTTTTCTGTTGCCCATCTCTGGACATGTTCTAGTTTGTTGATATCCTCTGCAAACTCTTGTTCCCAGAACTGCACACAGTACTTTGTGTGATATCTGACCAAAGCAGAACAGAGTGGTACAATTATTTTTCTCCATCTGAGCATTATACTTCTGTTCACACAGCCTAGAAATCCAGTGGCCTCTTTAGCTGCTGCACTGAACTACTGACTCTTGTTTAGCTTGTGATCTGCTAAGGCCCTAGGGTCCTTTTCAAATGTACAAATGGATGTCAAGCCAGGTGCTTCTGATCCTTCCCACCTAAATGCAGAACTTTATACTTATCTCTGTTGAAATTTATTTTGTCAGTTTTCACCTAGTGCTGTCAATTTGCAGACAAAGTCATCTGCAAATTGGATAAACATCTCCATCAAGTCATTTATATTTTTATCTAGGGATCCTTACGGCTTACCTATGTGGGTTACTACATCTGCCCAGTTATTCACGACCATTGCCGTGATTAGAATGACTGATGCCTTATTCACTGGCAGGAATGGAAATGATTTAGATGGGGTCATGGAGCACTTATTCTCCCAGGCAAATCCCCTGCCCAGCTGAGGAAAAAAATCAAACAGGCATCTACAAGTGTTTTCTCCTTAGGGGACAGTAACTGCTTCAGGGGGGTGATTTGCATTGGGGGATCATTCCCTTCCCCCGTCTCCATTGGCTAGACAAAAATCACACATCTCACCTGCGCTTGCTTTTTGAAAAAGATTTGAAGAGCTCCAATTATGGAGCTCCCATGCAAGGTCTACTTTGACCTTAAGTCACTGCTATCACCATTAGTTATCTTTCCAATGATATAGGTCATAGGTAGGCAAACTAAGGCCCAGGGGCTGGATCCGGCCTAATCGCCTTCTAAATCCAGCCTGTGGACAGTCCGGGAATCAGAGTGTTTTTACATGAGTAGAATGTGTCCTTTTATTTAACATGCATCTCTGGGTTATTTGTGGGGCCTGCCTGGTGTTTTTACATGACTAGAATGTGTGCTTTTATTTAAAATGCATCTCTGGGTTATTTGTAGGGCATAGGAATTTGTTCTTTTTTCTTTTTTCCCCAAAATATAGTCCAGCCTCCCACAAGGTCTGAGGGTCAGTGGGACGGCCCCCTGCTGAAAAAGTTTGCTGACCCCTGATATAGGTAGATTCTCGCTGTTATATAGTGTATAGTGGCTCTGTTTTAATGGCCACTTGCTCCCAGTGGGCAGCAGAATTGCCATGTTCTTCAGCTTCAATGCACTGAATCCAGCTTTTGACACACTGCAAGGTGGTTCAGGGATACACGAAGGCAGAAGTCAGTGTGTGGTGGCAAAGCCCTATTACAAGAAAACCTATGAAGAAGCCTTTAGTTAGGCAATTTTTTCTTTAGATATTGCTTTACAAGGTACATGGCACGTAACCTGTGCAAAGTTCCCGATAAATCCTTTTCTTATTTGTCTTCACTGAGCCCTGTGAAGTAGGTTATTACTCCCATTTAACAGATAAGGAACCAAGAGGAATAAGCAATTTTTCCAAGACTGCCCAAGCGAATCCATGACAAAGCCAAAATGTGAACAAATGTACCAGTTGAACACAACGTCCTCTGGATCACAGCACCAGATCATCAAGATCGTGCTCGCTACATGTTTCTGAAAAGCTCAGGGAAAATACTAATTCGAAAACTGTTATAGAATATTCCCTCAAACATTTTCATTCTAATGAGTAACAACCATTAGTGTATCTCAATCGAATGAGAGGAAGAAAACATCCAGGATATAAAAAAGCAGCACAGAGGAGAGGACTATCAAGATCATGTTTTTATCACTGAATATTTCAGCTTTACTCTTTTTTATTTGGTTAGCTGCCACCGCTGTTCAAATCAATGCAGCAAAGTCTACACAGCTTTCGAGGACCCACGAGGGGGCAGCCAATGAAAAGAAAAGAAACTGTTCCCTGCTTCCGGAAAATGATTTTTCAAAACAGATTTCTTGGAGCTGCTTTAATTTGCAGCTCTATATGCAAACCAGTTTTCACTTGTTTTGAGAACTGGCGTAGCATAGTGGCTGTGTAAGCCATAAATCATTTGTCTGAATTTTACTTCTGCCATGAAATTAGGTACTTTTAAACCAACATAGGACGCTGCCATTTTCAGAGTCAAGCAATTGGCCCATTCAGCTCAGTATTATTCATGAGAATTTGGTGAGTTTCCTGGTCCTGGAAATGTTGGGGATGGAACTTGCGGCCTCCCTTATACAAATGCGGTCTTCCACTGAGCTAATGCCCTTCTGCAACTTTCTGTCCTCAACCTCTGGTCCGCAACACGGGAATAATAATCAGAGTGACACACATTCTAGGTAGCTCTGGTAGCCACTCAACATTTGTGTCTACCATTGCCTCAGCATTGGTCCAGTATGGCTACAGGACCTCATCTCTCCCTGTGCTCCAGCTCTTAGCTTGGAAAGGTAAAGTGTGAGCCGAGTAAGATTTCCTCCACCCTTCTCTCAAGCATAGAGATGGGAAGGAAATCTTTCAAACACAGCACCAGCTTCAGAAAGGTTGAGGAAGCCGCAGAACATCTTGGGTTGTATCCAACACTAGTCCTACTCAAGAGAAGACCTATTCAAATTAATAAATATTACTAACTTAGGTGCATTAACTTTAACGGGTCTACTCTGAGTAGGACAACCCCTTGTTAACCATTTAGTATTATTTAACGCCTTTCTTGTTTTTAATAGAATGACTCATTTTTGGTATGAAATCAAACCATACATTTCGCAAGCTGCACCGTGTCACCTAAGTAAAAAGCTCCCATCACTGTAATCAGTAGGCATGCCCTTCGCAAACCTCTGAAGGACAGTAAACTCAGTGGATCGCTGTCTCAGCAGTTCAGTGCAACAGTGGAAGAATGTGAAAGCAGTTCTACTAGCAAGTTAAACAACGCTTCCTAGATTCACAAAGCTCCCATATGAAGATGAAAAGCAGCCACTGCAGGGAAGCAACCAGTCAACAGCAAACAGAAATAGAAGCAAACAACAGGGCAGGACTACACTACTGGCAGACAAGGCAGCGATATGAGGCAACACAATCTGAAGCTGTTCCATCTAAAGCCAGAAGCAGCATATGAGTCAATCAAGGCTTACGCTCAACTTCTTCAGGCAAGGTGTTCTCCTAGCACAAAGTGAGCATGCATTCCAAGAGCTTCTGCAACATGACAGCCTAGCTCAGTTCACATGGGAATTAAAGACACACCCCATCTTCAGCAGCAAACAAACTCTGACTCCTGGAAACCAGCCCAAAATTTACATGAAACCTGATGTCTATGCAGCCAATGAGTGTCTTGAGTTCATTTCATTAGTTAACATTGGACTCGGCTACATTGGCAAATAAAAAACGCTTTACAGTCAAACCTCGGTTGTCGAACGTAATCCGTTCCGGAAGCCCATACGGCTTCTGAAATGTTTGAAAACCGAAGCATTTCCTTCTGGGTTTTTGGTATTCGGGAGCCAAAACATTCCAAAACAGAGGCGTTTGGGAGCTGAAGTTTGATTGTACAGTCGTACCTTGGATCCCAAACACAGCAGTGAGTGTTCCGGTTTTCGAACTTTTTTTGGAAGCAGAACATCCGACAGGGCTGCGCTTTGGTTTCCGAACATTTTGGAAGTTGAACGGACTTCTGGAATGGTTTTATTGAAAAACTGCATGAGCTATCCCATTTCAACAGTGATTTCATGACAGCCAGTGTGGTTTGGTGTAAAACCTCCCAGAAAAAATTCCAATGGATATATTCTGTTTTCGACCAAGCAAATTTCAGAATTTCCAAAAATATGCATCTCTTAATTGCAAAAACAAAAAACACACCATCTCTTACATTCTAAAGCATGATAGAGTAATTCAAAATCATCCTTTGTTCTAGGATTCAGCCTTCGATTATACTCCCTTAGCAGTTTTTCTTCCCTCTCTCTCTGCCTCCTTAGTTCTTCTTGTTCTTCCCATTCCAGTCTCAAACGCAATTCTTCTTTTAGTTTATTTACTAAGTTCTTAGCTAGCCATCGCCGGAAATATGTTTGTATCACAATTACCTGTAGACGGGAATAGGAGATAGCAGGAAAGAAAAAAGCAATATTCTGCTGCATCTGTTATATGTTTTGGCAATTACGAGAAAAATACGTTTCAGATTCGCTAGCTTTCTTAGTAAGTAATTTACAAACCAGAATGTCACATCTTTAAATGAAGCAATAGATGAATTGACCCTTATTATAAAGAATTCTTTAAAATGTGTAATGCATACATGGCTGTTTAAATTATGACTATGGGCAGAAATTAAGCTTTGAAATGCAACGGCAGACATACCCTTAGAAACTAATGCTAAACATGTTTAAACACAAGCCCCACTGTGTTCAGCAGAGATCCCTTTCAGAACAGCTGAGCAGTTCTTACAGTTTGTTGCATTATTCTGATTTGTTTGTTCCACAATTTAAGGTGGAAGCAATATAGGAGGCTACTTAGAATGCTTCTAGATTTAAAACAGATGGTTTCTGCAGTCTAATGCAGCTCTAGCAGAGCTGAGGAACCTGTGGCATTCTAGAAGTTGTTGGACTCCAATTCCCATCAGGCCCAGCAAAAGTGGCCCAGTGGTCTGGGATGATGGAAACTGTAGTTCAGCAACATCTGGAGTGTCACAGATTCCTCACCCCTGAGCTATACAGTGAACGCTAACTAAAATAATGAATGTGCGGAGTGAGAGGGAAGGATGGGAGACTTGCTGGGAAGTCCATATATGCACTGTTGATCTGGGTTTGTTCCTTGTTACTGAGGCTAATGACTGCAGTGTAAGAAGAGGCCCTGAGCGATAGCGACTTGACTGACAAATATCTCAGCGACACAGATCATGGACAAATCCCACATATTCAACACAACCATATCAGAGCGCAAAAAATGATAAATATAAAAAGAAAAAAGGTGGGTTTTCATTTCATATGCATCATTATTTGCCCAGGAAAAGTCATAGATTGTTTTATTCTGATTGCTGTGGTCTTCTGGAAGGTCTACTGGTGATTTACAGACCACAATTTAAGAATCACTGAAGTGGGGAGAAATGAGCAAGCTTTCTTCGTTTTTAAACTTTTGACAATTTACAGAATTAACACTTGCCTTAAACAAGCCTTTATCATATATTTGCCTTTATAAGAATTCACTTCTGAGACACACACTATTCTGCTGTTTGACTATCAACTCCAAAGCTAGAATGGATTCATATACTATTTATACTGAATATGCGTTTCAAAAAAAACCACATCAGTTATGTGCCTTCTCCATACCAGGATATTGTGAAGAAAGATTATAAATTTGCATCCAGTGCTGCTTTTCCGTTCACGGAGCAGACTTCCACTTGCATAACCAATTTCCCCTTCCACTCCTGACTGGTGCAAGCTCCTTACGCACCCTGAAAACCTGCTCCACAGGCCAGGGAGACCCTCCAAAGAAGATTTGTGCAAGGAAGGAGATGAAGAGAAAGTCCTGTTGTGTGAGTGGAACTCCACATGAAGCACTGTGTGCGACTCGTAATGTATTAAGATGAATGTGAGTCCCCTTTAAATGTAAATTTCACTTATCACATTTGTCATTTGCAGTTTAATGTTATAGGTGTCTAATCAATAGGACTTCTCTCCAGGTAAGTGGGTATAGGATTGCAGGGTCCTTTAATCTGCTGGGTTAAAGGTGATAATTCAACGGACTAAGTACTTACTGCCTGAAGTCTTCGTGCATGGTATTCATCAGCTGTCACATACCCTTTTGGTTCTATCAATCTGTCAGTGACGTTTGATATATAGACACCAATTTTGGTCATCTGAGTGGAAGTTGAATTTCTCGTATTTTGCAGTTTTTTCCTCTCAACAACTGTCTAGAAATAAAATTATTCATTTTAATGATCACATAATAAAGAGAGGCTGTGCTAGAAACATTGGACAAATTAAAATGACTACAAAGTACATTTACAAATGGATGAAGAAATAACTCATATAATTATAGGATTCTAATTTGTTAGAAGCTACTTAGCTTTCCAATTACTTTATACGATTATTTTCATATTAGTGCTTTATTTTATACTCTGGCAAACATACCTGTGTTGACCTACAGAACTCTTCATAGCCTTTGTCTGGACGTTTTTTGGGGTCTGTCTGTGATCCTGCATTATGATATTCTGTGCCTGTTTCTTTATGTCTATATCCACCCAAAAACGGTTTCTGAAAATTTGGCCTTTTAATTGACACGTTTATTTCCTTAAATGTTTCTGCATCTGTTCAGATTAAACAGTATTATTAAATTATACAGATGATGTTACAGAATAATAACTGACCAGAATGAGCTAGAGTGCATGTTTCAACATTGCTGTCTACCTGTTTGCACTTTAAAAGTTATAACATCAGGCATGTAGTATTCCTCTAGGAGTTTAGATGCTTTAAGGGGAAAGTTTTCTTCATCAAGGGAGAATATATCAACTTGTATGGTCCCATAAGGTTTAGCATCAAGATTCCATAGTGTTTCACTATTGTCAGTTATTCGCCCTAAAAGTAAACAGTGATTATTAATATTTCACATCAAATAAAAAGATCAACATTTTCTTTTTTTAGAAAAGAAAATTAAGGATGGTTTTGGATATGCAACCAAACTTAGGGAAAGCCTGTGGCAATGCTGTCCCAACTGATATCCCAATCAAAGCTCTTTTCTCCACATCCATCTTCTATCTAGTTCGTCTATTATGAAGCAAGAGTTTAACAAAGGAACTACTTATCTTTATGAGAATGACTCAAATTAACATCAAGACAAATTAACATAGACCAAACAAAAATTGAAAACTAAATAAAACAACAGCAAAATACGAAATCTCTCTAGCAAATCACAACTTTTCTGTTGCTGTTGTTCATAAGCAAACCTTGATCAATACTCATTTTAATTCTCACTAGTGATTTATACATACCTAGCAACATAATTTGTAAAATATCCAGCGGTACTTTTAAGCGTCCTGCGAAGTACTTCTTCATTTGCTCCACGGTTTCGTTAATGTTAAAAGACTTAGTGAAAACCTGGATAGCAGGATGTAGCATGAATCGAACTGAAAAAACAAAAACAAAACATCTGTTATTGTATTTCATCAACAGCAAATTCTAAAAACTGTACTGTTTAGTTAGATGAATTAAGGCAAGTTACTGCTGAATTTACCTTTCCTTCTCTTCTGGCCTTGGTAGAATTTTTTTTTTTTTAAATGTAACAGATTATGTAACATGTTATAATCTACTTCTTTTAAATGTAATTATTTCAAGATCTGCTATTATAGAATAATAACTATGACATCATTTAAAATAAAAACATACAGAAAAGAGACAATGATATATAATCCTTTAGCTGTTATAATGATCAGAAGCAGCAACAATTTACTCTATGCACACACCAGCAACATATACGTTGTACCCAAAGTGGTGTCTCTAAATATGAACAAAACTTAATTCCACTTGCACGGGGTGTGGGGGACCCAGCCCACTGAAATCAATTGGGAAGCTTTTGCTCATATGGACAGCTTTTGTACAAATGCTGGAGTACACGTACACAAAAAATAATTATTTCTCCCACATACAAATCTGACAGTGCAATTCTAAGCATGCTTACTGAATATCAAAAGCCACATTTAGGAATGAGCCTAACTGGGTTGAGGTCACCATGTATTTGTTGCCAAACCCATGGAGGCTTGGCAAGCTCCTGAAACTGACCCTTTTCAGTTGAGGGACCCAAATGGTAGCATTCATTCTCCTACTCTATAGCTTCAGCAAACTGCATTGCAGTGATTTTGCAAGACATGACTCTTCTATGCAGCTTTCGGCATTTGATTTTTTTTCTTGTCACTTTTCTGTAAATTGGTGGTTGCTATACAATGTTTAGTTTTTGTTTTTAGATTTATTTGCTGATTTATTTTACTATCCTCCTTGTACACTGCATTGGGCTCAATTTGTGGGAAAGAAGCATATAAACTGAGGTCCAGTGCCAAGGGCCTTCTGGCAGTTCCCTCACTGCGAGAAGTGAGGTTACAGGGAACCAGGCAGTGGCGCCTGCCCTGTGGAATGCTCTCCCACCAGATGTCAAGGAAATAAACGACTATCTGACTTTTAGAAGACATCTGAAAGCATCCCTGTTTAGGTAAGTTTTTAATGTTTGATGTTTTACGGTGTTTTTAATATCCTGTTGGAAGCCGCCCAGAGTGGCTGGGGAGGCCTGGCCAGATGGGCGGGGTATAAGTAATAAATTATTATTAATAAAAATAATTTTATTATTACTAAGGAGCCACTAGCTGGAAGTGATTTTAGTGTACCTAAGAAAGTGACGCATTTCAGTCATCAACATTATTAACATCATCTAATCAGTAACAGTTCTTAGTCGTAAAGGCAGCAGCAATATATGGTATCTGACAACTGCCCACCTGTTACAGTTGCTTCTTCTTCGGTACTTGCTTCAGACTCTTCTCTTTCAGATGCTAACGCTTCTGTTAACAAAGCACTTGCAGCATGCATATGTGCTGCAAAATCAGCCGCCCTTTCAGAAAAACTTTCAGCAGCACCAACTGAAGCAGCATCAGCAGCAACTGTGATATTAGATGCATCTGTGTCAACTATAGGTGGTTCGATTTTGACACCAAGATCTTGGACCTCTAGAATAGCTTCCTGAAACCCTGGGGCGACATCCTGGGATTTTGGATGAGCTTCCTCTTCTTTTTCTATCACGTCCAAACCCTTTGTCAGTCCATCTGGAGTGGCTGGCTCCTGAACCCCTTCTGCAGCAGCGCCAGTTTCCTCAGCTGCAGGAAGATTCTGGTCCTGTTCCCCAGCAATGCTTGGCCCCTCCACTAATTCCTCCGCAGCAGCTAGTTCCTCAGTGGCAGCCGGTACCGTAACAGCGGCTAGTTCCTCAGTAGCAGCCGGTTCCTCAGCAGTGGCTACTTCCACCATGGCAGCCGGTTCCTCTGCAGCGGCTGGTTCCTCAGTAGCTGTCAGCTCCTGTAGTGGTTCCCCAGCATCACCCAATTCACGTGTTGCTAATTCTGGGCCTTGTTCCTGCTCCGTAGGCAGGTTTGTTTCATTCTGTTGTGTTGCACCTGTCTGCTCTTGCGTAGTTCCTACAGCCTCAGCACTTTCTTCTGCTTGTTTTGTTTCAGAAGTGTCCTCCAAAATTTGAGTTTCAGCCTCTGCTTCAGCCAGGCCACCTGCCTTTTCTTCTGGATCAGCCATTTTCCTGAAAGGAGAAGTACACCTTTTTAACATTCACATCAGCTGAAAGCATAATTTACAGGGAAATGTCAACTAAAAAGTACATTTAGTCCTTTGTCTTGAATAACTGGTTGCCCTTTGTACAACACAACTGCTGGGTGGACGGACCTCATCCTACTAAGCACACACAAACTATAAAATTTCACTGTGCTGTGCGGCCAACTACTTTTACATTCCAGAATGCAACTTTAGAGACTAATTAAGAGCACATCCCATGGACACTAAATGAACAGCATGCTTTTCTTCTTTGCCCAGTTTCAATTCCTACTTTTCTATGCTGAAGGACTTAAAAGTAAGAAATCTGTTAAATAGTGGGTAGACATAGCAGACGACGCAGCGATTTCTCCAAAGCAGCTCCTTATTTGTAAGCTGGAACAGAACTGAACTGAACAGCAGGCAGCTCAGCCGGCCTGCTTTTATAGGCAGCCGGCTGTCAACATTGTAGCAACAACAACCTAGGGTTTCCCGCCTAAAGTAACTGACGTGGACCTGAGTGAAAACTACCTTATATACACGATACTCCTGGTGGCCAGGGTGAGAACTTCAGTACATAACAAAATCTACATTTTAAAGCTTGTCATTGAAATTAGGTTTCTTAACTAGTGAATCTACTCATTAAAATTAATCTCCCATCTATCAACATCAGTACACTTTAAGGGGGCACATGCAAACTATTTGGACTACAGAGAAATGATTGCATTTGGGAAGTTAAGCCTGAATAAGGGAGAAAAATGTTGTTTAAGGAGCAGCAGCAAGCAGGAAATCAGCACGCAGCACCTTTATTTTTTAATTATTTTTTATTTTATCATCATTTATTAAATCAAATGGCATCACATGTACCACAGCATCTGTAGTGCTCGACGCGCACATGAACTACAGCTCCCAGAATGCAACACGAGCCATCCATCATTATTTACGTGAGGCGAGGGAGGGGACAGAGAAAACTCAATAAACCCGCTCAAAACCAACAGACTACTTATCCCGAGGTGCTTTGCGCCGCCGCCATGACGCCTTTTAAACGTAGCCCTCGCGCGCAGCATGTCGGGAACTGTAGTAAAGGGCTCAGACAGCCGTTCACGTCATGGCGGCTCCGCCTCAGCTCCTTTCCAGCTTCTCTGCGTTATTCTCACACCGGGTGGTTAATAATGAGAATAATAATGATATTAACGACGGCATTAATAAAGGCGGAGGAGCTTACCGTAGCGCTAGGTCCTCGCGTACGTTCCCCGAAGCGGCCGCTGGATCAGCCCGACCCGCTCCGCCTCCAAGCGGGAACGGAGAGTCGCTGTATCCATAGCAACTGCGGCGCCGCCAACTCTCGCGAGAGGCAGGACAAAGTGGGCCAATCAATGTGTAGCTGAAAGGGACGCATGCGCGACACACTCTTGCGTGCCAGTTTTGTATACAGCGGGGTTGGCGAGATGGAGAATGCAGGCGCTTGACTGCTGTGCGGTGCAAGCGGGGCTATCAGTACCCGTGCCAGGCTGTTATTTTGCGCGCTAGGCAAGGCTTATTCCTGGCACACAACCCCAAAAAGAATCGCTAACTTTGATCTTCAAAAACAGATGACTTGCAGGAAAAAAGCACAGAAACTGTTCCATTTATTCTAACGTGCAAGAATAATACTGATGAATTGGAAAGATAAAAGTGCAGCTCCCTTCAACGATTGAATTGAACAAATTGCATATAATCTTTTGCATATTTGTGTTGCACTGAATTGCATATTTGTGTTGCACTGGTTTTTTGTTTCTTTTTACCATAGTCATCTTCATCCAGTTGTGACCCTTCCTTCTGTATTTAACGTTTACCACTGTTACACTTGATGCCCTCTAGTGGCTTTCCTTCTAAAACACAGTATTTTTTACAAGATAGTAAATAACTGTGTTTACAGGTCCCATCTAACACCAAGCATTCTTCAGTCACAGCGACTTGAAGAATTACAATACTTTAAAATATATTTCCAAGCGAGCAGCAATCAGCTTTAAATGTCAGTAAAGCATAAAACCAGGGGTGGCTCCTCCATATGTTGTTGTGAGTCCAGTTTCTTTCAATCTCAGACAGCATGGCCAATGGTCAGAACTGATGGGACTTAAAGAACATTTAACGGGCACAGGCTCCCTACCTGTGTCATACAGAGTAAAAGTTTTATTGTTGCATGCACAGGCTTTTGCTATTCCAAGTCTCATCTGTAGCAGCCTCTTGCCCTGGTGGCATCACTTTGGCTGGTAAGATAGGTAAAGGTAAAGGTACCCCTGCCTGTACGGGCCAGTCTTGCCAGACTCTAGAGTTGTGCGCTCATCTCACTCTATAGGCCAGGAGCCAGCACTGTCCGCAGACACTTCTGGGTCACGTGGCCAGCGTGACAAGCTGCATCTGGCGAGCCAGCGCAGCACACGGAACGCCGTTTACCTTCCCGCTGGTAAGCGGTCCCTATTTATCTACTTGCACCCGGGGGTGCTTTTGAACTGCTAGGTTGGCAGGCGCTGGGACCGAACGACGGGAGCGCACCCTGCTGCGGGGATTTGAACCGCCGACCATGCGATCGGCAAGTCCTAGGCGCTGAGGTTTTACCCACAGCGCCACCCGCGTGGCTGGTAAGATAGGAAGGAGGAAATCTTTGCTGTTTGGGAAGCTGCCAGTTCCCATGCCACAAAATGAACTCACCAAGTCACTTCTGAAAGCTTCCCTTTCTCATCCTACCCAAGCTAGAAAAGAGAACAAGGTCAACTACAGTGGTACATTGGGTTAAGAACTTAATTCATTCTAGAGGTCCGTTCTTAACCTGAAACTGTTCTTAACCTGAGGTACCACTTTAGCTAATGGGGCCTCCCGCTGCATTGCCACCGCACAATTTCTGTTCTCATCCTGATGCAAAGTTCTTAACCCGAGGTACTATTTCTGGGTTAGCGGAGTCTGTAACCTGAAGCGTCTGTAACCCGATGTACCACTGTATTACTTGGGGGGAAAGGCTAATTAACCAGAGAAAGCAGGCAGCTCTGCTCTGCCAATGGAAACAGCATGGAAACTGAGAACTGTTCCTTCCTCCACAGGTATACAAAACTTAGATAGCCCTGGCACATAGAAAGCTGCCTCATAGAGTCAAGGTATTGGTAATCTAGATCAATGTTGTCTACACCAACAGGCAGCAGATGCTTTACCACTAAGCCCTTTCCCTCTTCCTCTGAGAGTAGAGGTAAACCATGGATGACCTCCTCCTCCAATACAGCCTATGTTATTAGCAGCTTGTTCTAGAACCTAATAGACTCAGTCTTTCTCCTGTGCACATAAGAAGTCCAGTAAGGAATAACAGAGTTCTGGGGTTTTTTGTGCTCCCTCTCATTCCACAAGCATGGAGACTCAAACAGGTACTACACCAAAGCAGTCCAAGGAACAGGAAGCCTGTTCATTTCTTCCAAATGCTCATCTAGCCCATCTGCTTGTTCAAGAATGCACTGGGTTGTAAGCCATGCACTGGGTTGTTGGTGGCAGAGTGGGGGAAGAAGGTTCTTATATGCCCTATACAGATTCCCATACATGCGAGTGTCTATAGAATTTAAGAGTATAACAGTTAAATTGTTGAGAACCATTCGCACCTGGTGGTAAGTTCACAGTGATCTTCCAACTAATGGGCTGTAATCTACGCTACTCATATTCAGAGAAGATGCACTGAACTAACATGCCATTAATTTCAACAGGTCTTCTTTGAGAACAGCTTACTTGAATATATAACCAATAATTATAGCAAACAAATCTTATGAGTAGAATTAAGATATTTTTCATTCATGTCCAGCATACATTTGATTACATATTTTTCACTTCCAAAAGCTACAAATAACATTAACTATATTGGCCATTTCCACTGATCAGACGGAGGTTCTTCAACCAAAGGCTCCCAGGGTCGCCATTGCACCATTTTCCTGGCTAGGCTGAGCTCACTTTCAGCCTGTTAAAATAAAAAAGGAGATTATTATTTTTATATATAAAAAAAAAACTTTCCCAAAGTTGCTGCATCTAAGCTAGACAATGAACATCCATTAGATCCACTAATTACATACTAAAATACAGATTTTTGATGACACTGGTTTTTATTAAACAATTTAATTGGTACAGCACTGAAATACATAAACACCGTATATCTTTTGACCAAGTCAGTGGTCCCAATCCTGAAGACTGTTAATGCATCAGAGAGCAGTGCATCCAGTCTGGTAAAGCCTGCTTAGAGCTCCATAATGGGGTAACATGGAAAACAAAGGAGGGGAAGTCAGCATTGTGCTCTTTCAATAGTCCCATCCTCCCAAATATTTCAGTTTGCCCAATGGAATGATCTCTCCTCCCCCCCCCCACATGCTGTTTTGGGGGTTTTCCAGGCACCCCCTCCCCAAGCCCATTTGGGGGGGTATACAGGGTGGGCAAATCATTCCCTGTTGTGCTAGCGGGAGTCCTTGCACTGACTGCTGATTGCATGCCTGGTTAGTTGTATGCAGCCCTCAACATTTTTGTAATAATGGTTTTCGCTACCAACATTTCAAAGTTTTGAGGGGCTGTATAGACAAGGTTATGTTAGAAAAGGTTCCATCAGTGTAGCAAATGCTGTAACACTCGTCTTTATGTCTGCCTTATTAGGACGTAAGAGGTTAAGTGACTGGCTACATTGCTAGGAAATTCTTTTTTCTAGTCAGCAGCAAAATTTAGTTTGCCATGTATAATAACACCACATTTGGTGAGATTCAGTGAGACATACTATAAAAAAAATCACAATGCAATCCTTTGATTACTTATAAGTGACAGTTAACATTTCATATTTTGTTGCAGTAAAGGCTGGTCTCCATATTGACAACAAACTGACTACATTTTCTCTACAGAGAACCCTTCCCCCCAAAAAAATAATGTCTCACTTTCAGAATTCAGCATTTTAAACAGATAATTGGATTCCTTTCATTTTTCCCCCAGAAGAGCCTATAAGAAACAGTTGCATATTTGGCAAGTACTATATTTGCTAAATAATTAGATATTTGTGAAGAAGATATTACCTGCAAAATCACTTCTTCTATCTGTCCACCATTGATTTTACTTTCCAGTTTTTGCACATCAGGTTCCTGCAAGTTCAAGAACAAGTGAAAGGCTCAGATGTGCTCTGATGTATGTTCAAACAGTATCTTTCTATATCTAACTCAGAGTGAAAAATAACCCAATGAGTCTTTTCCAAAAGTGGTATATAGTCTAGAATAGTAGTTCTTTCTCAGAATGTCAAAAGGAATATGAAGTCATAGGTTGCCAGCTGCGTATGTCCACAACCTTTTAATTCAACAAGCAATAAGTAGTTCAGATTTGTTGTTGTTGTTTAGTCGTTTAGTCGTGTCCGACTCTTCGTGACCCCATGGACCAGAGCACGCCAGGCACTCCTGTCTTCCACTGCCTCCCGCAGTTTGGTCAGGCTCATGTTTGTAGCTTCGAGAACACTATCCAACCATCTCATCCTCTGTCGTCCCCTTCTCCTAGTGCCCTCCATCTTTCCCAACATCAGGGTCTTTTCCAGGGAGTCTTCTCTTCTCATGAGGTGGCCAAAGTATTGGAGCCTCAACTTCACGATCTGTCCTTCCAGTGAGCACTCAGGTCTGATTTCCTTAAGAATGGATGCGTTTGATCTTCTTGCAGTCCATGGGACTCTCAAGAGTTTCCTCCAGCACCATAATTCAAAAGCATCAATTCTTCGGCGATCAGCCTTCTTTATGGTCCAGCTCTCACTTCCATACATCACTACTGGGAAAACCATGGCTTTAACTATACGGACCTTTGTTGGTAAGGTGATGTCTCTACTTTTTAAGATGTTGTCTAGATTTGCCATCGCCTTTCTCCCAAGGAGCAGGCGTCTTTTAATTTCGTGACTGCTGTCACCATCTGCAGTGATCATGGAGCCCAAGAAAATAAAATCTCTCACTGCCTCCATTTCTTCCCCTTCTATTTGCCAGGAGGTGATGGGACCAGTGGCCATGATCTTCGTTTTTTTGATGTTGAGCTTCAGACCATATTTTGCGCTCTCCTCTTTCACCCTCATTAAAAGGTTCTTTAATTCCTCCTCACTTTCTGCCATCAAGGTTGTGTCATCTGCATATCTGAGGTTGTTGATATTTCTTCCGGCAATCTTAATTCCGGCTTGGGATTCATCCAGCCCAGCCTTTCGCATGATGAATTCTGCATATAAGTTAAATAAGCAGGGGGACAATATACAGCCTTGTCGTACTCCTTTCCCAATTTTGAACCAATCAGTTGTTCCATATCCAGTTCTAACTGTAGCTTCTTGTCCCACATAGAGATTTCTCAGGAGACAGATGAGGTGATCAGGCACTCCCATTTCTTTAAGAACTTGCCATAGTTTGCTGTGGTCGACACAGTCAGATAGTTCAGATTACCCTTGTGGAAAAGTTAAGGCTTTTCAAACATCAGATATGATGGGGAAACCCAGCCAGATGGGCGGGGTATAATAAATAAATAAATAAATAAATAAATAAATAAATAAGTATTGTTGTTGGTATTTTAACCATTCAAGAGGGGGCAGAAATTAAGCTATCATGGAGGACTAAAATGTATATCTAGATCTGATATTGACAAACTTACTAAAAGACATTAGGTAAGTAGAATATTCCTATTCTGGTCTCCAGAGAACACACAGACAATAAAAACCCATACAATACAAAACACTGTATAACCTATAATAGTTCTTCTGGGATGAGTGCAAGATGAAACTAAAACCAAGGCTGCAATCCTGTAAGCCCTGCTGAATTCACTGGAAACATTTGAATGAATGATCCTCAAGGCATCTTACAACAGACTGTAAAAACATACACACTAAACCCACACATCCAGCAGCCCTTAGTTCCTGGTCCAGTGTTTGTGGGAGGGGGGAGGGGTTAATGTTTTGTTGCTTCTGTTATAACTATTTATTTGTGCTTTCCTCTTGCATTTTTATTTTGTGAATCACCCTAAGATATTTTGATGAAGGGTGGTATATAAATCTAATAATGATGATGATGATGATGATGCCAAAGTGTGTTTTCCTTCAGCTCTGCAGTCTTGAGAGAAGCAAACTTGCTACTGCTCCTTCTCAGGTCAATGGATGATCACCTTGCCTTAATACCCTACTTGGAAGGGGGGTGTATGTGTGCAGCCTCCCAGCAGCCCTAGATTTTACAGCTGATAGGAGAGGCTAGAGTGGCCTTTCTGTTCAGCTCTCCAGTCCCATGGCAACTAGTGCCAGTTTATGATGCATCTCTATTTGACAGCATTCAAAAAGCAAATCTGGTAAGTGAAGCAAGGGACAATAGGCCACTTGAACAATGTAATTTGAGATGCTTAAAATGTATGACATACTTACTGTTTTTACTATATCAAGCCGCTCATTTACAATGTTCTCCGTATACTTCCTATATGATGCATCTTTGGGCATACTATCCAGAGCAGCAAGGATTTTTGAGTAGAGTACCCGGAGGCGCTGAAAAGATCAGATAGCAAACATTAATTTAAGGTGAACCATAAAAGTCTATACAGTGAACTAAGAATTGTAATAAAATGACTATAAAGTTCACAGCTTTCTTCAGTAGCAAAGGGAACAATTCTGCAAAACTCTATTAGAATCTTAACCACCTCAAATTCAAGATACTGGAGAAATTGCATGTTAAGGTAGTTAGAACATTAAGATTAATTACTTTAATAAATCTAATGCAACATATAAAATGAGCCTACTTAACATTCAGAAGCATAGAAAACTCTAGTTATTGGAAGACTGCTGATTTACTTCTTGGCTCACACAAAAGGGGCTGTGTGCACAGTCAAAACAGTTCTTCATATCTCAACTTATTAAGATGAAATATGCTCCTGGTAAGCCATACTTTCCTCATATTTTCTTTAATTTCAAATAAGCAAATGCTTTATACTTACCTCATGTGGTGCCTCACATACAGCTAGCCCAACTAGTCCAGTGGTCTGCAGAGATTTAAAAATAGAGAAGTTTAATAAGTATCCTTAATTAAGGATCGTTTTAAGATACGAGTTTTACATTTGCGTGTGTATAAAAATACTGTTTCTGAAGCTCAAAAGATGCTTTTGTTGTTTGGATGCTGCACCAAGCAACACATCTACCACATCATAGAATCACAGAACTGTAGAGTTGGAAAGGACCCCAAGGGTCATCTAGCCCAACCCACTACAATGCAGGAATCTCAATCCATGACACCTGCTTAAAACTCTCTAACGAAGAAAAGTCCACAACCTCCCAGAGTCTGTCCCATCGTCAAAGAAGCTCTTACTGTCAGAAAGTTCTCCTCTTTCCCACGCTAAACACACCCACCTCCTTCAACCATTCCTCATGAGGCTGGGATCCCAAACTGGAAGATCACAGAACTGTAGAACTGGAAGGGACCACAAAGGTCATCTAATCCAAAACCCATTGCAACGCACGGGTTTCCAGACCCTTGATCATCTTGATCCTTGACACACCCAGGACATTACCCCAAAGCTACTGGAAACTTGGGGCAAGCAGCTTCACTTGCATGGGCCAGAGTTTAAAAAAGGGTAACTACAGTGCTTTTTTTCTGGGGACACAGGGGTACACATACCCCTAAAAATTTTGTGAATCTAATGGGAGAAGAAATTAATTTTTTAAATAAAAAAAAAGTTTCTTCTCTAGCACGGTGAATCATCAGTTCTGTTGCAGTGGATCGTCAGTTCCATTGCTACCCCCAATGGCAGCCTTTCATCCATTTACTGTATTTATTTTCCCCGATTTGAACTATAATATGGTGGTTTTCTTGAGTCAAAATGAGAGTACCCCTAATTTTTTTTTTTAGAAAAAAAGCACTGGATAACTACATCAACCCAGCCCTTTTGCCAGGGAAGCTGCCACAAGACACCAAGTGATGAGTCTCTGGTGACATTTATGTCCCTCACATTGGGAAACCCAGCCAGATAGGCGGGGTATAAATAATAAATTATTATTAACGCGCTGAAGGCAGCACATATAGGGTTCACCTCATCCTTGGTATCTTCGCAGCCAAGGGGTCAGGCTGCGTCCCCACTGAGGGAGCCACAAGCAGCCTCCCCTCGTCCTATGAAGCGAGCTTTCGCCCTTGGCTAAGCAACCCGTACGAGGGGACCCGCCGGCTGCCGCACGACGCCCGCCCCCGCCACCGACCTCAACCCTCTCACCTTCTTCAGGACTCCGGCCATAGCTACTATATGTCAGCTGCCGCGCGCAAGGGATTCTGGGGCAACAAAAAACAACAACAACAGACCAATCCTGAGAACCTACGGAAGCCGACGAGGCAGCGAAGGCGACGCGCGTGCGCAAGCCGCCGGCTGTAGGGCAAGGCAATACCTCCGAGGGCGGAGGAGCGCGCGCCAGCGCTTCGATCACATGACAAGGGCGGGAGGAGCGTACAGGCAACCTCCGCGTAAGCATGCGCAAAAGGGCTCTGCGTCGGGGACGTCGCGCAAGGTCGCTTCCGTGTCAGAGACTTAAGATGTACATCTCTGAGTGCCCGTAAGACCAGGCCAGTATTCGCATGCGCAAAGCGAGAATTTATTTATTTATTTTTTTAAAACGTGAAGCGCTTAGCCTGTGTCACTCCGAGCGCCTATTGGTTGGTTTCCTCCCGCTGATCTCCATATTTCTCCAAGAGGGCGGGGCGTGTTGCGGGAGAGGTTGTTTTGCACCCGAGTGGCTCGTGCTCGGAAGGAGGGTCAATAGTCGCGCAGTTTAAACGATATATTCAGGGCAATTTTCAAGGCGGAACTCGGCGGAACTCAGTTCCGGCTCCCATCAAGTGGGCGCAATTGGCATTATAAAAGAACGAGGGAGGCGTTCATGTTGAGTTCTGGCACCTCTTTTTCTAGGAAAATAGCACTCTATATATTTATAAATATTTTATATTTATATATATGCATATATATATTTATAAATATTTTATATTTATACATATGCATATACATATTTATAAATATTTCATATTTGTTTGGGATTTCTAGGGTAAATTCTAGGTAGGTTTAAAACAAGAATTCCCACCTAAAATACGGAGCCGCCGCTACCACCCTACCTTTTCATAGCAGTGGTAGACTGCTGAGGTAGTTTTGAGAAGTGCCTTTGAATATGTTGAAGCGCTGCACAAATTCCTAATTTCTGTTGCTCTCCCTCAGGTTGTTCACGCATATTTGGTTCTTCGCTCTCTTTTTTTGCCTCCAGCGTGGTTACCTCAAAGGACCATTGCATTACTTAACTCCTTCCTTTTATAGGCTGCCCTTCTGCCAAGGTGCCCAAGGCGCTTTGCGATTGCAAAATACTGAAGTAATCAAGTAAAATGAAATAAAAGCTGGTTGTGCAAGTGGTCCAGCTGGAGCAGACCTAGAGGTTGCTTTTAACTCCACTCTCTTCTTCCTTCCCACAGGGATCGATAGCTGCTAAGAAAATGTTGCCCTTGACAGAAAGAAGACTGACCACTCCATACACAAACTACCACCACTGCCCCGGTTTAAAGCATACTGCACCTGTTGTATGCTTGCAATAAACTTAATTTTCTGCATGTGAAGGTGCCGTGTGGGTTGGCAATAAGGTGAACACGGTTTATGGTCACCTGATAGCCAGTTGGCCCGCTGCATATTGATCCAACATAATAAAGTGGCTAAGGAAAAGGGTTGAAATTATGAGTTCTATACCTGTTAAAATCCAAGTTTAGTATAAGGAGCTCACACTAAATTACATTTCCTGATTAGCGTTTCCACCTTACCCTATTCATGTTGTTGCCAGCTCAGTAATCAAGTGCTTTTACAGGAATGTAGCCTAAGATTGCATTTGAAGGTATAGTTATTTGGGAATAAGTCCCACTGGACTCAGTAAGATGCTTCCAATAAAAACTTCAGATGATTGTGTTTAATCTCCTGTGTCCTGTGTGCACACATGTACAGGTAACTCACATCTTACACTTACTTACTTAGAATAATAGAATTGTATAGAGTTGGAAGGGACCACGAGAGTCATCTAGTCCAACCCCCTGCAACATGGGGCTCAAACCCACAGCTCTGAGATTGTGTCTCATGTTCTACCAACAGAGTTATCCCAGCTATCCTGTGATCCGAGCTTTACATGAATAACATGCATGCATAAGTAGGAGAGTGAGAAATTCTGCCCTTCTAGGGCTTTCTGAAGTGTTTGAAACTCCCATTGTTCTAGGCGCATATTACGACAGGGAATTTCATTAGCGTGAGCAGTTCCTGAGCTCTGGGTGCAGTAAGTGCACCTGAGATTTCAGATTAGAACTGCAGAATGGAAGGAAAGGAGGACCTTTTTTCTGCCTCCTCACTTCCAGCTATTCTCTGAGGACTGGAGAAGAGACCTTAAGAATATTAGGGGGGGGGGCAGGGGAAGGACTAGACCAAGGGTCTGCAACCCGCGGATCCGGAGCCGCATGTGGCTCTTTTACACCTTTGCCGCGGCTCCAGGGTGGATACTAGCGAGGGGAGGAGGCGCATTGTGCGCCCTGACACTCCCCACTGTGGCGGGCGCTGTACTGGCTGTGACGTCGCATGGGGGCGGTGCGTGCGTTAGTCATGCACCGTCCCGACGTCACCTTCCCGCCCACCCGCTACATTGTACGGGGCATGTACGCTGGTCACTGCATTGAAAGGGGGCATGTACGCTGGTCACTGTTTTGAAGGGGCGTGAAGAACACACACACACACACAAAGGTAACTTGTTAATTTAACGTTTATTTCTATGAGGAGGAGTAATTCTGAGGGGTCAAACAAAGAAATAATAAAAAAGTGACAAAAAAGTTATTTTTATAATGACGAGTTTTGCAGCTCCCAGTATTTTCCTTCGGAAACAGGTCCAAGTGGTTCTTTTTGTCTTAAAGGTTGCAGACCCCTGGACTAGACCATGTGAAAAATGAACACAATATTTCAGCTTGCAGTTCATTTATTTTGAGCTTTGTATTCTTGTTATAAAAAAAAAGCGTGCCTAGACATTACATTGTTGCACCCATAAGGTTCAAGGTGCCATTTAGCTCCTAGCTTTCATATCTCAGTTTCCATCACTGGCTGTCTGAGATCTTGTGGGAGCCCCCTTGCAACCTTCTCAGAGCCTTGGGGATTTAGAAGCTTTCCACATTGCATGGCAAGGACCGTAGGGCACTGGCTTCAAGCAGCTAGAGCTGTTGCAGGGGTTCTTCTGGCTTTGCTGGATTTTGCTTACCGTATTTTTCGCCCCATAGGGCTCACCAGCCCATAGGACGCACCTAGGTTTTTTTGGGGGGGGGATAAAGAAAAAAAATTATTTTCCCCCCCCCCCAGGCGCGGGGCTGGGGCGGGGGAAGCCCGAGTTTCCCCCGACCCCAGCCCCCTGAACAGGCAGCTCTCCGCGAGCCTTGGGAGACCAGCACAACTTCCCGCCGGGTTCCCACGCCTTGCGGGTATCTGCCTGAAGCCCAAACCAGGTCGGGGAACAGCGGGGTGGCGGCGCTGCGCCTCCCCGCTGTCCCCCAGCTTGTGGGGCTGGCGGCAGGGAGAAGCGCACCCCAGGCTTCGAGATGCAGGCTGCTATCCGCAAGCCTAGGGAGCCCGACGAGAACTCCCGCGGGCTCCCAAGGCTTGCAGAGAGCTTCCTGAAGCCTGGAGAGCGAGAGGGGTCGGTGCGCACCGATCCCTCTCGCTCTCCAGGCTTCAGCGAAAGCCTGCATTCGCCCCATAGGACGCACACACATTTCCCCTTCATTTTTGGAGGGGGAAAAGTGCATCCTATAGGGCGAAAAATACGGTAAATGTGATAGCCAGGAGCATAACCTCTGTGTAAGAGGAGAACTACCTGTTTGTAGACACCTGCCTTTCTACCAAATGAATGAATAATTGCCATCCTGTACTGAACTAAACAAGGACATCTTCCAAACTATTTTGTAGCCAGCAACCATAGAAGTATTTTCCTAGCTGTTTTCCGCTCTATTTTTAAAAAATAGCCTAGCAGTTAAAAGGTAAAGTACCCCTGACAGTTAAGTCCAGTTGCAAACGACTCTGGGGTTGCAGCGCTCATCTCGCTTTACTGGCCAAGGGAGCCGACGTTTATCCGCAGACAGTTTTTCCAGGTCATGTGGCCAGCATGACTAAGCCGCTTCTGGTGAAACCAGAGCAGCGCACAGAAACGCCGTTTACCTTCCCGCCGGAGCGGTACCTATTTATCTACTTGCACTTTGACGTGCTTTCGAACTGCCAGGTTGGGAATGAGCAACGGGAGCTCACCCAATTGCAGGGATTCGACCTTCCGATCGGCAAGTCCAAGGCTCAGTGGTTTAGACCACAGCGCCACCCACATCCCTAGCCTAGCAGTTAGTGGATTGTATTTGCATTGCTGCACAATGGGCTTGCCAGCATGTTTGGCATTGCAGTGCACCCTCTGGATACAAATTTAATTCATTCCAGAGGTCTGTGCATACGCCACAAAATCTGTATCCAGAGGATTCTTAGAGTGCTTTTGTGCATGCGGCAGAGTGCTTCAGTGCATAGACGAGTGGCAAAACTCGGAAAAATACTTACGGGTTTGCCACTTTCACAACCCAAAGTTTACTTTACTTGAGAGTACAGTGGTACCTCGGGTTAAGTACTTAATTCATTCCAGAGGTCAGTTTTTAACCTGAAACTGTTCTTAACCTGAAGCATCACTTTAGCTAATGGGGCCTCCAGCCAGTGGCGTAGCGTGGGGGGTGCAGGGGGTGCCGGCCACACCGGGCGCAACATCTGGGGGTTGGGGTTAGGGGGCGCAAATCCACGGGTTACGGGGCGCAAATTACTTGCCTTGCCCCGGGTGCTGACAACCCACGCTACGCCACTGCCTCCTGCTGCCACCACGCTGCCGGAGCATGATTTCTGTTCTCATCCTGAGGCAAAGTTCTTAACCCGAGGTACTATTTCTGGGTTAGTGGAGTCTGTAACGTGAAGCATATGTAACCTGAAGCATATGTAAGCCGAGGGTCTACTGTACTGAAAACAATATCACCCTCCCGCATTTTGAAAATCCCACTAATTAGAACAGGAGGAAGCAATATGAATAGCTATAATATCACAGGAAAAATAGGCATAGAGACCAAAGGAAATTTAGATTCAGGTGCACAGAAAAGATATGTCAACGACTGTAAAGAAGCACTGAGCTATCATTTAAACTTCATTGGCCTTTAATTTTGTAGCATGATGCATCACGTTCTATTAAATGTCACTCCCTAACTTACCAGAATCAACATCACCTTGACCCATGTTTTTGGCAGAAAGTCAAGATAGCTTAGAAACTGCCTTCCTGTTCAGAAGGGAAGCAGTACTTCTAGTAACGAACAGATGCTGAGAGGGGAAAGGAAATAAACAGATAACAGTAGCTGTCACCATTATGAACTGGTGAGCTTCGTTTGGGCATCTTGCCGTGCTGTCAATAGAATTTTCTGTATGCCTCATAGGCATATGTTAAGATGCTTTCAAATCAAAAGTATACCAGCTCATGGTTGAGGCTATCATAGTTCAGTTCTCTCAAATTCACTGGAGCCCTGTCCATAGCAGTGCTTTCAGAATTTGATATCTAGGTGCGATCCTTGACTACACTTAATGGGAATGTTAATGATCAGTTTCATTGGGATTACAATGCTAATGTAAGATGACAGCTCATTTGTTTTCTTAAAGTGGTCTGGCTGAGCCAATCAGGTTGCAGATAATCTTATTATACCAGTCAGCCCTCGGATTACTTTTGATGAGCTTTTGGAGCTATCATGTGTCATACTTTCCTGCAGGCCAGAGACCGCTTGTGTTTCAGCTGGATAAGGTCAGATCTTAATTTAACTACCAACTGTGTACTTAATTTTAGAAACGCCACATGACCTAGCCATTTGCAAGGCCTATACTTGCATGTTTGAAATTCAGGGCCCAATGAAACAATGGCAAGATTTTGAAAAGGTGAGAAGCTCCCTTTGTCTATAGATTGTCAATTACCGGTAACCTTATAGTGGTATCTTAAAACTAGGAATAAATCCAAATATAGATTGTAATTAATTATCTTGCTTTGAATAATCCGAGCCTGCATGCTTATTGTCCTCTTCTTCAGTTTTGGGGAGGAAAGCTAATGGCACTTAGATTGTTTATGTGTTAATCAACTCCAATTTACAGTTTTTATCCACATAATATTAAACACCTGTCCAGTGTGCTTAATATTAATGAAACTATGGTTGCTAGGATGCGTGTGAGCATCAAAAATCATTATGGAAAAACACTACTCTTGGAGAACAAAAATATTTAAATATTGTAGAAACTACTGACTTTGAAGTGCTTAGCTTTTAGCTGAATCATAACCTGAGAATGCACAAGGGAATTATGCTGCTTATTTCTTTATTTAAAAAGCTTGAAACGAAACAGCAGGTTTTATATTAGCTTTCTGTGAGTAGGGCTATCAGTGTGGGTTGCCCTAAGGCACTTTGTACCACTTTGTAAACTGCTTTGCAAACTTTCTGATGAAAAGCAATATATAAATACTTCAAATAAATAAATAAATAAATAAATAAAAATATGGACATGACATAGTGTTGATAGCCAATTATATTCTGGTGACGTGATTCAATGGGAGCCAAAACAGCTAGGGGGTGGTCAGAAGAGATGATTCATCTGAATATCCTCCTTCCCCCATTCTCTGTATGAAAATTCATATCTGTGCATGGGGGAAAAACAGTTTGAGTGTGACAGAGGAGGCACAAAGCAGAGTCTGGGCTCTGCAAGCATCTTAGGGTGCTGGCTGTCTCCCTGAAGATCTGGTGTGTAATCAGTGAGCTTTGTCTGTCTGCTGGAATGTTTCAGCTGCGCTTTCAACCTGTATATTTGTAAATAAATGCAAATATTGTTGTTGCTGTTTAGTCATTTAGTCGTGTCCGACTCTTCGTGACCCCATGGACCAGAGCACACCAGGCACTCCTGTCTTCCACTGCCTCCCACAGTTTGGTCAAACTCATGCTGGTAGCTTTGAGAACACTGTCCAACCATCTCGTCCTCTGTCGTTGTGCCCGCCATCTTTCCCAACATCAGGGTCTTTTCCAGGGAGTCTTCTCTTCTCATGAGGTGGCCAAAGTATTGGAGCCTCAGCTTCAGGATCTGTCCTTCCAGTGAGCACTCAGGGCTGATTTCCTTCAGAATGGTTAGCTTTGATCTTCTTGCAGTCCATGGGACTCTCAAGAGTCTCCTCCAGCACCATAATTCAAAAGCATCAATTATTCGGCGATCAGCCTTCTTTATGGTCCAGCTCTCACTTCCATACATCACTACTGGGAAAACCATAGCTTTAACTATATGGACCTTTGTTGGCAAGGTGATGTCTCTGCTTTTTAAAATGCAAATATTACAAAGCACCAATAAGCTTCCATTGACTTCCTTCCAAAGGAAACTGTCAGTGCTATGCCACTGGAACTTTATTAATTTCTTAGAATGCTTAACTTTAAAAATATGCTTTTATTTATGAATTGTTAACACAATCCATTATGAAACCAGTTCAGATCATTTTACCAGTATATTACCAAAAAGATAAAATTGAATATAGCATTAACATAACACCGTCTTCGACCTTGCTGTGTTTCCTTGAATGTCTAGCACTTTGTCACAGGTGAGCTTAACCTAATGTGTCTAATTCATGGGGTTTTTGAATGTGATCTCTTTTCTCATTGCTCATCTTAACAGGTCGTTCTACAATTGCCTGTGGGTGGAGGGAGGATATCTCAATTGCTTTCTGTCTCTCTTATATATGGAATAAAGCAATACCAGATTTCAGCAAAATCATCAGTCTGTGTGTCTATTCTGTGCTTACATCTGTCTTGCTAGCCTTTTGTAGCCAAAAGTGTGGTGTCAAGTTATTAACAGTTTTCCAGTCTGGGGCCACCACCTAGCAAACAGCCACCAATAAGAAAGCCATCAAGTCCTTTTACAATAAATTGTGATGTTTTTCCACATATGGAGTTAGAAGAGCTAGCTTAGAATCTCATATACATAATCACTTTAGAATAAAGAACCGAGAAAATTATCACTTCATATTTTGTGCAAATCTTGAACATGAATGCTGAACAGGGAAGCTTTGTGGCTTGCTAGAGAGCCACAGTTGATCAGTTTGGTTGCATAAAATCATTCATTTGGGTGGCCATATGAGCATAGCTGTCAAGTGTCCCTTATTTGAAGGGACAGTCCCTTATTCCAGCGCCATGTCCCGCTGCTGTCCCTTATTGATAGATGTCCCTTAAATGTCCCTTAAATGATGTCCCTTAAATTTCAAAGGAAGCAGCTCCTCTCCCTCCCTCCCTGCCGGGCAGGGAGGAGGGAGGCTCCAACTGTGTTGCTTGGCTGTGTTGCTCACCCAATAAGAAGTCTAAGAATGACTGGGGGGTGGAGCTTGCATGCCTTGTGTGTGGCTAGTTAATGCAAGCTGAGGGGGTTTTTGAATGCTGGACGCCATTTTGTTGCACGTGGTGCTGCAAACTTTGCAGTGCAAAGCCAGGCCGGGGAGCCATCTTAAGTTGAGGCTGCATAGGCCTTGTGGTGCATGTGATTCAGATTCTAGTCAGTTGAACCTCTGGTTACAAAGTTGGTTGGACAGTGTTCTCAAAGCTACCAGCATGAGTTTGACCAGACTGCAGGAGGACAGGAAGACTGGAGTGCCTGGAACAGGTGAGGCTGCAGGTCCCTTATTTTGGCTGCTGGTCCCTTATTTTTAAGGCTGCTGGTCCCTTATTTTCAAATCTGTAAGTTGACAGCTATGCATATGAGTGTTAGCTAAATGTGGAAGTACACTCTAGTGATGAGTGGAAAGTGAAGCCTAAGACTAGTCATTCTTTAACTTTGTTTTTCCCCTACTACTGTCTAGAGTTATGACGCTATGTTTTCTTATATACCTCTGCTTAACAATTAACCCCACTGTACTTAAACAATGAGAGTGCTTTTCAGCACAAGCCATCAAGATATGACCTCTTGTTTATTTTGTGGCTTGAGAACAGCTCATAATCCCATGCCAAGAAGATGGAAGGATATGAGGGCACTGATGAAGATCATCTCACTGGCTATGCTGTTCAGTTTAGCATCCAGGAGTCCCTTGAAAGTGCAAGGAGCCAGCAAACTTCTTCCCCTGATCATGAAGCAAGGTATGTCAGCAGTCTTTCAGCCCAGGTTTGAATGTCTGGCGCCTGAATGTCAATATTTCACCTCCATATCTCTCCTAATTGGTTAGAACCTCTGACTGTTGGGTACAATCTCTAGTTATTCTGGAAGAGTAGGCTGTAGGATACTATGGAGTTGTTTATAATTTAAATTTATGGCCTGTTTTCAATGGTTTGACATGGATACTAATAAACCTAAAAGAATATGCAGTCTATTGAAGAGTAATAGCATTCAGTCAGTTCTTACAAAGGCAATCCTTATTTGGCCCAACCAAAACCAACCGCATCTGGCAGGTCTTACAACACTTTTGAAATATGGGAGAACTAGGAAACATGCTGAGCCCAAGTGCTGAGAAATTAGCAACTCCTTTGCATGCTTCTGTCCTTTTGTGTTGCTCAACATAGATGTACCTCTAACCAGAACCACTGGTACAATGATTTAGGCTGGGGAAGTAGCAGATATATGCAATGAGATAGCAGCAAAGACTCCCAAAGCCTGAGATATTATTTCTACCTTGTCTCTCCTATCATTTTTTCCACTAGGTTTCTACCAGTCAGTGATCAAAACAGAAAGCTTGTAGCTGCTATAAGAGAAGGTACAAGTACTAAACGACATCACTGTTAAGATAGTTGTATTACCATCAGTTATTGTTGTGAATGGTGGTGCAGTTGGGTAATTGTAGACTCAGAACTTAGTAGTCTAACGGGAGGGAGCTCCTTCAATGGTTATATGTATTACTTCAAACTGTGGTAAAGCTATTCTGCATCTGGGCACTGTTATGTACTGAAGTTCTCACCCTGGGCCAGCAGGGGGATACTGTAGATAGTTTTTACTCAGGTCCACATATGCAAATAAGGGATTGAAAGTGACGTTCAGTGATTGGATAGTTACAGTTACAGATGGGTAGCCGTGTTGGTCTGCCATAGTCAAAACAAAAGTGTGAAGAAGTGTGCATGCACACGAAAGCCCATACCAAGAACTAACTTAGTTGGTCTTTAAGGTGCTACTGCAAGGAATTTTTTTTGTTTTGGATAGTTACAGAAAGTGGTTACAGTTGCGTTGTAGTGGAGCTCTATATAAGCAGGCTGGCTGAACCCTTCAGTTCAGTTCTGTTCTGGCCTGTGAATAAACAAGAGCTGTTTGAAGAATTGCTGTGTCGTCTGATATGTTCACCCACAACTTAACAGGCATCCTCCTACTCTACTGAGTGGGGCTGTAGACTTCTACCCCAAAAACAGCATCACTGTATTTTTTTGCCAATTAACCCTGACCAAATTATTTTGCTTAAAGATGTTCTGGTTTTGAAAGATGACCGTTGCTCTTCATGGAGTTAGCCTTTGGGTTTATTTCACACTGGATTTTTTTTTTCTATTGAGGTCGAGTATCTGAGCTTCAAGACTATGTGAAATGCAAATATGCTTTGGATGAGGCTGACGAGAGAGGTTGGTTTCCTTTACATGAAGCTGCTGCTCAGCCAATTCAGCAGATACTTGAAGTAATCTTGGATGGTAAGTTGGCACAGGTTAGCAGAGAAGGAAAATATTGTTGTGGAGGTGAAATAGATGTGTGTGTAATTAACAAAAAGAATTGACTGTGTGCCTAGATTCAAAACATGGAGTTTTGCACACTCTCCAACGGGACAGAGCTCCCAGCAGGGTTTAAAACACTCCGAGAGTTAATGGACTATGCAGAATTGGACAAAATGACAGGAAGGATTCGAAACCTGCGGGACCAGAGATTTACAGAAGATTGGAAGAAGTTTATGAATTACTTGAAGAGCAACTATAACCAACAAATTACGCTAGTAGGATTACAATAAGTTTTGTAAGGAGATATATACGAAGTGTTACAAAGTAGAAAAAGATAGAGATATTGGTTATGAGTTTGAAATGTAAAAGGTTAAGATAAGATATGCATACTAAGAGATTAGATTGGAAAATTTTCAAGACAGGATTGATGGAAGTCAAAAAAATTGAATAAGATGTAAAAGTATGTTTAATTACTGTTGAAAATGATATGTTAAAAAATTAATAAAAAATTTATATACAAAAAATAAAATAAAACACTCCGAGAGTTAACCAGCAGCATAGTGTGGAATATAAGTTGTTAAACCCTTTTGCATATCCCATTTCGTCTGCCTTAAAATGTTTGCCTCCTCTTTCTATGCCTCTAGCAATGAACAGACCACACACTTTTAAATAAGTTTAAAATGATTTCCTTACTAAATTCAAAGGTCTGGTTCATGCATTATTCCATGCAGCATCAGGGAGAACACAGGTAGATGCTGTATTTATGATGCTCTATTATGTTCTATCATGTTGTTGTTATTGCATGTAAGCCACTTTGGGATTCATTTGAATGAAAAGCAGCATAGAAATAAGTCAAATCAAATTTTCTATTACTCTGTTTCACAAAGTTGCCTATGGGACACTCACAAGCAGGATGTGAGAGCAAAAGGTGTCTCCCCATGTTTTCCCCCAGCAACTGACATTTGGAAGAATGTGGTCTTTAATTCTAGAGTTAGCATATATAGCCATCATGATTAGCAGCCATTGGTAGCCAATGCGTATTCATTCACAGTTCTGGATTTATACTCCCTAGCTCCCTTCCCTTCATGCAGCATTCTGCTACTCAGGCAAGATCTCATCCAGAAGTTGTACAGAGGAGCCTGCTTGGGTTAAGATGAAAGCATGTATTAAATACATGTATGTTCTCTTAAGACACAAATTAATAAGCAAGCTACACTGGTACCTCGGTTTACATACACTTCAGGTTACATAAGCTTTAGGTTACAGACTCCGCTAACCCAGAAATAGTACATCGGGTTAAGAACTTTGCTTCAGGATGAGAACAGAAATTGTGCGGCGGCAGCGGGAGGCCCCATTAGCTAAAGTGGTGCTTCAGGTTAAGAACAGTTTCAGGTTAAGAACGGACCTCTGGAACGAATTAAGTACTTAACCCGAGATACCACTGTATTGTTTAATTTTAAAAATATATGTGCATTTTTACAAATGTGGCATTGATACGGGTGTTTGCTTGTTTGTTTGTTTTTTTAAAAAATAAATCTAGCGTCTTATAAAGCAATGTGGGAATATAAAACATGCGATGGAGAGACACCGTTGACGTTGGCAGCTAAATCTCGCCATGCAGGGAATGTCAGGACACTGTTGGAAAAGGGGGTCTGGCCCAATACCACTAACCGGAAAGGAGAGACTCCTCTTCTGATTGGTAATTGCTTCATTAATGGCTTGCAGTGTTTGGGCTTGCTGCTAGTTCATGTAGAATCAAAGGCTGATCACCCTGGAAACTGGACATGCAGCTGGAGAATGCCCTCCCCCCCACTCCCAGCTTAATGAACACATTTTATGCCACACAATATGAACACTAAAACCAATTACAATAAACACGACCGATAAAAACCTAAAAAACAAACAAACCATCTATACAGAAAAAAAGACAGGTCTTGCCCCTCTGAAAGAGGCCACAAGTACTTTAAACCCTTCAAATTAACATCAAAAAGCCCAGGTAAGAAGCAACAGAAAGCTGCTGTTTCTAAGGATCTACATTCCTGCCCCGTATCCCATATCGCCAGTGTGGTGTAATGGTTAAGAGCGGTAGACTCGTAATCTGGTGAACCGTGTTTGCGTCTCCACTCCTCCACATGCAGCTGCTGGGTGACCTTGGGCTAGTCACACTTCTCTGAAGTCTCTCAGCCCCACTCACCTCACAGAGTGTTTGTTGTGGGGGAGGAAGGGATAGGAGAATGTTAGCCGCTTTGAGACTCCTTAGTGTATTGATAAAGTGGGGTATCAAATCCAAACTCCTCCTCTTCTTCTTCTATCCTGTCTCAGTAGTGGTATAGAAAGAAAGAGGAAGCCCTACTCTGCCAGTATTAATTTCGAATATATTTTATGAAGGGATTGGGGGAAGGGTTAGAGGATCACGAGGGAACTTTTGCAAATATGGAAGAATGGTGTGCATGCTTTTTGGAACTATTGCATGTGCATATGCATCGTTGGCCAGAAAGTTTATTTTTTTGTTGCTCTTCTGCAGCCACCATTGGAATACTGCTCCCAAGAGGTTGGTTGGGATCAGATTTTGCCCTCTGACCAAAAGTGATTTCCTGCCTCTGCTATACTCACCTACGTTAGAATAAGTCTCATTGAACTTAGTGGGGTTGCAAGGAGTGCAGGATAAGGACAATATCTAAATTGTTTCATCTCTTCTTTTTGTCTGTTTCAATTTGTAAGCGACAAAACAGGGCTCGTATGAAATGGCTTCCATTCTGATTGAATTCAATTGTACCGTCAATCAGCCATGTGTAAAACGTTGGTCGGCAATGCACGAAGCGGCGAAACAGGGTCGCAATGACATCATTGCTCTGCTGCTGAAGAATGGTGGCAACGTGCACCTAAAAGATGGATTTGGAGTAACTCCTTTAGGTGTAGCTGCTGAATACGGCCACTGTGATGTGCTGGAGCATCTCATTCATAAAGGTGGGTTTGTACTTCAACAGGTAGCAGTTTATGCTGCAGCAAGGCTCTTTGTTTCTGAGCGCAACTCAAAGTGTTGGTGCTGACCTTTAAAACTCTAAAGGGCCTTGGCCCTGTATACCTGAAGGAGTGTCTCTACCCCCATTGTTCAGCCCAGACACTGAGATCCAGCTCCGAGGGCCTTCTGGTGGTTCTCTCACTGCGAAGAATTGAAGCTACGGGGAACCAGGCAGAGGGCCTTCTCGGCAGTGGCTCCTGCCCTGTGGAACACCCTCCCATCAGATGTCTTCTAAAGGTTATAAAGTTACTAATCTTGACATCTGAAGGCAGCCCTTTATAGGAAACCCTTTTAATGTGTAATGTTTTATTATGTTTATATATGTTGGAAGCTACCGAGAATGGCTGGGGCAACTGAGTCAGATGGGTGGGGTGCTATTGTTGTCGTCATCATCATCATCATCATCTCCAAGGCCTTTAGGGGCTCCTTTCAGGCCACATCTGTCCAGGGAACAGAAACCTAGGATGGTATCTATGTGATGATTAACTTGCATTCATTGATTTCAATGGGTCTGACTTGGGCTGCCCCTAGTATCACTATACCTCAAATGAACCCTAATAGAAGAAGATTCCTGTTGGATCGGGCCAGCAGTCCATCTAGTTCAGCATCTTGTTCTCACAGTGGCCAACCACATGCCCATGGGAAGTCCACAAACAGAACCTAGCTAGGATCTCTGAGTGCATAGTTCAAGTCCACTTCTGTGCTTACCCATCCGAAACTCCATTTAGGAACATAGGTAGCTGCCTTAGATGAGTCAAACTGTCATTCTAAGTAAAGGTAAAGGGACCCCTGAACATTAAGTCCAGTCATGACCGACTCGGGTTGTGGCGCTCATCTCGCTTTATTGGCCAAAGGAACCGGCGTACAGCTTCTGGGTCATATGGCCAGCATGACTAAGCTGCTTCTGGCGAACCAGAGCAGCGCACGGAAACACCGTTTACCTTCCTGCCGGAGCGGTGCCTATTTATCTACTTGCACTTTGATGTGCTTTCGAACTGCTAGGTTGGCAGGAGCAGGGACCGAGCAATGGGAGCTTACCCCGTCGTGGGGATTCGAACCGCTGACCTTCTGATCGGCAAGTCCTAGGCTCTGTGGTTTAACCCACAGCGCCACCCGTGTCCCTGTCATTCTATTTAGCCAGGAAAAAACTAGTTTGGTGTAATGAGATAGAGTGTTGGACAGACTGGGAGGACCTTGGTTTCATTATTGGCTTAGCCTTGAACATCTTTGTCTTTGGGCATGCCACTGAATTTCCCTCACAGGGTTGTGTCTGAGTTTATAATGGTATCATCTATCTATCTATAATGCATTGACTTTCTTCAAGTAAGAGCAATATACAAAAATAATTGGAAAAACCCAACCGTAGAAATCTCTTCTTTGTACCACGTTAACTGTTCATAAAATGTTGAGGAGAGAGAAAAGTAATAGTGCTTTGACAATTTGTGACACTGAGATTAAGATGTGGCACTGCACAGGTATTTAAATATTGCGCTATATAAGGCAGTACAAGGTCACATGGGCACACAACCTCATTTCTTTGGTTTTGCTCTCTATACCCGAATCCTCATTATACTCAGGAGCAGTGGACTCTTTCAAGTATTTTGTATTGAAGCACTGTCCCCAACCAACTGTTCCTCAATTAATTTCGATTTGTAGCCTTTCTCATCTGAAAAGACTCCTTGGGGTATTTTAAAAGCTAGCAAGATATAAAATATATATCGTCTTCCTCTGCTCTCAACCTTTAGCTCAGCCCCTAAATTACACCTCAAATTAAAGCTGATTACATTGCTTCTGGTAAAGTTTTAGGACTGGTCCCACCAACCCCCAAGCCTATAAAAAGCTCATCGTGCCTGTCATGAACCAGTATGCTGTAGTGGTTAGAATGATGGACTAGGACCTGGGAGACTAGGATTCAAATCTCCTCAGAGCCGTGAAGCTCACTGGGTGACCTTGGCCATATGACTGTCTCAGCTTACTTCCTTCTCAACATTGTTGTAAGGATAAAATGGGGAAGGTGAGAACCTTGCATACCACTATGAACTCTCTGTAGGAAAGGTGGTATGTAAATAAAAATGAAATTTAAAAATGAAATTTTAATGCAGCTCTTAGGCCAAAATGAAAATATAACCCAAACATCGTTGATGAACCATTTCTCCCTTAATTAAATATGACATACTATTCTTTTTGCAACTGTCTGGTTTTAACCTGGGCTGGCTTGCATGTTTTCCTTTTTGATTCCCAGTGTTGCTGAGTTTAAATTCAGTTTCAGTCCTAATAATTGCTGTAATTGTAAATCATCTAGACACATGTAGTGAAATAGTAAACTAGAAGACACAAATGAGCAACTGCCAAGTTTGATGTGACAATTCTATCACAGAGCACCTTGATAATGAACATTTATTTTTGTTTATGGTTGATTTTTGTGCCTGCAACAGAGAATCACAACAATATTTTTATTTCCCTAGCACACCACAAAGGCATTTAAGTTTTTAGCTTATATAAAATTGGAAGAGTTGCAGTCATTCCATTCCACACATACCGATAACAATTACAAAAAAAATCACTCTCTGAGATGTATGGATCAGCATAGAAGTGGTGGTCAAATCCTGCAAAAAATGTGCTCACCCTTAAAACACAAGTGATTGTCACTTATAGAAGAACACATCTCTTTAAGCTCTTCAAATGTTCTGTTCTACTCTGAGGCTGTTTTGGAATTCAGAAAATAATAAACAGGGAAAGAAATTGCTGCCCTTTTTAATGCGAGTATTTACTTAATATTGTTTTGAATTAAATGGTTGGTTTGTCTTCCTCCGCTAGGTGGCGATGTTTATGCTACAGCTGACGATGGCTCATCGATATTGTTTGAAGCAGCTGGAGGTGGCAATCCAGACTGCATAACTTTGCTGTTGGAATATGGGGGAGATGGTAATTTGCCTAATAAGGCAGGGCAGCTCCCTATACACAGAGCAGCGTACGAGGGGCATTATTTGTGAGTATTCTTCCTTTCGCTCTCCTGGCTGACATATATTTGTGTGAAAAAGAATAGAAATGTTTTCGTTTTGGATTTTAGTTGTACAGTACTTCGGTACGTATGTGCCACTACCAATGTACATGACACCATAGCAATATAATATAAGCCAAAGAAGGTGCCAGGGTCCTGCCCAAATTAGCTTAAAGTCTGCGGCTGCATCCCTATGCACATTTACCTGGGAAATAAGCCCCAGTGAACAGGGGGCTTCTATTCTAAGAAAACTGTTCTACGTAAAGGGACGCGGGTGGCGCTGTGGGTTAAACCACAAAGCCTAGGACTTGCTGATCAGAAGGTCAGAGGTTTGAATCCCCGCAATGGGGTTTGCTCCCGTTGTTTGGTCCCTGCTCTTGCCAACCTAGCAGTTCGAAAGCACCTCAAAGTGCAAGTAGATAAATAGGTACCACTCTGGGTGGAAGGTAAACAGCGTTTCCGTGCGCTCCTCTGGTTCGCCAGAAGCGGCTTAGTCATGCTGGCCACATGACCCGGAAGCTGTACGCCGGCTCCCTCAGCCAATAAAGCGAGATGAGCGCCGCAACCCCAGAGTCGTCCATGACTGGACCTAATGGTCAGGGGTCCCTTTACCTTATTCTAAGTAAACATGCATAGAAACAAGACTTTCTTCAGCTGAAGCTCACCGGAGCTCAGTTCTGGCACCTCTCAGGTGGGCACCATTGCCATTTTAAGAGAACAAGGGAGACAGTCATGGTGGTTTCCAGCACCTGCATAGAACTCACTGAAAATCACTTGCTTTTCTTTAATAAGATGTATTTCCTGGACTATCTCAGGTTGGTTACAGTGTACTCCTATTGTACTTTATTCCCACCGCTTTGCAAAATAGGCTTAGACTGAGAGACGCTGTGCTAACTTTCTCAAGGCCACCGGATACAAGTAGATACAGTACATAACAAGATATGAACTTGGTGTGCCTCAACGCTTTTGAGAATTATTGTGCTCTCCTTATAAATTTACCTCCCCACTTAAAAAACCAAATTTGCTAGAGGAGCCATGGTCACAAGCTGCCCAACCTTGCTTACCCTCCAACATTTCTCCAATGAAAATAGGGACATCCTAAGGAAAAGTTGGGATGCAGGTGGTGCTGTGGTTTAAACCACAGAGCCCAGGACTTGCCGATCAGAAGGTCGGCGGTTCCAATCCCCGCGACGGGGTGAGCTCCCGTTGATTGGTCCCTGATCCTGCCAACCTAGCAGTTCGAAAGCACATCAAGTGCAAGTAGATTAATAGGTACCGCTCCGGCGGGAAGGTAAGGTAAACGGCGTTTCCGTGTGCTGCTCTGGTTCGCCAGAAGCAGCTTAGTCATGCTGGCCACATGACCCGGAAGCTGTACGCCAGCTTCCTCGGCCAGTAAAGTGAGATGAGCTCCACAACCCCAGAGTCAGTCACGACTGGACCTAATGGTCAGGGGTCGCTTTACCTTTACCTTTAAGGAAAAGGACATTCTGGGATCAAATCAGAAATCGGGACGGCTTCTGTAAATCGAGGACTGTCCCTGGAAGATAGGGACACTTGGAGGGTCTGACCTTGTACTAATAAAGCATGTAGAAATTCACAGTGCTGTTGGAAAAGTGTGGGCACAACAATCTCCAGTCAAAGATGACTAGCACTACCGCATCAGTCATGCGTTGGTATTGTTATCTACGAAGAGTTTCCAAATGCAGTAAAGGTACCTTTTCAGACCAGAGCACTTTTTCAGTACAACAGTGAACCTCTGCCACAGTGAAGATTATGTAGGCTAGACACCCATTTCATAGATCAGGGGTCAGCAAACTTTTTCAGCAGGGGGCTGGTCCACTGCCCCTCAGACCTTGAGGGGGCAGACTATATTTTTTTTGAGGGGGGGGGGAATGAATGAATTCCTATGCCCCACAAATAACCCAGAGATGCATTTTAAATAACATTCTACTCATGTAAAAACATGCTGATTCCCGGACCGTCCGCGGGCCGGATTTAGAAGGCGATTTGGCTGAATCTGGCCCCTGGGCCTTAGTTTGCCTACCCATGTCATAGATTAAGTGAAAACCAACAATTTGTGTGTGTGTGGTAGACCACTGGGTCCATCCAGTCTTGTTCTGTTTGCTCCAGGTAGCAGCAGAAGTCCAAACCTCAGGTAAATGCGTTTTCCTACCTTGAGACCTTTTCAAGTGGAAATGCTAGAACTGAACTTTATGACCTCAGTGAGCTACAGGTCCTTCCATAAAGAATCAACTGATAAGCTGTACGTATAATTATACCTTTAACACAGATAGTGGACTTTAGTTCTCAGTGGTACCTAGGTTAAGTACCTACAGTGGTACCTAGGTTAAGTACTTAATTCGTTCTGGAGGTCCGTACTTAACCTGAATCTGTTCTTAAGCTGAAGCACCACTTTAGCTAATGGGGCCTCCTCCTGCTGCTGCTGCGCCGCCGGAGCACGATTTCTGTCCTCATCCTGAAGCAAAGTTCTTAACCTGAAGCACTATTTCTGGGTTAGCGGAGTCTGTAACCTGAAGCGTATGTAACCTGAGGTACCACTGTACTATAAAGCCCACAACTGAAAAAGTAGCAAAATAATAGTGTACACAACACCTCGTTCCAGCACTGAAACAACAGTTGCTTTCCTGATGGCAGAAAAAGTGTGGCAGCCTGTTGTGTTTTTCAGATTCCCCGTTAAATTCATTTTCCCCCCTTAGGGCCCTGAAATTCCTAATTCCCGTGACATCCCAAACTGCAATCCGGAAAAGCGGGCAGAGTCCCATGCACTCGGCGGCAGATGGCCAAAATCCACAGTGCCTGGAACTCCTCCTTGAAAATGGTTTTGATGTCAACGCCACCCTGGCAGAGCACATTTCTAAAAGTTACGACGACGAAAGGAAAACGGCCCTTTACTTTGCCGTTTCCAACAACGACATTCTGTCCACCGAAGTATTACTGCAAGCTGGCGCAGACCCAAATAAAGACCCTCTCAACTGCCTCCTCGTGGCCGTGAGAGCTGGCAACCATGAAATCGTCAGGATGCTTCTTTCTTACGGAGCAAACGTCAACTGCTACTTCAACCTTGTGAATGACACCCATTTCCCCAGCGCTATTCAGTACGCCTTGAATGACGAGGTGATGCTAAGGCTGCTGCTGAATCACGGATACCTTGTGGATCTGTGTTTTGACTGCATGCATGGGGACATCTTTGGAAATTCTTTTGTATGGTCAACTCCGGAGGAAGAGGTGTTACCAGGATGGACATCTTGTGTCATTAAAGATAATCCAGTAAGCACCTTCCAGGATTTTCCATTCTGCTCTGTACTACTCTTAATTGAAGGGACACGGGTGGCGCTGTGGGTTAAACCACAGAGCCTAGGACTTGCTGATCAGAAGATAGGCGGTTCGAATCCCTGCGACGGGGTGAGATCCCGTTGCTCGGTCCCTACTCCTGCCAACCTAGCAGTTCGAAAGCACATCAAAGTGCAAGTAGAAAAATAGGTACCGCTCCGGCGGGAAGGTAAACGGTGCTTCCGTCCGCTGCTGTGGTTCGCCAGAAGCAGCTTAGTCATGCTGGCCACATGACCCGGAAGCTATACGCCGGCTCCCTCGGCCAATAAAGTGAGATGAGCGCCGCAACCCCAGAGTCGGTCACGACTGGACCTAATGGTCAGGGGTCCCTTTACCTTTACCTATTGTTATAGTTAAGATCGTAAGCATTTCACTATTACTAGAGTGCCTGCTTCCAACGGAAAATGGAGCATAGGGGATAGATTTTGATGAATAATCACCCCTTCCTCTATTTTTAGCCATGATAACAAAGTCCAAGTATAGAGTGAGGCTGATGCTGCTAGCTAAGGGCTATTGTAAGAAGAAAATGTTGGCACGTGTTTTGTGTTCTTTCCTCAGCTGATAAGGATGCTTAGGGATGCGTACATAACACTGGCCCATTGGTCTAGCTTTCTAAAATCACTTAGGCCACAGTACGTAAATTCAAGTCAGCTGATTTAGTGACGCTGACTTCATAGGAACCTGATATTATCACCCATTGGTAAAAGGAATACTCCATGAACAAATGATATACATTCAATTGGCGAATGGGGCTAGGAAGAACTTTTGCTGGAACATCACCAATATTATGTGAAATGCTATGTGGGCAACAAAGCTATCCCAGACACAAAATAGCTCAAATGTAAAATAATATTAAGGTGGTACCAGTGGAAGCTGGAAGAGACCACTGGTCGTTCCAGTACTTGGTATCCTAGTTGCCTCTTGGGTGCTAGGTGCAAAGAGGTCTGTCCTGTGTTTGGCTGACGTTATATTAGTTCCTAGATTAATAATAATAATAATAATAATAATAATAATAATAATAATATCTTTATTGTCATTAAGGGAAAGATATATGAACAAGTGATAGATCTGTTTACCTCTGCCATCTTTTCTTGTCATAAGAAATCAACATTACTATAACAGTGCTGTGTAGCTAAAGAAAATCTTATTAATCTTGTTAATCAGTATGAAAGGCAATACTAGTTTAACAGCTTTGTGGATTGGGTTGCTCACAGGGCAAACACAAACAGATGTCAAATAATGTATATGTTTTCATTTCAGAATGTAGCATCCCAATATCTCTCAAAGACACACAGAATAGTAGAAGTTAAAGATGGCATTTTTATCTTTTAAGAATTCTCTGTGTATCTGAAGAAGTGTGCCTGCACACGGAAGCTCATACCCAGAACAAACTTAGTTGGCATCTAAGGTGCTACTGGATTATTTTTTTATTTTTTTATTTATTTTGACTGCTTCAGACCAACACGGCTACCTACCTGAATCTAGAATTCTCTTCAGTCTCTTAAAGCAAAGTGCCATTGTTCTTGGATTATTGCATTGTATTTTATCATGATATATTTGTGAATTCTGCACAGTTTTATTGCAAGGACATATACCTTGGGAGATTTAAAAAATAACACTGGGTATATTTCGTTTCAGTTCTGTGACTTTATCACCGTTCCTTGGATGAAACATTTAGTAGGACCCATCGTTCGTATTTTGATAGATTACATGGATTATGTTCCCCTTTGCACAAAACTTAAGTTTGTCCTGGAGACCCAGAAAGAATGGGCAGAGATCCAGCAGATATTAGGTAAATGTGCAGTCCTGGCTTGGAAATATGCATGTTGTTGAATTCTGTAAATAATAGCTGGACCACATTTTTCATAGATCCAAAAGTGTGTATTTTGGATCACTTGAATACGTTCTGTCAGTAGCCCCATTTATTTCTGAGGGATTATATATCCCCTGCTTTTAAGCATTTTTACTTAGAATAAAGAGGATTTACTTCCATATAAATGTGTTAAGAATCAGGAGAATAGCGGAGGGAAGTCTAGTAATACTCTGCCCAGCGAAAAAAGATAAGAACCCAGATGGAGGGATGAATCTTGGGATGTGTGGGATTGTCAGAGTGGATGCAGCAAGGGAGAGAGCTTGCTTTGTAACCCCTGATGCGGGGGGGGGGGGGGAGAAATATTATGGGTTGCATTCAGCATAGTTCTAAGGTATGCATTCCATCAGTGCAGGGTTTCTCCTTCCACAACGGAATGATCTCCACCTGCGATTTCCCTAAAACCTTGAGCAGATTTGGGACAACGCAGGACACATGAGGGGGATAAGTGGGGTGGGAATCCCAGTGCACTAGTGGTAATCCATTTGCGAATGTGGTTTAATTTGAATATTGCCCTTTAGAAACTCTATTGGTAAAGGCAGTGAGCCACAAAAAAAGCTTGCTTTCTTCCTAGTGGTCCAGCGATGAAACTGCTGGCATGTTTGCAAAGCTAAGCAGGGTCCGGTATGGTTTCAGATCGGATGTGAGACTGCTGTGTTGATATATACCTGCATTGCAGAGGGTTGAACTAGGTGACCCACCCCCCCTTTCTGGCTCTATTCTTCACCTGACCTGCATAATCATTAGTTTTTATAGCATCATGCATGAATGGGCAAGGTATTAAGCAGAGTCGCTCAGCCATATGCCTTAAGCCATTATGTCACAGCAGCACATAATGTATTCTAAGAAATGGGTATTAGTGGCAAAAACAGCAGTATTTATTAATTTTATTTATTTAGAGAATTTGTTCAGCCAAAAAGGGCTCCCAGAGTGGCTTACATTACAATCAGTTAAAACAAGACAGTCCCTGCCTGCATTGCTCATAGTCTTAAAGAAAAACAACACAAAGGGGGAAAGGGACAAGGAGGGCAGAGGAAAAATATACTGTACACATTTTTAAATAGACATATTTTTTAGGTTGTGCTGGCATCGTATTTGCTATGTGCTATGCTGGTTGTTTGTAGTGTGAACTGATCACCCTCCCCATGCCTCTTAGATAGTCACTAAGTTAATGGGACATATTTTCCATTGCATTTCCCTCTTTTGTTTCATTTTCGTCTTCCAGAGAATCCTCGCCCGCTAAAGCATTTGTGCCGCCTGAAAATACGTAAATGTATGGGATTGGAGGGGACACAGAAGCCGCGGTCCATGAACAGGCTTCCCGTTCCGCCAGTTCTTAAAGCCTATATCCTCTACAAAGAGTATGATCTTTATGGGAGGGACCTGCATTTGCCGTGATTTGCAGAATCCAGACATTAACACATTTACTTGGAAGTTAAATTTGGAGTAACCATAAGGCTGCCAGAACGGTGAACTATGGCTTTGGATCCAGAAGAGACCTTCTGCTTTCTTGCATGTTGTGTGAGGCAAGTGAAACTAAATTCAAATACGTTCTTCAAAAACATGAGAGCTACTGTCACGTGTTAATCCCTTATAGCACTGTGTGAACTCTTGCACAAACTCCACAAACTTATTTTCACTTGTGGTTCCTTGGCACCAACATTCCTTCCCTCCCCCCCCCACCCCCCCCCCAATATTTCTACGAACCCATATAAATTTGTGCTCTTCCCATGATACAAATAACTGCCTCTCTCAATACATATTGCAGTTAAATTCTGTATATTTTCACATATCCATCCTACAACGCAGTTATATTTTCTTTCCTTTTTAAAAAAATAAAAATAAAAATTGAACCTGATCTTTGGACTCCACTCCAGCTCTAAGCATTAATACATCTAACACTTGGTACCCAAACCAGAAATGAAACACAAAAGAAAGCACCAACATTCAGGCATGATCTGTACCCATGATTCTTGGGTCTAGCAGGATACTGGAAGTCTCCCTTCTTATGATCTTCACGTGGAAGTCCTTTGGACCTAGCTTTGCCAATTCTTTATCCACCTGTGAACACCTCTCTATAAAATGTTCAGTTCTTAAACAAGGCAATTACAGCATCCAAAGGAAAAAGGGAGCAACACGGCATTTAATGTAGAAAACTAAAGAGTGATCCAGCTGTTTGACTAATAACAGTTCACTATTTTTATGCGAATGCACAATGATTCGCTATTGACAGGCGAGATGCAAATAATTTGCTGTTAAATGTCATTTGAGTACTTTATCAACAAAGATCCAAGGCAGCTTATAAGAAAAAAGGGTGTACAAAATGCAAGATACGATGCAAGAAAAACAACAAGTTATCCATATAATACGAAAGCTGATCACCCCATAAAAATTGACAGAACTGGCCCTGGTACAAAAACCAACAACTGGGAATTAATAAAGCAGCCCATTTCAATCTAGATGTTGGATATATCTGGAGTATCCGTGTTGGGGCATACAAAGCATCCCTGATGTGTTTTATTTTAGTCCCCTCCAATTTGTATGTGCTTAAATTATCCCTGTTGACAGCGCCAGTAGCAACCTAGCTGAATGATACGCCTATGAGGCATGTGGCCATAATCTCTCGCTGACTTGTGCCTATTTTGGAGGAAGAGAGACATGGTATGGCTATGGTACAAGACCAAAGTACTAGGCTCCAAGGTTGTTGGAGGCAAACACTGAATTATTTGTGTGCTGCGGGGTGGGGGTAAACTTAAGGGAAACTGAGAGTGTCAATCAAGAAGTTAGAAGAGATGAAGGACAGGCACACATTACCACATAGTTCCCTGGCTGGAATAAGTGAAAGCATACCCTCCAACATTTCTCCAATGAAAATAGGGACATCCTATTCAATAATAATAATAATAATAATAATAATAATAATAATAATAATAATAAAAAATAATAATTAATAATAATGATGATTTTATTATTTCTGCACTGTACATCCGACTAGATTGTCCCAGCCACTCTGGGCGGCTTTCAGCATACATAAAAACATAATAAAGTTATACAGGGCTGCCTTCAGATGTTTTCTAAAGGTTGTATAGTTACTCATATCCTTGGCTCAGGGTGTCGCATAACTCCATACCCTCCCAACATTTCCCCAATGAAAATAAGGACATCCTCAGGAAAATAGGGGTGGGTGGCACTGTGGTCTAAACCATAGAGGCTAGGGCTTGCTGATCAGAAGGTTGGCAGTTTGAATCCCCGTGACGGGGTGAGCTCCCGTTGTTCGGTCCCTGCTCCTGCCAACCTAGCAGTTTGAAAGCATGTCAAAGTACAAGTAGATAAATGGGTAGCACTCCGGCGGGAAGGTAAACGGCGTTTCTGTGCGCTACTCTGGTTCGCCAGAAGCAGCTTAGTCATGCTGGTCACATGACCCGGAAGCTGTCTGCGGACAAACGTCGGCTCCCTTGGCCAATAAAGCAAGATGAGCGCCGCAACCCCAGAGTCAACTGTGACTGAACCTAACGGTCAGGGGTACCTTTACCTTTACCTTTAAGGAAAACAGGGACATTCCAGGATCGGATCAGAAACCAGGGCAGCTTCTGTAAATCCGGGACTGTCCCTGGAAAGTAAGGTAAAGGTAAAGGTAAAGGGACCCCTGACCAATAGGTCCAGTCGTGGCCGATCCTGGGGTTGCGGTGCTCATCTCGCTTTATGGGGACACTTAAAAGGTCTGATTTTTACTTTATGCAAAGCCTCCTTTCTGACTAAGGACCTGCCATGCTGCTTTTGGCCACCTCCTTCAGTTGCCAAAACTGCAAAGGAAGGGAGTCCCCGCAGACTCTCAGGATCAGCCTCTCTTAGTGCACAACTGTGTTTCTGGGGTTGTGAGCGAAAGATTGCACCACTAAGTGCCTTGGCATGAAAAGTCATATAATTACAGCATCCTACTTCCACACCTAAAAGTTACATTATAGAAACGAGTAATTAGTGTTTGCCAGGAAAATAGGTCAGTAGGAGGGGGCTGTGTGAATGTGAACAATACACATTCAAGTCAAGTGAGAATTATTTGGGTATTTCTTCTTTAAATAACACTCTAGCATGTTCCTAGGGTAGGAATTTTGGTAGCACGCAGAGGTATTCAGCAATAATATAGGGTACGACCCACTAGGTTTCTTCTGCTGTGCATTATCAGGCAAGAGCCTTTAATATGAATTGTGATTTCACAGTAACAGAGTCATGATACAGAGATGGAGGATGCAGCCCATCAGATATTGTTTGACTCCTGCCCCTATCACTGCTGTCCATTGGCCACGCTAGTTGGGGCTGATGGGTATGGGAATTCAACAACATAAGACCCCTCTCTGCTTTGATAGATTATTCCCATTATGCGTGTTTTAGAGCATTATACGTAAAACCATGTAAATATCAGAAAGTGTTCTAGGGCAAAAATAAATAGATGGATAAAATCTCAGTGGCCAGAAAGGCAATAGTTTAAAAATGTTAAATCAATCTGCAGATAGTACAGTGGTACCTCAGGTTACATACGCTTCAGGTTACAGACTCTGCTAACCCAGAAATAGTACCTTGGGTTAAGAACTTTGCTTCAGGATGAGAACAGAAATTGTGCAGCGGCGGCACAGTGGCAGCAGGAGGCCCCATTAGCTAAAGTGATGCTTCAGGTTAAGAACAGTTTCAGGTTAAGAACGGACCTCCGGAACGAATTAAGTACTTAACCTGAGGTACCACTGTACTATACACTTCTTTGCATAAAGCTTTTATATCGTGTACCTATTTAAATACTGTCTTTTAAAAATTAGCATTTAAATTTGTTCTAATTACAAGGTGGATTAAAAATTAAGCATGGGGACAAAATAGTGCCTGGCCAAAAAAGCAGTAATCAAGTTATGCTGGTAAAGATAGGTTCACTGGCATAAAATATCACTGCACTCAACAAAGCCACACCTTTTTTTTTAAAAAAAAAAGAATACAGTATTTTAAGGTGATCTACAGCTGTAGAGATAATTGCTATTGTTCTGTTATTTTCAAAACGTTGGATTTTATGCAATCCAAGATAAGTCGAAAGGAACAAAAAATAAAGGAGGGCAATGGTTTGAAAACAACATCATGTAGATGCCCTATAAAAAGTGAGTGAGCAAAGCGAACTGAGTTTAGGGAGAAAGACAATGTAGTGAGAGTGTTTGATTAAGGCATTTTGATACTTGAGGCAGAAAATCCAAATTGTGACCCTCTTCCGCGAGGGTAAATATATACAGTGGTACCTTGGTTCTCAAACCTAATCTGCTCCGAGAGTCCGTTCGACTCCCGAAACTGTTCAAAAACCAAGCCACAGCTTCCAATTGGCTGCAGAAGCTTCCTGCAGCCACGGAAGTTGTGTCACATGTTTGGCTTCTGAAAAACGTTCGCAAACCCAGAACACTAACTTCCGGGTTTGCGGCGTTCGGGAGCCGATTTGTTCGGGAGCCAAGCCGTTCGAGTACCAAGGTACCACTGTACATGAAAATACAGTGGTACCTCGGGTTACAGACGCCTCAGGTAACAGATTCCGCTAACCCAGAAATAGTACCTCAGGTACTATCAAGAACTTTGCTTCAGGATGAGAACAGAAATTGTGTGGCGGCAGCAGGAGGCCCCATTAGCTAAAGTGGTACCTCAGGTTAAGATGTTTCAGGTTAAGAACGGACCTCCAGAACGAATTAAGTTCTCAACTCAAGGTACCACTGTATACATAACATTGAATAAACCAGTTTGCTGCCCTGTCATGGTATTTGGTCATCTGCTGCTTGAATTAGCCCGTGTCAAATGGTGTGCTTGCCCTAGCTTGAACTTTGCATCCAGTGCTAGACACTTTGAAGAGGCCAAGTCTGCACAGGAAATATTTCACTCATGTCTTACTGTAGAATCACAGAATTGTAGAGTTGGGAGGGTCATCTAGGCCAAACCCCCCACACACACACACACACAATGCAGGAATCTCAACTATAGCATCCATGACAGATGGCCATCCAATCTCTGCCTTGAAAACCTCCAAGGAAGGAGAACCCACAACCTACTGAGGGAGACTGTTCCACTGTCAAACAGTTTCTGCCTTGCTCTATCACTCACTGATAGAATGAAAAAGAACGTGATTTCCACCTTGACTTCATGTTTACAATACTATCAGGGCAGATAACCTGAACAACAGGGCCATTTGGCAAAAACACTCAGCTGAAAAGTTATTCCTTCACATGCCTTCAGCAATATGTTTTGCCTGGCGTTGCTGCCCTGATACCACTGTTAAATGTAGGGGATGACTCATCGTTCTCAAGGACAATACAGTATGCCCAGTTTTCAAATCTGTCTGTCCGTCAGCCATGCTTAGATGTCTGAAAGTCTCGACCTCTCTCACCCTTTTCAGCCTCCCCACCCCCCCATTAAAGAAACAGCTTTGTAACACAGGTTTATATGCAGCGACGTTAGAGAAGCTTTGTTTCCCAAAAACGGATCGCTGTAGTACCTGCGTGATAACACACAAGGTGTTTACGTAGCTGCACAAGTCAAGCTGACACAAGTTGAATGTGAGAGGCACGAGGAACCTTTCACACCTTCCCTCGTGGCACTATTTGTCACTACAGTGGCATATCTGGGGGCTCAGGTGGCAGCACACAACTGATAGGGCTTCAGGGATTGCGTGTCGAGACCCCGCAGCCACCCCCTCTTTGGAAATGACTCACACAAGGACACAGATATTAGGTTTATGTTATTAGGCAAATTTTGGCCACAACTTTATTGAATTACAGAATGTGAGCAGTATTGGCTTAGGCGTTGATTGGACCTGACTATATCTGACTCCTGCCCATTGTGCAGGAAGTCCAGTAAGGGTAAGCCACCGGTAGGGGGAGCCCTGTCGATGCGAACCAACTCAAGCTCCCCCTGGTGTTCCCATCAGGGTCGTGTCAAGGCCTTAGCCCCCCAGCTGGGCTTCAGACTAGATCAACACCCCCAGATTCCTTTAACGGAATACCCTTAAGCATGGAGGGGCAGGTGATGCCCACACCTCCCCTCCCCCACACAAGGTCAAACAATGCCTAACCGCAACCCTAACAAAGTTGTGATGATTGCTACGAGGTAGGCGAAAACCAAGTGGCCAGTGCCAATTTGCCAAGTGGAAAAATTCCTACCAGGCCCCTCGGACAACCAAGGCGACCAACCGAAGTCCATAGCAAGGCCATTGCCTAACCTGCAAAATAGGGAGGGAGGGCGGGTGATTGAGGAAGCGAGCCAAAGAGGAAGTCCTTTGGCTCGCTCCTCAGTTTAAACGGCCCCGGCCATGCCCCCCCCAGCCAGCGGATTGGCTGGCCGGGCTCTGACGTGGCTGGGATCCCCCGGGCAACGGGGGACAAAGGGGAGTGGGTGGCCACATGGTCCACCGCAACTCCTCCCCACTGGGAAGTGGAGCTGATTTGTGGGATGTGAGATTCGGTTTTGGGGAGTTGCAGGAAAAAATGAAGGATGAGCAAGGTGTGCTGGGAGAGGCAGAAAGCGGTGTCCCTTTGCATACTTTCCAACATTCCTCAGATGAAAATAGGGACATTTCTCAGTCCCCCATAACTGACCTTTCTTGACCCTCCCCGTTTTTGCCCCTCTCCTCCGCAGATCATTTCCTATCAGAAGAAGTCACTACCCTTCACCAATGAGACAGGACAGTTAAGTCCAGTCGAAGGCAACTATGGGGTTGCGGCGCTCATCTTGCTTTCAGACCGAGGGAGCCGGCGTTTATCCACAGATAGCTTTCTGGGTCATGTGACCAGCATGACTAAACTGCTTCTGGAGCAACGGGACACTGTGACAAAAACCAGAGCGCACGGAAACACCGTTTACCTCCCCGCCATATTTGTCTACTTGCACTGGCGTGCTTTCGAACTGCTAGGTTGGCAGGAGCTGGGACAGAACAACGGGAGCTCACCCCGTCGTGAGGATTCGAACCACCGACCTTCCGATCGGCAAGCCCAAGAGGCTCAGTGGTTTAGACCACAGTGCCACCCGTGTCCCTACCAATGAAACACAGCACACACACACACCCTCCACCGTCCTGAGAAAAACCCCTTAATCCCAATTTAATTTTATTCCTTGGTAGATTTACAAAAAGTACACGCGTTGAATTTTAGAAAGGAGCAAAATTAGATGCAGACACACAAATCATGCTTTTTCAACTAAAAAAAAATCAAGACTCCTTGCGCTTCACTCTGCTGCCCCTTCCTACCCTCCTAGGGCAGCCCTGCCCTCTGCCTGTCCCTCAGACCTGGCAATTCACACAAGGCTGGGACTCAGTGGCAGCAGTCTATGGGCGATCGAAGTCCCGGCTGAGGACGTCGGGACCAGGAGCAAGGTGGCAGGGTGGGAGCAGGAACGAGAGTCCAGAAGCCAGGGGTCCGAGGGTCAGGAAGCAGGGAGTCACGAAGTCAAGGGTCCGAGGGTCAGCAAGCAAGGAGTCACGAAGTCAAGGGTCTGAGGGTCGAGAAGCAAGGAGCCAGAAGCCGAGGTCCGAGGATCAGGAAGCAAGAAACCAAACGCAGCGAGGCAGGAAACGTGTTGCTGTGGCAAAGAGCTGAAGGGAAATGCTGACCTTATATCCCTTCTGGCTCTAGCCACCAGGTGCAGTGAGTTACCAAACGGCCTCACCTATGCGGCCGTGCCTTGCCTCTCCCGAACAAACTTAGGAAGGCCCCAGTCCTGATCAAATCAGATACTGGGGTGGCTTTTTAATTCTGGGACTGTCCTTGGAAAATCGGGACACTTGGAGGTTATGCCTTTGCACCTCTGACTGGAAAGCTAGGCTGTTGTGAACGGAGAGCAGAGTTTTTGAAACGTACTCATCGCTTGGCATCCTTTATCAGCAGCTGCAGTGGCAGCTTCCGACTGAGTTGAATTATCTGCATTTCCCTGACCACGGTGGCGCGGAGAATAAGAACCAGAGCCTATTTACTCCTTAGGGTCCAGGGTCTGAGTTTAATGGTAAAAGAAAAGAACACAGACAAGGATGTGTAGTTGTCGGGAATTGTTCAGGAATTCTACTCCTTCCCTTTGGCAGTAAGAAGCAGAGAAACAAGATAAGTCCTTTTTAATGAGTTTATTCATTCATAACAGAGAGAGACAAAAGAACACTGTCTACCCTAATCATGGCGTTGCTCCAAACTGGGCTCCTCCTTCCTTCCTTCCTTCCTAGCAGCAGCCCTTACGGTGACTACTCGTGGTCAAATGTCTGATTCGGTTGTTCCTGCGCTCTTAACGAACGCTGAGTTCTGGGAGAAGGGGGATCAGAAAGACTCTCCAGTGGCAACGCATCAATTGGCTGGACCACCATAGTTCCCCTCTAACACTTCTCAACTCTTCTGTTCGCCTATCTATGAGCTTTGATTTCCCTCAAACCCCTGCTGTAAATCAACACTGCGCTCCTCTTCTCCTGCAGCGTCGGGGTGTGTGTGTGTGATCTCCACCATCCCTCCTCCTCTTTCTCGTGCTCCAATCCCTGACAGTAGCACTCTGATCAACTAAATCCAGGCATTCTGTAGGTAGAAAACACAAGCAGCTGCTCCAGAAATCTATCTTGCTGCATTGATAGAATCGGTGAAATTAAATGGCAAGTGAGATACCACCTACAAGAGTGGTATTTTGTGTTTGCACGAAGCTAGGGCTGTGTTCTGGGACTTATACAGAGTTCCTGGGGTAAGGAAATGCACAATGTAGCCTCGTAATCTGGGGAACCGGGTTCGTGTCTCTGCTCCTCCACATGCAGCTGCTGGGTGACCTTGGGCTAATCACACTTCTCTGAAGTCTCTCAGCCCCACTCATCTCACAAAGTGTTTGTTGTGGGGGAGGAAGGGAAAGGAGAATGTTAGCCGCTTTGAGACTCCTTAGGGTAGTGATAAAGCGGGGTATCAAATCCAAACTCTTCTTCTTCTTCCTTTCAGCATCCAGAGGCAGACTGTGACTCCTTATGTTTATATTAGGTCTGCCCAATCCAGAAGCTTCAAGGCAGAATGCAATATATTTTAATATATTAAGAATATATGTGTGCTACCCTGGCAACTCACCTCTAGGATTGTAGTACCTCTTGAGATGCTCAGCAGAATTCATTTTAAAAGATACTGCGTACAAAGTAATTTTCTTGATTTCTAGGGCATAGCTTTTCTCAGGTAACATACCAAAGAGAAATGTTTTTACTTGAGGAACTGTATTGGGAATCCATGCTAACTAGCTTTTCCAGCCTAAAACCTGCAATTTCAAAAACACCATCTGTGAAAGACATAGTGTCAATGAGTGTCATTTCCTAAACCTTTGGCTTAGCCAACATGGTTGTCTTCAGATGTTGGATCTCAACTCACAGCTGCCCCTGCTGGCAGGACTGATAGGAACTGTAGTCCAGCAACTTCTGGCTGATCCCTCTCTCTCTCTCTCTCTCTCTCTCTCTCTCTCTCTCACACACACACACACGGTGAATTATTTTGATAACAGAACATGGTGTCAATACTTAATAGTTGCTAACACAAAAGTAGCTGAAATTTGAAAAACGGTAGATGACATGACAAATCTATTTACAGTGGTACCTCAGGTTACATACGCTTCAGGTTACAGACTCCGCTAACCCAGAAATAGTACCTCGGGTTAAGAACTTTGCTTCAGGATGAGAACAGAAATTGTGCTCCGGCGGTGCGGCAGCAGCAGGAGGCCCCATTAGCTAAAGTGGTGCTTCAGGTTAAGAACAGTTTCAGGTTAAGAACAGACCTCCGGAACGAATTAAGTACTTAACCCGAGGTACCACTGTACTTTCACATGCATCTATTCACAGTCCAGTTCCATTTCTGCCTTAGGGAGCAACCAAACCCAAGCTTCCAATCGACAGGGCTTTACAAAGCAGTGGTGCTACTGCCAATTTTTGCTGCCCTGCTATACATGGAGATGACACAGCAATTTGGTCTGGATTGGCCTTGATGCTGCTGTAGGACTGGTTATGGATCAAACCGATCCCGGGTTGACTCAGCCCATGCCCACCATGAAACATGGTCTACTGTTCTGGCAGCACTTCCACCTGACCACATATTTAATAGGTGGAATAGGAAGTTCTGCACCTGCGGATTGAAGCCCCAATTCATTAATGGGGGCCTGCAGGAGAATGGCTTAGCTGGTGGAGACACATTCACCCAACACACAGACACCTACCTCTGCCAATCCGTGATTTATTGATTTGTTGGTCCTCTCAAAATACATATTTAAATACTCATTTAAATGTGTGCTTCCTCTCAAAATATGTATTTAATGATGCTTTGGCATGCGTAAATGGCCGAAAATCACCTCAGAACATCAAGACAATGTTGGACAGGTAGATATTAGTTCAAGAGGAATGGATCGGATTATTTTCAATAGGAATTCACAAAGACCAAGTTCCTCAAACGTCCCCACAAAATGGCCTATGTAATTATGACACTTTTTGCTCTCTGGGGTATTGGGGGGCAATATCAAAATCTGAGACTAATAGGTTTTTGGTTTTGCCCTCAACCCTTGAGAAATCCTTGGGATAATAAAGCTAATATTATAGCTAGGTTCAAGGTTTTGTTTTGTTTTTAATTGAAAGGGTTTCATTTTGGTCCTCCTTATCTAATTATTTAAAACATGAAGAACATAAGCTGAGCGGCACAGTCCACAATCTTGGGAATGTGTATCCTGGCTTTGTTACATTCCTGGAGATAACAAATCTCCAGCCTGACAAAGTTACAGCTCCTTCTCCTGCCAACCTCCCTCCTAAAAACCATGAAAATAAGGGGTGCTTTTCTGAACAGCTGTGAAAATATTTTGTGCCCCTTTGGAAGGACACTAATCCTACAGAAGTCAAATGTTCTTTATTCATCCACTCTCTGTTGTGGAGTCAACACAAAGGTCTTTGCAAGCGTCCCTGTTTTCCCCCCTACCATACTCCTGGCCACAAAGTATGTCGATGAATATACATTTTCCTTGTATCATGCTACGCTAAATATGGTCAGGGTCAGTATGTCAATAATCCCTGTGTTTAAGAGACGACCAGACACTGGTGTTGGGACATTCCTTCTGTTCGACTCTCTTGCTGCCTGACGTCTGATGCTTAAAACAGAGCATGCTTTCATCCTTCCGCACATTGTCGCAATCCCCTAGGAACACTTTTTAAAGGGTGCAGCAGCCACTCGGGGGAAACAGTTGCTGGCCAAATCAGATACAGACGCCTCGATTCAAGCTTTTCGTGAATGCCGCATTGCAGTTTCAGATTTGCACCAGCCTAACGACAGAAGGGACCATGTCTACCTTTGGCTACAGGCGAGAGCTTAGTAAATACGAGGAGCTAGATGAAGATGAGCTCCTGGCTTCTCTGACCGATGAGGAGCTGAAGGAGTTGGAGAGAGAGCTGGAGGACATTGAGCCTGACCGAAACCTTCCAGTGGGACACAGGCAAAAAAGTCTCACGGAGAAAACGCCAACGGGAACTTTCAGCCGGGAGGCACTAATGGCCTATTGGGAAAGGGAGACCAGGAAACTACTGGAAAAAGAGAGAATGGGGGCGTGTGAAAAGGTAGGCTCAAAAATGCTTTGAACTGTGTCCCAGAAATACTTCTTCTCATTTTCTGTTCTTGTTCAAACTGTATTTCTCCCACAATGCTTGCTTAACTCGTTGATGAATGGGGGCAGTATTTATTGGAGAAATGTAGAACTATCTTCTCCAGCCAGCATCAGGGCAGGTAGCAAGAGACAGCAAGGTTGGGCACCTGCCAAGGGCCCCTCATTGATCCAACCTGCCTCACTGCTAGGCCCAGGTGGTGGTGGTGCGGGCAGCGCTTGGGAACCAAGATGAGTGCCCATCCACAGTGGCTGGAAAGCCATCTACCATCACTCTCCACCTCCACATTGTGCCTGAGGAAGGGCTAAGAGTGCCCTTCTTCTCAGAACCAGACATTCTGGGTGTGAATGCACCACCACTAGTTTGCCGCAGTGTTTAGAAGAACTTTATAACTAATAATAATAATAATAATATTTATACCCCGCCCATCTGGCTGATTTTCCCCAGCCACTTTGGGGGGCTTCCAATCGAGTGTTAAAAACAATACAGCATTAAATATTAAAAAGTTCCCTGAACAGGGCTGCCTTCAGATGTCTTTTAAAGAGAAGATAGCTGCTTATTTCCTTCACAACTGAAGGGAGGGCGTTCCACAGGGCAGGTGCTACTACCAAGAAGGCCCTCTGTCTGGTTCCCTGTAACCTCACTTCTCACAATGAGGGAACCACCAGAAGGCCCTCGGCACTGGATCTCAGTGTCTGGGCTGAATGATGGGGGTGGAGATGCTCCTTCAGGTATATAGGACCGAGGCCGTTTAGGGCTTTAAAGGTCAGCACCAACGCTTTGAATTGTGCTTGGAAACGTACTGGGAGCCAATGCAGATCTCTCAGGACTGGTGTTATGTAGTCCTGGTGGCCACTCCCAGTCACCAGTCTAGCTGCCGCATTCTGGACTTAGCATTTTATCTATTCTTAAAAGTAATAGTGGTAGGCATTCTTCTAGCCTGAATTGCAGGCTCAGAGAAGGACCTTTGGGGTGGTATAGGGCAGTATACAAGTGTATTAAATAAGTATAATAATAACCCAGGTGCTGAGGAGGTGGCAGAAAATCTGCCGGTGTCACCACCAGTGTCGCAGGTGAACAAGAGGAAGGGGAGGTGACAGGATAGAGCAGAGGTGGAGGGTGAAGCCACCGCCGCAAAAGGAATTGGGAGGTCCAGTGGCAACATGAGGGGTGGTGGTGGAGGAGGCATTGATAGTGGCCGAACTGTGCTGAGGACCTCCTGAAGTCTGGCCAGCATAGTCAAGGATGATGGGAGTTGTGTTCCAACAATACTTGGAAGGTCAGCGGTTCCTCATCCCTGTGTGTCAGTGAAAATTCACTTTTGTTGAAGGAGAGTCGATTGATGTACATATTAACAATGGTCGAGGGCTTCTGAGATGCTATATCTTAATACCATAAACAGGAACACGTTTTTAAAATGTTTTCCAGCTTTTCAAAATACAGACTTGTAGAAAACGAGCAGAACAAAGTGAGGGCTAAACTAAAAAAACAACCTCCCTGATATGCTACTTTGTTGTTTGCAAGGTGTGTGTTTTTTGTACATCATTGTTCTCAGATGCATTTCCTTCAGTTGGAGGAAAGATAACTTAAAAAAAATAATTCAGTCAATTCAAAAACATTATGTTAAAACCTAGGCTTCCTCAAGCTCGGCCCTCCAGATGTTTTTGGCTTACAACTCCCATGATCCCTAGCTAGCCAGACCAATGGTCAGAGATGATGGGAATTGTAGTCTCAAAACATCTGGAGGGCCGAGACTGAGGAAGCTTGTTAAAACCAGTAACATTTTTTTTTAAAGTATTTGCATTCAACAGGACCTAACTTACAGTGAGCGATCATTTTAAAACGTGACCAGTCTATATATGAGGAAGGGATGGCAGAATCCCAGGAGGAATTGACTCTTTGATTGGGCTTAAATGTATAGCTCAAATTGCAGGTTTCAATAGCACATTTCATGTACAAAATTCTTTATAGTCCTTGGCCATGGTCTTGAACTCCCCAACTACAGTGGTACCTCAGGTTAAGTACTTAATTCGTTCCGGAAGTCTGTTCTTAACCTGAAACTGTTCTTAACCTGAAGTACCACTTTAGCTAATGGGGCCTCCTGCTGCCGCCGCGCCGCCAGAGCATGATTTCTGTTCTTATCCTGAAGCAAAGCTCTTAACCTGAAGCACTATTTCTGGGTTAGCGGAGTCTGTAACCTGAAGCGTATGTAACCTGAAGCGTATGTAACCTGAAGCGTATGTAACCCGAGGTACCACTGTAGTTCCATTCCTACAGTGGGCCTCTTCCCTTCGTTCTATTCAACAGAAAGTCCATCACAAACAGATTTAAAATCTCAAGGGACTTTCAAGGACATTTTGCTGTAGAGAGCAAAAGGTGGAGCCTGTGGTTGGGCGGAAACTAGTGGGAATGATTGAGACAGACTTGAATACTTTTATGTTCCATTGATTGCAGTAGGGGAGGGGAATAAGCAAATGCAAAACACTTCCACTGACACATAATAAAACTTGAAAGTGCCTAACGTTGACAGGATTGTACCCATCCAGATTTCTAAAGGATGCGCAGCAGCCTTTGTTGTATACGCATTACAATTTACTCTGGCTCCAGCGCACTCCCACTCCTGGCATTTGAAGCCGTATATACATGACATTGACTGGGACGCGGGTGGCGCTGTGGGTTAAAGCCTCAGCGCCTAGGACTTGCCGATCGAAAGGTCGGCGGTTCGAATCCCCGCGGCGGGGTGCGCTCCTGTCGCTCGGTCCCAGCGCCTGCCAACCTAGCAGTTCGAAAGCACTCCCAGGTGCAAGTAGATAAATAGGGACCGCTTACTAGCGGGAAGGTAAACGGCGTTCCGTGTGCGGCGCTGGCTCGCCAGATGCAGCTTGTCACGCTGGCCACGTGACCCGGAAGTGTCTGCGGACAGCGCTGGCCCCCAGCCTATAGAGTGAGATGGGCGCACAACCCTAGAGTCTGTCAAGACTGGCCCGTACGGGCAGGGGTACCTTTACCTTTACCTTATACATGACATTAGCCACGATCCTTACATGTCTTGCAATTTCTTGAGAAATGCTGTGGTTTGATGCCTTTTCCTGCAAACCCTCTTCCATCCGATTTGAAAACGCAAGCCACATTGACTTCACAGTTAAACTGAGTCATGTATATCTGAGATGGGCATGACAGGGTGTCATGCAGAGTGTTGGGCTAGGACCTGGGAAACCAGGGTTCAAATCCCTCTTCAACCATGAAACTCGCTGGGTGACCTTGAGCCCCAGCTCTCAACCTAGCCTAGCTCATTTGTGGCAGCCATTGCGCACGTGCAAATTACAGCTTCAGGAATAGGAGTTGCTGATGTAACTTGAAATACAAAGGGGGAGGTAACCTTGCCGTCTTTTAAGCTGCTAATGTGTACATAACCCCAGAGTGGATAATTTGCATTGCTATCAATAAACAGGATCCCAAGATCAGTGCGCCTAGTAAAAATAACAATAACAATAATTTATTATTTATTCCCTGTCCATCTGGCTGGGTTTCCCCAGCCACTCTGGGTGGCTTCCAACCGAACATTAAAAACAATACAGCATCAGACATTAAAAACTTCCCTAAACAGGGCTGCCTTCAGTTGTCTTTTAAAAGTAAAATAGTTGTTTATTGCCTTGACATCTGGTGGGAGGGCGTTCCACAGGGTGGGCACCACTACCGAGAAGGCCGTCTGCCTGGTTCCCTGTAACCTCACAATGAGGGAACCGCCAGAAGGCCCTTGGCGCTGGACCTCAGTGTCCGGGCTGAACGATGGGGGTGGAGACGCTCCTTCAGGTATAGTGAGAGAGAGAGATAATATTTATTACGGCCATAGGCCCATACAGATAAAAACAACACATAAGTGACAGCTTGTGCCGTGGGGAAAAGAAAAAAAAAACAGTCGCTAAAATACCACTATAACAATAAATACTATAAGATGGAAAGGCATGCTACGCCTTAATTAGCTTGTAGCGCTCCTTGGCGTCGCTTTTGGGAGAGGACAGCGACCAGGAACCTAGCCACTTTCAGGGTCGTGTGGGAATCCTTATCCTGCAAGATTTGGGCAAGGTGGAATTTTGGTGGGGTACCCTCTAGTTTCTGTATGATTGATCCCAACAAATTTGCCCGTGGCACATTGAACAGGGGGCAAGTGAACATAATGTGCTGGAGCGACTCCGGCGTCACCTTAGCACATTCGCACGTGGCGGGGACTTGGCCCTTTGAGAATCTATGTCTCAGGACATTGGAGGGGAAAACGTTGAACCTCGCTTTGGTGAAGGCCAGTCTATGGGCAACAGTCGAAAGGGAGGAGAGGTATGATGGAACGCAATAAGTTAAAGTGATACCAATGTTCTGGGGCGAACAAACACCTCCCCCCAGCGTATAATTTTGCTGCAAGTCGATGTCATCCAGTCTTTGACGGATCAGTCTTTGAGCAGTGATTTGATCTAGTTTTAGGGAATCTGAGGGAGAGATTCCATAGCTCAGGAGTTTGGCATGAATTTTACTAGTCCAAAGGCTGGAGAATTCATCTCGCCATAAGCATTGGACAAGGTAATGATTTGGTAATCTATGCCACAATGATAACCAGTAATTGAAGACTTGCTTCCACAGGCAAGTTTCTAAGGATGCGATCTTCAATTCTAGTCGCATGGCTGCGTTGCTTACGCACAGGGGGAGCATTAGGAGCCGGCGTAGGAATTGGCTTTGCAGAGTCTCAAGGGGAGCAAGATCTGTCATCACGGCCCAGAGCGGGGCAGCATAAGCAAGCACTGCAACCACTTTTGCCTTGAACACCTTTAGGGCCGAGGGAACATGCAGAGCTCCGTCCGAAGCAGGTATAGTGAGATTTCTGGGGCTCCCCTCTGAAAGCAGCCACAACACGAATGTGCTTCCCAATCTCCAGAGAATTTCAGGACTGGCCTATGCACACTCAGATCTCTTTGGCCTTTATCATGTTGGTCTTTACAGCAACCAATCATTATTGAAGGGTGTAGATGCCCCATCCCCCGTGTGAAGTCGTCCTGTCCATCTCTCCATGGTCATCTTCACCATGGTTAACGCCAACCAGTTTCTGTCTTATCCAGGCTAGTTCTCTTAACCTGACTCATGTTACATAATGGTTAAGGTTATTCAGGATGAGGTATGGTGGTGAATTCGATTCAGTTCCCATTTCAAGCTGTCTTTTATCAAATATGCCCTTTCTAAAACACCATGAGAACTGAAACAGCCATCCTTCCAAATTGGTACTTCAAACTATGCAATGTAGTTCTCCAATCAACCATGGTTTACAAAAAATGCATATAATAGGTAAAAAATGTGCATAAGGGTTAATATATTTGTGAAAATGACAATCATTATATCAGGAGAAATCACTTGCGATAATGTGTGCGTTTATCAAAACTGCATTCAAAAATGTGTTTATTAGGAGAAGTAATAAATGCTGAATAATTTTCATGAGAATATTTTTAATATAAAATTTGTTAACTTCTGCAAACAGGTGAAGGACTGAATTTAAGATTGGAAAACTGAGAAGCAGAAAGAACCAAAACTGTTCAGGATAAGAGTGTAATTTGTGCATGAAGCATTGGGAAAAGGACTACATAATCCAATGGTTCATTTTTGCAGGGCAATCCTATACATGTATACAAAAATCTAAGTCCTACTGAGTTCAGTGGGGCTTGCTCCCAGGAAATAAATGTAGAATCACAGCCTTAATCCCTTAACTGTAGTTTATGATTTAAAGCATTATGTATTTGCTGGATCCCAGTCCCCATACATTAGCAGGCAATAATGGTCTTTAAAGGATTATCCTAGTCACAAAATGAAAATATATTTTCCAAATTAAAAATATCCCGCATTGCTTGAAAAACACATTCAAGTTTGGGCTATCAGTCTCATTTTACACAATTAAAGCTAAGAATTCGTTTAATTGCCAGTCTGTTCAGGGCTGCGGAGAGTTTTAAATCTACCCTCCTCATATAGTGAAGGCTTATTTATAAAAGAATAAATCATTGTCACAACATTTACAAAAAATTGTGAAACACACATAAATGTATCACAAAACATCACAGAGCAAACAACAAGTAACTGTTTGATCTATATTTGCTTTTAATTTATTGAAAAGGATGTGTATTGGGCCCATATTCTATCTACCAAATCATTCTGGCTGTTATGAATAGTCACGTTGGGGAAAGTCCTTCTTGGGTAGTCAAAGTAACTTATTATTTCTTTATCTGAGTTTTTGTTGAAAGTTTTCAACACAGAATACAATAAAAACCAAACTGATCTAAATAAAAATAGAGAAGAAAAGAAAACCAAGGATGGAAGGACAGAAGGAAGGAAGGAAGGAAGGAAGGAAAATAGGAGGGAGGGAGGGAGGGAGGGAGAGAAATAAAATACAGAGCCTTTTATGAAGGATATATCTTAACCCTTATTTCACACAAAAAAGAGTGGACCTTCCCATCTCTCAGCTGGGAACTTCCATTTCTTCTCCCAGCAACCCACCTGAGAGTTCCTTCCTTCCTGGTAGGCAAAGTAATTTACAAAGAAGTGAAGACCAGACTAAATGAAAGGTATTTCACAAAATTATATATGAGAGTGTTTCGGCAACTGCCAAGCTACACAGTTCCTTTGAGGTAGTCATTTTTCTCATATGTGCCTCTGCTTCCTTTGAAACATAATCACTTGTTTTTGTAGAGCAGCGCGGTGAAAAACAAACCAAGGAGGGGAATAAAATTCCTAGCAGTATACAGATTATAGGGCTATATTTACCCCTGAACTGATACAGCCACATTCTCCACCAGTGCAAAGCAGCATCATTCGGTTGGCTGCCATGGAATTATCTCACTCCTTGATTGGCGCTTATCAGAACCCAGCTAGAGGAATGTATCCAAACTCTGCAGCCAAGGGTGCTGGTATGCAGTCAAAGGGATTACTATAGTTTTGCCATGCAGCTTCTCCAAAGGTAGCAAATAGCGAATGAATAATAATGTAACCTAAAGTAAAGATGGGGATGCAACAAGAATTCAGAGCTCTGTAGCGCAGTATATTATACCCAAATAGCAACGATCATTATGTTTAGATCTGGGAAGGTACAAGCACAGTTAATGCTGTACTTAATTTCAGCCTACACTTGTTGAGGCTGATTGGCACTTCTCTCTGAAACCGCTCTCTGTTTCAAGCACAATTATATTATTGTAATTTTAGCTGCAAACGTTTACGGCGCAATCCACTTGCACAGTAGGCAATGGCCCCACGTGCAGAAGATTCCAGAAGGGCTGAAGAGAGCTCTGGTTTCTCCCCAATTCAGCCAAGCACCAAAAGAAGTACAGTGGTACCTCGGGTTACATACGCTTCAGGTTAAAGACTCCACTAACCCAGAAAGAGTGCTTCAGGTTAAGAACTTTGCTTCAGGATGAGAACAGAAATCGTGTTCCAGTGGCGCGGCGGCAGCTGGAGGCCCCATTAGCTAAAGTGGTGCTTCGGGTTAAGAACAGTTTCAGGTTAAGAACAGACCTCCAGAACGAATTAAGTGCTTAACCCGAGGTACCACTGTAGTGGAATGGATGCTAGGAGGGATGAAGGGGTTCTGTATGAAACTGCCATATCTCATCCAGTCCTTCCCCTCTCCATTTCTGCCTGTTGTCATGTTTGCAACAGGCATAACCCACATCAAGCAAAGAGGGAGGGATGACTTAGGACTCCTGTTCCTCCAAAATGCACCACCACCAAGTCAGAAGAAATAATAATAATAACAAATTTTTATTTATACCCCATCCTCCCTGGCCAGAGCTGGGCTCAGGGCTGCTAACACCAGTAAAATTACAATAAAAAAATAAAATAAACCAATTTAAAATACAGAATAAAATATAAAATGCAGCCTCATTTTAATAGTAGCCCATAGATCAAAATCATAAGGGGAGAGAAACCTAAGGGTCAGACTGAGTCCAAACCAAAGGCCAGGCAGAACAGCTCTTTCTTGCAGGCCCTGCGGAAGGATGTTAAGTCCCGCAGGGCCCTAGTCTCTTGTGACAGAGTGTTCCACTAAGTCGGGGCCAGTACTGAAAAGGCCCTGGCCCTAGTTGAGACCAATCTAACCACCTTGCGACTTGGGACCTCCAAGGTGTTGTCATTTGTGGACCTTAAGGTCCTGTGCGGGGCATACCAGGAGAGGCGGCAATGGAGTCCTCTGTGTGCAGTCCAAATGGGTCAAGGGTCCCACAATTTTTTATAGAGTTTGCTAGGATTTTTACTTGTGATTTCAGTCCTAGTCACTGATTGCAATGCAGCTATTGCTGGCAACTGTAGTATGGGCCACAAAGTTTAGAAAATACGGAATGAGGCTAAGTGGCATAGCACTGGCCACTTCTTTGTGGTGGTTCAGAACAGGAGGGGGAAAAGGGTGTATTTGTAATTTGTCCTCCTTGTGATGTTTCCTAACCAAACAATCATCTCCCTGAGCTGGTGTTTTCCCCAGCGGTGCTGTTTACTGCAAATAGCAGCTTTGTGGGGCAAATAGCATGAAAATAGTGTGATGCTGAAGAGGTTAAAAACCTCTACTTGCATGCTACGGTCTCAAGAAAGATTGCAGACCCATGCAGCGGCCCAGTTTTAAGCCCACTTTCAACAAGTGTTTGCTTAGCCCCGTGTGACCCTGAGATGGTCATACTTTCATTTTGTTTTTTCCAGGGTGAGGTGAACATTTGAGGGGGTTTTTAACAGGCCAAGAAGTATTTGTTCTTAGCATGTGGTCCGTCATACTGTAGGGTGACCAGGATTTAAAACAAACCCCTGCAAGCCAATAGTTGTCTTTTGGTGAATCACCTTTATTTCTTTGTGTTAACACAAGCTCTTCTTGCCAAAGTTTAGGTTTTATTCATCTCATATTAATTCTAACATAAACATAATGTTGCATGGGTACAATACACAGATGCACATGCCTGCTCATGGGAACACAATCATGGCAAAGGGAAGGATCAGTGCCTCCCTTCATGGACTACCTCCCTTTCCTTCTTCACTTCCTTCCTACTTTCCCATTTTTGTGTTAGTCCTCTATACTCTCCTGAGTCTTGCATGCACTGCAATTTACCAGCTGATACACCTAGGACTCGCCGATCAGAAGGTCGGCGGTTCGAATCCCCGTGACGGGGTGAGCTCCCGTTGCTCGGTCCCTACTCCTGCCAAACTTGCAGCTCGAAAGCACGTCAAAGTGCAAGTAGATAAATAGCTCTGGCAGGAAGGTAAACGGCGTTTCCATGCGCTGCTCTGGTTTGCCAGAAGCGGCTTAGTCATGCTGGCCACATGACCCGGAAGCTGTATGCCGGCTCGCTTGGCTAATAAAGTGAGATGAGCGCCGCAACCCCAGCGTCAGCCACAACTGGACCTAATGGTCAGGGGTCCCTTTACCTTTACCTACACCCCACGTTAGGCCAGTGTTGTCCGTGTATCTGTCCCTCCATCCCCAAGACCGGAACTTGTATGTTATTGTTGGGTTTTTGACTACGTGCAATTCTGTGCAGCTTCACACAGAATCAATTAAGAGTTGGCCGACAGCCAAAGATGACTGAGCAGAAAGGAGTAATTTCTGCCTGGAGATACAGAAGCCTAGAAACAGCTCTACCATTGGTCAAGGTCTCACACAGGCATAATGATTTATGACCTACTGACTGGTATGTGTTTGTGGTTTGGTCAGTGTGGAGTCGAAGAGTCGTTTGGTTTTGTGAGAGAGAGTTGGTTAAGATCCGCGTATCTGTTGTGTTCTTGTATATAGTAACTTGTAGTCTGCTGTGAATAATAAACACACCTATAAGTAACAAGTTACTGGTTCCTGCTTCATCCATCCTGCCTGCAACTGATTGCTTTCGAGAACTCTGTGTATGCTCTGCTAAGGTCTGGCTAAGGTCCTGCAACAGGTCAAAGTTGCAAAACGCCAACAGTTATTTCTACTCAGGAAAATGCCCTGAGTTTTCTTTTGACCAGCAAAACCAGTTCGGCCTTCCTGGTGTATGCCAGTTTTTCGTGTATGCCCATTTCCCCCAGCATTACTGTTCCCCTACTTCAGGCATGGCCAAACTTGGCCCTCCAGCTGTTTTGGGACTACAACTCCCATCATCCCTAGCTAAGAGGACCAGTGGTCAGGGATGATGTGAATTGCAGTCCCAAAACAGCTGGAGGGCCATGTTTGGCCATGCCTGCCCTACTTGAACACAGGGGAACAATAATATCAGATCATGCATTTCTTGCCCATTGTGATGCTGTGGACATGGGTGTCCATGGCTATAACATTCCAAATCGAGACAGTCCACAATGTACTGAGATATTACATGAGATGTTTTTTGATGAAAAATCCGCTTTTTTGAGGAATGGTGCCTGAGTCTCATGAAATGAATGAAAAATAATGGTGCATTATGTTTACTTGACAAATTGAGCATCTGGGAAAGCCCCAGGGTTGTCTCCCTAGAAAACTCTGAGAACCCTTATGATAAGGTATGTTTTTATTTTGACAGTCATTGAACCTACGTTCTTTTTTAGGATTCTAAACAAGAAGATGATGAAGACGGATCGGAAGAAATTAATGAAGAATATTTCACGGAAAGTAACAGCGAAGTTTCCGAAGAGGCATTCACTGAAGAAGATGAAGAAGAGGAGGACAAGGAGGAAGAGGAGGAGGAGGAAGAAGATGACGATGACGCTGGAGAAGAAAGTGGTGCAGATGATGAAGAAAAGAAACCTGCTGAAGCGTGTAAAAATGCTGCAGACACCGAAAAAAGAAGAAGTTCGCTCAGCATTAAACTAAAAAAAAGTAGCAAGAATGCAAATGAAATTGTTACCAATGGCCATAGTGAAAAGAATACTGAAGATTTGGGCTGCAGGGCGGGCGCCATGCATCCATGTGGAAATCCGACGGTGATTGAAGATGCCCTGGAAAAAGTCAGGAACAATGATCCCGACACCACGGAAGTCAACTTAAACAACATTGAAAACATCACACCACAGATGCTGACGCATTTTGCGCAGGCCCTCAAGAACAACACTGTGGTCAAGACCTTTAGCTTGGCCAACACTCATGCGGACGACAACGCGGCAATGGCTATTGCCGGCATGTTAAAAGTGAACCAGCACATCTCGAATCTGAATCTGGATTCCAATTTCATCACGGGCAAAGGAATCCTTGCTATCATGAGGGCTTTGCAAAACAACAAGGTTTTGACGGAATTGCGGTTCCACAACCAAAGGCATATCATGGGCAGCCAGGTTGAAATGGACATTGTCAAACTCCTGAAGGACAATACTACTATTGTGAAACTGGGGTATCACTTTGAGCTTGCAGGACCAAGGATAAGCATGACCAGCATCCTGACAAGAAACATGGATAAGCAAAGGCAGAAACGGATACAGGAGCAAAGACAGCTAGAGGCCAGCGGGGATGGAGCCATCAATCCAAAGACCAAAGCTTTGCAAAAAGTAACTCCTGGTTCTTCACCTTATTCATCTCCTCGAAGTTCACCTTGGTCCTCTCCAAAGGTTGCTAGGAAAGTCTCATCTATTCAAATCCACCCTTCTTCTCCAAGAAATTCGCCATGTTCTTCTCCAAAGGTTCCTAAGAAGGTTCCTCCTGTTAAAAACCAGCCTCCATCTCCTCCTCCCCCACCACCCCCTCCCCCTCCCCCACCTCCCCCACCTCAAATAACTCCCGAAAAGAAGGCACCAACCAGGAATATTGCAGAGGTTATCAAACAACAGGAAAGTGCCAAGAAGGCCCCACAAAATAAGCAGAAAAAGAAGAAAGGCAAGAAGAGCAAAAAATACGAGAACGAGATCTTGAAGGAAATCAAAAATTCATTAAAATCAGTCCCAGACAAGAAGGTGGAAGAAGGCTCACGTCCCTCCACCCGACCTTCTACTCCAGTGAGATCCGTTCATAGCGATCTAATGGATGCAATTCGTGCAAGTAGCATGAAACAGCTGAGGCGGGTAAGTGTCTTCATTCCGAAATAGAAACACATCTCACAGGTACAAGATAGGACTAATCTACGCTGGTGAGTTATAACGTTAAAAATGCGTTATAAAAATGTGACCCCAGAGGGAGCTGTAGTGTAGGGCAACGATCTTCACCAATGAGAAATTGTGTTGAGAGCTATATTTTTATAGTGTTTTTCAGATTAGTGTAGATCCAGCCATAGATTTTGTTTAGAGAGTAGCATGAGGTTTCCTTTATTCCCCCGGCCCACCTTTATAGTTAAACTATAAAGTAAGGTGATCACCACATAATATTCAAGAAAAATTTCTAACTGCATTAAAAGAAATACAACACATTAATTTGTCTCAATTTGTATCATACACACACAGTGGTACCTCTGATTGTGAACGGGATCCATTCTGGAGGCCCGTTCGCAACCTGAAAAGAACGCAATCTGCGCGTGCGCAGGTTGCGATTCGCCGCTTCTGTGCATGTGCATGACGTCATTTTGCGCATCTGAGCAAACAGCAAAACCCAGAAGTAACCCTTTCTGGTACTTCCTGGTTGCGGTGGGACGCAACCTGAAGCAAACGCAACATGAGGTATGACTGTACTCAGTGTCTCAGTTAAAACCATTCCCAGTTATCTGTTCAAACAACATGCACATGAGAATTAAGATGTGAGGCATGGGTATTTTTATTGAAGTAATGTCTGGCCAAGCTTTGAAAAAAAAACCCATCCCTTTCAGTAATATCCTTTTGGCCTGAGGGTCCCCAGAAACTTGGAACTGCCCCTGTTGGGCATCACGTAACTGGAGTGCTGCTGCAAATAAATAACATTTTCTTCAGCACTTTTTAAAGTTTGCTTCTTTGCAGTGCTATTTTTCTAGAAAAAGAGGTGCTGGAACTCACCGTGAACACTCCCTTATTCTCTTACAATGGTAATGGCGCCCAGCTGAGAGGTGCCAGAACTGAGCTTTGGCTGCGGGGGGGGGGGGGGATGCCCTGCTTCATTGTTTTAACCAATTTCAATTCCTAAGTGAGTCTGAGGGGTAGAAGGAACTTCATGACAGTTAATCTGGTTGAAAGCATGTAGTGTAGTATAGTGGTAGCTGTATAAACAGACCCCTGAAAAGCAAACACAGGAAACAATTGTGCGAAGACCAGTCTTGTCATAAGAAGAACACAGGAAGTTGCAAGTCAGGCCATCTAAATCTGTATTATTGACTCTGACCGACAGTGGCTACTCCAGCATTTCAGACAAGGTTCTCTACTCACCTACTATCTGGAGATGCCAGGGATTGAACCTTCAAAATACAAAACAGAGTGGAAGCGAATCAGGTGTCTAGGCTCAGCAGTGAAGAAAAGAAAGCAGGCTGGTTTCTGACCAGTAGAGAGAAGATGAAATCTTACAGTTGGGTTTTGGGTGGGGGTCTCCTTCCTTGACAAGGGGAATGGAGAAGGATAGGGCTTTGTGTAAAAATACATTTACTGATGAACACACACACATATTATTTGTATATTTTAAGAGGAATGTAAGCTGAGCAGCTAATGTGCATAACAGCTGGCCATTGTGCAGAATGTGTTCATAATCCTTCCACGAAGAGGGAATTGTGCACATTTCCTGGTCAATAGACATAATGCCTAACATGCTTTGGGGAATCTGCATATCTCTGCTGAATTTTGTACATTCTCCAGTCATTATGCATAATCCCCAAGAGGGGAATTATGAGCCAACAGTGACTCAATTGACATTCCATTTAACACAGAGAGGTAAAATTAGAAATAATTTATGTAAGACTGTGACCAGTTGATCTGCGTGTCCACCCAATCTGCTTTCCATGAGGTGTTTGTGGGCAATTTCAATGCCCCTCTTCTCCTTTCTTAGGGTTTTTTAAAATCTTTGAACTGGGCAGCCCTTCAAATAGAAGTCTCCTTTGAATAGAGAACCGCGTCTCGTAAAGTAGGAAACAAGGCCACCCAACTCAGAGCTTGAGAACTGAGCACTGGTAGCGTGAGCTGCTGTTACAGTTTCAAAAATGCTATTGGCCCTCAGTCCCAGAGGCCTACATAACATCCCAAGCTGTGTGGTAGGAAGAGTTTACTCAGCTCATGCCTCTCTTGTGCTTTGTTTCCACAATAGGCTTTTAGAATAATGAGCAAGTTTGCAGGAGAATCCTGTAAGTGGACATGGGAATATGCCCGTTATGTCATCTGTGGCCACCTGCTATATAAGTGGTACCCAGAGGCTCCACCCACTGGCCTGAGAGCAAGAGAAAACCCTTCCCATAGATGCTCAGGTTCCATAAAGCTGGTCATGACTTATTGGTAGGGCAAGGATGGGAAAACTATTGTCCTCCAGATGTCAGAATCATAGAACCATAGTTGTTGGATTCCAACTCCCATCAGCTCCACCCAGCAAATGACCTAGGACAAAGTTTCCCAGACTTTGATCTCCAGATATTTTTGGACTACACTTCCCATCATCCCTGGCCACTGCTCTTTCTGGCTAGGGATTATGGGAGTTGTAGTCCAAAAACACCTGGAGACCCAAGTTTGGGAAACACTGGTCTAGGATGATGGGGGTTGGACTCCAAGAACACCTGGAAGGCCACAGGCTCCCCACCCATGCCCTAAGCTTCAGAGCATAGTGTACATGCACTCAGATAGGCCATTGACAGCCTGGTTGAAATAATGAATGCGCTTCTGGAAAGATGCCCTCAATAGAAAGATGTGCGGTAGGCTTTTGTCTCATAAGAATGCATGTGGCAAAGAAATCCAACATGCATATGAAATTTACAAAATATTTTTATAATTCCTTACAAATCTGTCTGGAATGATTTTTCAAAACCAAATCCTGGTTAATATCTGATAGGTCTAGTAGGTACCAGATAAAGTAGCTTTGTAGGCCACCTGTTAGCCATTTCCTTATGTGTTCCAATTATTATTATTATTATTATTATTATTATTATTATTATTATTATTATTATTATTATTATTTATAACCCACCCATCTGGCTGGATTGCCCCAGCCACTCTGAGTGGCTTCCAACACATATAAAGACATAATAAAATGTCAAACATTAAAAACAATAACCAGTGCTCCAGTATCATTAATAATATTAAACATTAAAAACAATAACAGTGCTCCAGTATCATAGATAATATTTTTACTACCTCATAACCATTCAATATATTAGATATTGACTCTTTTCCTAGTTAGACCACCTGATTCTTTTCCTTCCAGTTAATATTTCTAAATCAGAAAAACAAAACTTTCCCCCCTCTTTTTTTTAGGTGGAAATCCCAGAAGCACTGCGATGAAAAACAGAGAAACGGGAATGGAAATGACCGAGATGAGAGTTTAATGATGGTTAAGAGAAAGATACCAGTTGTTCTGCAGCTGTTCTATAGACTAATGTAAATGGCTTCCAGAGTGCACTCTTATATTTGAAAATGAACAGAGACCGATTAAACCATCAAGCAACGCTTCGGAGGATGCGCCAGCATTTTCATTTGTAAATATTGGAACGAACATTTTTTTTTTAATCTGATGAGATTTCTAAGAAGAAATAGTTTCTTTAGATGTTCTTGTTGATACCAAGTACCACTTCACAGAACATGTTCTTTATACAGAGAAGGAATTGTTCAGTGACTTGTGCATTTTATTTCTGATGTCTGCCTCGTGAATTTACAATAAAGGTGGTTTGGGTTTTCAAGTGACAAAATAGTCTTTGTCCCAGAGTGCCATGAGTTTGTCACCTAAGTAATGTTGGGATATGGAGCATCTGGGAATAGCAGGAGATGGTTCTTGATATACCTGAGATTTTGGGTGGACTCATTTGACATGATCACCCTGTGAAAAAAGCTAGAAATTCTCTTCTTGTGGTGGCAGATATATGCAGAAGGTATACAACTGAAGAGAGCTGCCTACCCCATGGAGCTAGATGTCTGGGCTGAATGATGGGGGTGGAGACGTTCCTTCAGGTATACTAGGGGCTTTAAAGGTCAGCACCGACACTTTGAATTGTGCTTGGAAACATACTGGGAGCCAGTGAAGATCCTTAGGACCGGTGTTATGTGGACCCAGTGGCCGCTCCTAGTCACCAGTCTAGGTGCCTCATTCTGGATTAGTTGTAGTTTCCAAGTCACCTTCAAAGGTAGCCCCACGTAGAGCGCATTGCAGTAGTCCAAGCAAGAGATAACTAGAGCATGCACCACTCTGGCAAGACAATCCACCGGCAGGTAGGGTCTCAGCCTGCGTACCAGATGGAGCTGGTAGACAGCTGCCCTGGACACAGAATTGACCTGCGCCTTCATGGACAGCTGTGAGTCCAAAATGACTTCCAGGCTGCACACTTGGTCCTTCAGGGGCACTGTTACCCCATTCAGGACCAGGGAGTACCCCACATCCACCCACCCCGTCCCCCCAAAATAGTACTTCAGACTTGTCCCCCCAACAGTGCTATGTAAACAGGAGAAACATAGGGAACTATGTTGTACTGAGACTGTTGGGAGGATGTAGACTATTCTCTACACCAGGGACGGCGTGTCAGGAGCTCAGCCTACACTCGAGTAGGACCCTGGCAGAGACACATGCCCGACTAGCATGTTCTCTCCCTCCTGGTCGATCGTTCAGGAGCTTCGATAGCTTTCTTCTGCCCGAACATCACAGCGACCGATGCCAACAGTCTGTCGGGATCCGCAGAGTCTTTGCAACTTGCATGACAGACCTCAGCAACTCATCATTTTGGCTAATCTACTTTATTTACATATAAACACACACGGATCACTGCAACATGGCTCCCTATCTCTCTAGCATCAGACAGCAAAGAGAAAAAGAACAAAGGACAATAGTCCCACTTCATGGAACACAGTAACACAAACATCCTGTCTCCGTCACTTCCCACTCTGTGAAGTCAAAACATATACCGTCAATTGAAATACAACAATCCCATGACTGCAATCGTGGAGCAGGAATTCTAACATGGAGAACCTCCAGCTTGCAGGGCAAACTTGTCCTACCTTGCCTCCCCCATTTGGCCCACCAATCTACCACCCTGCAGCTGGCACCATACAGATTTCACACAGGGGCCTCTCCCAACCGGGCAGGAGATTCAAGAGATTGGACCAGGGACCCTTTGCTCGCAAAGCATGTACTCTGTCACAAAGCTATAGATCAACATGATGCGAAGTTCCTGCACATTAGGACTACCTAGGAGTTGACCATACATGGGAGTACCTGCATGAGACTCTGCTGTATACAGTCACACTGTTCTGCACAACATACCGGTAAATGTCTGCACAGGCCTATACCAAAAAAAGTACCCTTAAAGCTTTTCACTTACATTTAATTTCTTTATTCATTGTTTATCTGAAGCTTCCGCATGCTGAATTCACTAACATCCCAGTGGTGTTTCTGAGCGGGGAAGGGCTGTAGTTCAGTGGTAGAGTACCCGGTCTCCAAGTTTAATCCCTTGCATTTCTGCGTAACGCTGGGAATGTCCCCTGATAGAAAGCCTGCAGACAGTGTTGAGCTGGATGAACCCATGTTTTGACTCTGCATAAGGCAGCTTCCTAGGGACGCGGGTGGTGCTGTGGGTTAAACCACAGAGCCTAGGGCTTGCCGATCAGAAGGTCGGCGGTTCGAATCCCCACGATGGGGCAAGCTCCCGTTGTTCGGTCCCTGCTCCTGCCAACCTAGCAGTTTGAAAGCACGTCAAAGTGCAAGTAGATAAATAGGTACCGCTGTGGCGGGAAGGTAAACGGCGTTTCCGTGTGCTGCTCTGGTTCACCAGAAGTGGCTTAGTCATGCTGGCCACATGACCCGGAAGCTGTATGCCAGCTCCCTCGGCCAGTAAAGTGAGATGAGTGCCGCAACCCCAGAGTCCTCCGCGACTGGACCTAATGGTCAGGGGTCACTTTCCCTTTGCCTTTAAGGCAGCTTCGTAAGTTGTTTGAAGAAAGAGCTCAATGCGGGCAGAAGATACTAATGCAGTACATTGTTCCTTTTGAAATTAAGTACACTCTTCCCTGGTTTTTTAGCATCTGTCGTGGATGCTTTAGTTGGGATTTCTGCATTGCAAGGGGTTGTGCTAGATGACCCTCAGGGTCCCTTTCAACTCTACAATTCTATGATTTGCTCAAAGTGTACCCCTCATCTCAGATATCCTTGGAGCAAACCTGCCAGATTCATCTATTTATGTGTGTCGCAGAAGCTCAGAGAAGACAGAAATGGTGCTGAGCCCCATCATCATTTTTCATTTGCATGCCGCCTTTCCACAGTTAAAAAAACAATGCTCAAGGCGGCTTACAGCATAACAAGATTTACATAATTTCAAAAGTCATAAACAATAAATAAACCACATCAGAAAAATACACAACCAACAGGGAAACAATTTCCACATAAATCAAAATCTAAAACTAAGACTACAGCATTAATATCACAGTTTAAAATGACATAGATAAAAAATAACAGCAATTTAAACAAAAACAAAACAAAATGGAGCCCTCTCTGCCCAGGAGCAGCAGCAGCAGCAGCAGTCCTTTATAGAGTCCACCAGGCCCCGCCCTGGGCCAGGTGGTGAGTGGCAGGACTGGGGCCCTCAGGCGCTGAGCAGGGGAGTCCTCCTGAGTGGTAGCCACAGCAGAAGTTCTTATAAGCCTGGTGTCTTTGCTGAAACAAAACAATAAATAAATGGTGTGGTGGCAGTAAGAGAAAATAACCAGAGAAAAGAAGAAACCTTCAGAGAAACTGGCATGTTTGAGTTAGTATTGTCCAGACTTCCACTTTTTTTCTGGCTGCCATAATAAGTAAAAGGTAAAGGGACCCCTGACCATTTGGTCCAGTCGTGGCCGACTCTGGGGTTGCGGCGCTCATCTCGCTTTATTGGCTGAGGGAGCCACCATACAGCTTCCGGGTCATGTGGCCAGCATGACTGAGCTGCTTCTGGCAAACCAGAGCAGCGCACGGAAACACCGTTTACCTTCCCGCCAGAGTGTTACCTATTTATCTACTTGTACTTTGACATGCTTTTGAACTGCTAGGTTGGCAGGAGAAGGGACCGAGCAACGGGAGCTCACCCCGTCGCGGGGATTCTGATCGGCAAGTCCTAGGCTCTGTGGTGTAACCCACAGCGCCACCTGCGTCCCTATATAGTCTGCATCAAATAGTCTCATGTTGCCAGGAAGGTGCCAAGGCTTTCTTCTTCAGGCATGAAGGACCCCATAACCTTCTAGGTGTTGCTGGATGACAACTCTCAGCTTTGCTTACCATTGGCCACTGGTTGGGGAGCTGCTGGTGGGAACTGGAGTCCCGATGGATGGCAACAGGTTAATTGGTGATGCTCTTTTGATGTTGACACATTCCGTGCTGCTTGGGATGATCCAGATTCTGAAGGGAAAAGAATCAGATCCTGCCCATTCAGGCTAATCAAAGCTGCTACAGCACATGCCATGGCAATGACAAGCATCACACCATAATATTCATTCTGTACCTGATAAAAAAAACCATCCCAGAGAAAGCAGATTGAGCTCACAGCAGCAATAAGGGACGTTTCAAACTGGTTACGCAAGTGAACAAAGCTCAGGGAAGTGGGTGATCACCCCTACAACATAGAGCTGTCATTCCAGTAAAACCACAAAGCTGGGCTGCCTTCAGGTTTCTTCTGAAAGTTGTACTCTACAGTGGTACCTCGGGTTAAAGACGCTTCAGGTTCCGGGCGCTTCAGGTTCCAGACTCCGCTAACCCAGAAAGAGTATCTCGGGTTAAGAACTTTGCTTCAGGATGAGAACAGAAATCGCACGGCGGCGGCGGGAGGCCCCATTAGCTAAAGCGGTACCTCAGGTTAAGAACAGTTTCAAGTTAAGAACGGACCTCCAGAACGAATTAGTTCTTAACCCGAGGTACCACTGAATGCTCTTTTTCTAGAAAAAGAGATGGTGGAACTCACCATGAACCTCGTTCTCTTAAAAATAGCAATGGCACCCACCTGAGAGGTGCCGGAACTGAGTTTCACCAAGTTCTGACTGAAAAACATGTACACTGTTGGAGGGCTCCCTAAAACATTTTGCCACCTGAGGCAAAGGCTAAGACTGACCAGGCAGGTGGTTCGACCTCACTTCAAAAGTGGCAACCAAACAGCATCCGCCACTACACCCCACAACACACACAACTCTGAGAAGAAAACACAAGAGTGAGACCCAGAAACTGTTCTCCTTCCATGTTTCTCTGCCAACAGAATTGCATGAGTTGGGGAAGGGAAAACACTTCATTTTCTGTCAGGAAAAGCATGGTTAGGGATCGTTTCCCAGCAGTCATTACGATACTTTCCAAAAGGGGGGAGAAGCTATGTCAAGAGGAGAGAAAGGGTGAGGGTTGTGTCAACAAGATCTCTCTCGGAACTGCACAGGAAACTGAGAATGCGAGCTGCGCAAACTTTCCCTGGGGCCTGCATGCCAGCTTGGCTTCATGTTCTATTCTATTCCCTTGAGTCATCATGAGGACAGGGGAAATACTTTCCTAGGACTTGCCGTTTGACTTACAGAGAATGTGATCCAACCATCACCCCAGCTGTACTGTAACTATGGCTCTGCCACTTGCAGTGAGAGCCCTCGAGGAAATGAAGCAACGACGTCCCACAGTAAATATATAGTAAAGGTAAAGGACCCCTGACAGTTAAGTCCAGTTGCTGACGACTCTGGAGTTGTGGCGCTCATCTCGCTTTACTGGCCGAGGGAGCCGGCTTACAGCTTCCGGGTCATGTGGCCAGCATGACTAAGCCGCTTCTGGCAAACCAGAGCAGTGCACGCAAATGCTGTTTACCTTCCCGCCAGAGCGGTACCTATTTATCTACTTGAACTTTGACGTGCTTTCAAACTGCTAGGTGGGCAGGAGCTGGGACAGAGCAATGGGAGCTCACCCTGTCATGGGGATTCAAACCACCAACCTTCCGATCGACAAGCCCTAGGCTCAGAGGTTTAGACTAATGTCAAAAGCACTTCCCACTACAGAGGTAATTCTTGCAAGCCTTTGGGAAGTACACACCCTCCAACATTGCTCCAACGAAAATAGGGGTGTCCTATTCTATCATAATAATTTTATTATTTATACCCTGCCCATCTGACTGGGTTGTCCCAGCCACTCTGGGCAGCTTCCAACATATAAAAAACATAATGAAACATGAAACATTAAAAAACAAAAACATTTTATACTGGGCTGCCTTCAGATGTCTTCTGAAAGTTGTATAGTCTCCTTGGCTTGGGGGTCACATAACTCCATACCCTAAAAGAAAAGGGGAAAAAAAGAATTCCAATGAAAGGAGGGACGGCTTCTGTAAATCCAGGACAGTCCCTGGAAAATAGGGACACTTGGAGGGTCTGGAAGTGAGGACAATACAGTATCATTTATTCACTTAATAATAATAATAATAATAATAATAATAATAATAATAATAATAATAATAATAATAATAATAATAATTTATTATTTATACCCCGCCCATCTGGCTGGGCTTCCCCAGCCACTCTGGGCGGCTTCCAAAAGAATATTAAAATACTATAATACATCAAACATTAAAAGCTTCCCGAAACAGGGCTGCCTTCAGATGTCTTCTAAAAGCCTGGTAGTTGTTGTTCTCTTTGACATCTGGTGCGAGGGTGTTCCACAGGGAAGGCGCCACTACCGAGAAGGCCCTCTGCCTGGTTCCCTGTAACTTGGCTTCTCACAGTGAGGGAACTGCCAGAAGGCCCTCGGTGCTGGACCTCAGTGTCCGGGTAGAATGATGGGGGTGGAGACGCTCCTTCAGATATACTGGACTGAGGCCGTTTAGGGCTTTGTAGCATCTTGTGGATTTGGGGAACAGTGCCACATTTTAGTATTGCTGTGTGAGGAAATCTTGAAAAGGGTCTGCTCTAAAACTAGTACGGTGTGGTGATTAGTGTTGTGCTAGGACCTGAGTCTTGGGTTCAAATCTCCACTTGGCCATGAAGCTCAGTGGAAGACCTTGGGCCAGCCACTGCCTCTCAGCCTTATCTATGTCACAGGGTTGTTCTGGGGATTATCTGAAGAGGGGGAAGAACCACGTATGCCACCTTCTTGGAGAAAAAAGTGAAATATAAATGCAATGAATAGGTAATAAATAATGAGTCAGAAAAGCTTCAGGAGTAGTAATTCTTGGTAAATGACAGATTAACAACTCAGCACAGCAGCTAGCACAGTGGAACCTCAGGTTGCAGACGTAATCCATGACAAGGGCACATCCGCAACCCGCAGCGTTCGCATCCTGAAGCGCCGCGTCTGTGCAAGCGCGTGAAGCGATTTAGCGCTTCTGCGCATGTGCGAGCGGCGAAACCCAGAAGTAATCCGTTCCGGTACTTCCGGGTTTGCAACCCAAAAACACGTAACCAGAAGCAATCGTATCATGAGGTATGACTGTATTTGCTCCACAGGCCAGATTAAGTCTCCAACGAGTTCCCGTTTAAGTATGGAGGGAGCTACACCCCAGAAGAGGAGTTTTGATTTTACACGCCAGGCATGTTTCCGAATGAGACAGACCATAAACATGACATACATATTGGGAATGTTTTGGGCCAAAGCAGACCCTCCAACATGCTGGGGCTGAAAACCAGGACGTGCATCTTCCCTGCTGCACTTCCTCACGAGTCACCTACCCCACACATGCGATTTTGGGTTCCACACTCTCACACATTTTGGGGCACTGCGCTGAGAGCACCACACCCCAAAATGGGACGTCCCAATTTAATCGGGGCAGTCGAAGGGTATGCCAGAGCTGAAAGACAGTAACTCTGGTGAGATTCAAGCCAGCCTTGCCATCTCTCAGCTCATTTTGCTCACTACACTGGTACACGATAACCCCTTAGGAAAGGGTGCCCATAACATTTTGCTGCCTGAGGCAAAGGACCAAACATGGCCCTCCCCTTTCTATGGACAGAAGCTGACCAGACAGGCAGTTGAATCTCACTTACACCCAGTGCTTTTTTTATGGGGGGGACACAGGGGTATGCATACCCCTAAGCATTTTGTGAATCTGATCGGAGAGAAAAAACTAAAAAAAGTAAAAATTTTAGTTTCTTCTCTAGCACGGTGAATCGTCCGTTCCGTTGCTACCCCCGATAGTGACCTCATTTCCTGTCATGGTGTTTCCTGAGTCTCAGACAGAATGAGAGTTCCCCTAAACATTTTTTAAGGAAAAAACCACTGCTTACGCCTGAGGGAAGTAGACATGCTCAGGGAAGGCTAGAAAGGCTGTACTGGCTCAATCTGTGCAATGGTTGGGCTGGCCGCATCTGAGGAGATGCTACCGACTGCAAGAGAGCTCAAGGACCATAATTTAGATAAAATTCCAACAAACCATGAATTTGCTATGAATTTCACAAAGCCTTCTCCCACCCCCACTCCCCGGCCCGAACTTTTCCTTCATCATCTGAGCACTACCAAGGAAAACAAAAATCTCCAGGGTACACTGCAAAGCCTGACCTGTAGGGGAGGAAAAAATATTCTCTAAACTCCAAAGCGTGAAGGAAAACAACATCCACCGAATTTCCTCAAGTCTGACATTTGCGGAATGTCACGCTGGGATGTAGGTGGAGGACATATTGAAAGCCTTCTGCACTTTGAACAATCTGTGCAGTTTCTGGAAGTGGCTGTGTGGGTTGTTGTTTTTCAAGAGAGTGGAGAAATATTCCTCAGTGTGCAGAGGGACTAGAGAGGGCCAAAGTTTACCAACGATACATGACATTTTATTCTAGCTATGTGGTTTTTACGCCGGGGGTGAGGAGGATAAAAGAGTCTACTTTGGCACTATTGAATTTTTTCTTTCTTTCTAGATCCCTGAGGTCCACCAAGCAAGGTAAAGGGACCAGTCGTAACTGACTCTGGGGTTGCAGCGCTCATCTCGCTTTATTGGCCAAGGGAGCCAGCGTACAGCTTCCGGGTCATGTGGCCAGCATGACTAAGTCGCTTCTGGCGAACCAGAGCAGCGAACAGAAATGGCGTTTACCTTCTCGCCAGAGCGGTACCTATTTATCTACTTGCACTTTGACGTGCTTTCAAACTGCTAGGTGGGCAGGAGCAGGGACTGAGCAACGGGAGCTCACCCCGTGGCGGGGATTCGAACCGCCGACCTTCTGATTGGCAAGTCCTAGGCTCTATGGTTTAACCCACAGCGCCACCAAGCAAACATTGGCTTGGCTGGATGGACGTATGCTAAGGATTAAGGAACTGGATGCTTTTGAGCCCAAGAATTTGTGAGCAGTAGCAGAATCAAGTTCATAAATCCTTTCAAACAAAATACAGAACTGCCCCCCCCCCCACCATATTCTTTTTCGGCTACCTAATTTAAATGAGGAGAAAGCTTTTTCGTCTTTGCTGCAGTTAAATAATAGAGATTTTGATTATTTACTGCAGGCATAGGCAAACTCCAGCCCTCCAGATGTTTTGAGACTACAATTCCCATCATCCCTGACCATTGGTCCTGTTAGCTGGGGATGGTGGGAATTGTAGTTCCAAACATCTGGAGGGCCGGAGTTTGCCTATGCCTGATTTACTGCAATATACTCAAAGATCAACTAGAAGACTCAAAGCTACTTTTCGACTGCCTCTCTTTTATGCTACACTTTTAAATGGAGAAGGCCAGGATTAGTCATGCCCACAGAATGGAAGATGACTGGATCCCTAAGGTTGTGTTCTACAGGAAGCTGGCATCAGGCAGTGGGCTCATTGGCAGACCAACTCTGCGTCTTCAAATGTGACCTGAAGGATGGCAATATTAACCCCACCATGTGGGACACCCTTTCAGACAACCACAGTGAGGCACCAGTGGCGAGGGCAATTGAGAGAACCCACATTGTGTGCATGATGTCAGGACTTTGGGAGGTATTGGGGCAGAACCGAACATGGCAGCCACGTGGCTCCAATGGCTGGCAGCTCCTCCTCCTCCTCATAAATAAATACATAAATAAATAAATAATTTATACTCCACCCATCTGGCTGGGTTTCCCCAGCCACTCTGGGTGGCTCCCAACAGAATATGAGAAACACAGTAAAACATCAAACATTAAAAACTTACCAAAACAGGGCTGCCTTCAGATGTCTTCTAAAAGCCATATAGTTGTTTATTTCCTTGACATCTCATGGGAGGGCATTCCACAAGGCAGGCATCACTACCAAGAAGGCCCTCTGCCTGGTTCCCTGTAACTTCACATCTTGCGGTGAGGGAACCGCCAGAAGGCCCTCGGAGCTGAACCTGTGTCTGGGCTGAATGATGGGGGTGGAGACGCTCTATCAGGTGCCGCCACTGGTGGGGGGCTGTTTGGACCCTCCTTCCCCTCCATGGGAGGAGAAAGAGCCGGCCACTGGAGTTGTGCCATGGTGGGCCCCACACTTCACCTCTGCATTTTGCGGACATTGGGGGGGGGCATGGTCTCTACATCAAAAATATAGGACGGGGCAAAAGGGCTTGGAACCCCTGACCTGGAGACTGTTCACTGTTGAACATGTTAAGCCTCAGAGGTGACTGAAAATGCCCAAGTCCCCTACCCTTTCCACTTTTCCATTCAGATGTTAGGCGCAAGAATAAGGATCGAGGTCGACAGAGATCACAATGGTGAGCAAAGTTTGTTTTCCTCTTCCCCTTCTAGCAGCATGAAATCGATACTACAAAATTAGAACTCCCCAACCTCTGTAGAAATAATAAAAGCAGAAGGTCGCATTTGAAGAGCTGTTTGCCCTTGTGTCTCTTGGAAGAACTCCTAGTCTCTTAAAATGACAGCACAGCTGCTCACAGAGAATTATGCAGAAAGATTACTAAATTCTGGATCCAGTTCTTAGACTATGCTGCAAGTATGACAACGAGTGGCGCTGCATCGATCAAATAGCAGCTGCTAAGACAAGCTGGCTGTATTTCAAGAGCACGCCGGCAAAATTTTCAATTTGTTCAATAATTTAATAGAAATTACATTGTGGGGGGAGGCAGAGGGGATCTTATTTCACCCCCCCATGTCATCTCAAGAACCACCAAAGTGCTGACTATTGGGGATATATATATATATATTTCTTAGTTTGCAAAAATACAGTGGTACGTCGGGTTACATACGCTTCAGGTTACAGACTCCGCTAACCCAGAAAGAGTACCTTGGCTTAAGAACTTTGCTTCAGGATAAGAACAGAAATCGGGGTCCAGCGGCACAGCGGCAGCGGGAGGCCCCATTAGCTAAAGTGGTGCTTCAGGTTAAGAACAGTTTCAGGTTAAGAACAGACCTCCAGAACGAATTAAGTTCTTAACCCAAGGTACCACTGTACTTGCATTGTCTCTTTTTTCAAGTTGCATTTTCTACAGATCAGTTTCATCTGTTGTGAGACATGGTTGCCCAATGGTTGCCATCAATTTGATTTGAACTGATTTTATAATTAATTGTTTTTAAAATGCTGTATTATTTTACTGTTGTTAGCCGCTCTGAGCCTGGCTTCGGCTGGGGATATAAATAATTTATTATTATTATTGTTGTTGTTATTATTATTATTATTATTAGTGTTACATACAGTGTTAGGTTAGGAAGAAAACAGGGGGGAAGTGGGGGGGTGGTGGTGAGTGGGGTTTGGGTCGGCTGGCAATGCTCCTATTCTTCTACTTAGTGTATGTGTGGGGTTTTGTGTCAGCGTCCCTTGTGTGGGTTTACTTACTATTCGCTTGCATCTTCCAAGATCATAATGCCCACTCACATCATAAAGTGCTCATAACCCACCTACTCTCTGCAGCCAGAAGCATCATAGACACTGGAGAGACCTGTCAGGAGGAAGCATGGACCAATGGGAAACAGCCTTATTAGAAAAGCTAACTGTTATGTACTGAGTTGAATAGGATCCAAAAGGCAGCAGTCTGATCGGTCCTAGAACTCCTAGAACAATAGGATTCAGAATGCAGTAGTCTGATTGGTCCTAGAACAATAGGATTCAGAATGCAGCAGTCTGATTGGTCCACAGGAGCCACCCAATCCAGCTCCAGATGGAAGTGAATCTGCAACCTGATTGGTCTACAGGTGAATCCCGGAATTAGCCAATCATGTGGGGCCCCTTGTGTAAATAATGTACTATAAAGCAGACATTCTGGGGGAACTTCCATTCCTCCTCACCACTATGAGCTGAATAAAGAGCATGAAATCCACTCTCGACTCCGAGTATATTTCACTAACCAATAAACTGAAACTGACATGGGGACAAATAGAAGATGCCTTCACCCCAGTATGGTCCCCCTTTATCACAGACAGCCCAACAAGAAAACAAGAAGAATCCACCGACAGCATACGAATCAATCTATTGGGTACTTTTTGGCACAAAAAGTCCTTTGAGATCTGGGGTTCTTTGGAAATCTGTAACCATGAAAACACAGATGTTTGTCTGGATCTGAATGCTGCCCCCAGGGGGCAGACAATGGGTGAGAACCAAGAACCCACATTATGTTCCTTTCGGTTTTAAAATTCTTAAAAACTTTAGGGGCGTTTTTTCTTTGCTGTTTTTATACGGATCACTGCTGATGGTTTTGCAGTTTTCTTCTCGGCCGCTTCTCATTTCTCATTTCTATTGCAAATGTTTGGACCTTCGCTTGTTTCTAATTTCTTTTAAAAGGTATTTAAACTATGTTGCTCACCGCCCAGATAAAGTTATTGGGCAGTATACAAATGCTGTTCATAAGTAAAAAAATAAAATAAACATCTTGCTTTTATATGTTCTCTGCATGCAACTAGCTGGCCGCCTTTGAAATGCTGGAAGAGATAAAGCTCTTGGTCGGATCCTGCAGGGTTTCTGTGCCTTTCCCCACATAAAACGGTAATTGCAATTACCATGACCAAGAAACATGACATGGAAGGTCAGAATACACGATATGGATTCCCTTGAGTAGGACCTCCTGGTTTAAAAACGAAGTGTTAAAAAGCAGTCACTACGATATGTGTTTGTGAGGGGGAGCGGGCAGGGATCAGTCCTGGGTTCAGTCCTTTCATATTGGATAAAATAAATAATAACAACTTATTATTTGTATCCCACCCATCTGGCTGGGTTTCTCCAGCTACTCTGGGCGGCTTCCAACAAAGATTAAAAATACTTTAAAATGTCACACATTAAAAACTTCCCTGAACAGGGCTGCCTTCACATGTCATCTAAGTCATATAGTTGTTTATTTCCTTGACATCTGGTGGGAGGGCGTCCCACAGGGCGGGCGCAACTGCCGAGAAGGCCCTCTGCCTGGTTCCTTGTAGCTTTGCTTCTCACAATGAGGGAACCGCCAGAAGGCCCTCGGCGGTGTGTTTGGTTTTGAATAGCTATTAAGCACCAACGTTCAATGTGTTATATTGACTCTTGCAGAACTAGATGAATGTGGGTGGGGTTTTTTGCTATAAAGTTGTATTGAGAATTTCGTCATACCACAAAGTGGGGGAAAACTAATCAAAAGAAGTAATAAAAAAGAAACTAAAAAGGAAGAAAAGAGAACTATATCATCCTCTCCTACTGCTATAACTTTTATCCCACAAAGCAGTGGTTTTCATCCAGTGTTCCGTGGCACCCTGGGGTGCCTTGAATGATGGTCAGGATTGCCAAGGGCAACACTGGCCTCTGTCCCTCTTTCCTTCCTTCCCTCCTCTGGTGCCCTCTTGTATCTCTGCTTCCCAAAGTCTTGACGGCTGTTTGTTGCAGCAGCCAGGACTACAAGCTCCCAGGTGAATGGTGCCTCTGGGGCTGGTCAGGGGGTGCTGGTTGCCAGAAGTTGAGGTGGCTTCGGAGTAAGCGAGCCAGCCAGTCCACCAGCCCTTGCTGTTGGGAATGGACAGACAAGTCCCAGGTCCCTGTGGGTCAGTGTGAGGAGGCACCTCTCTTTGGGGCAGGGGGCGCAGCTCAGAGACCAGGGGCAGCAGCAGCAGCAGCCCAGAGGACTCCCAAGGAGAGGGAAAGGAGGCTGAGGCAACACTCCACAAGGGTGTTCAAAAAAGGGTGAGAGGCTGCCAGCTCTGCAGGCAAGGGATGACATAACTGGGCTCCTGAGCCCCACAGGGGTGCCGCAGAAAGAATGTAGTTGGCCAAGGGAACCATGGACTCAAAAAGGTTGAAAACCTCTGCCATACTGAAAGAGGGGAGCTCTCCCAGCTCTCACCTGGAGTCATTCCTCTCTTCTCACAGCCTCTCATCCTGTGAGGTTTCTTTCCCCTTCCCCACCTCTCACGCAAGGTCCTTCAACCGATCCTTCACCTGCTTGCAATGCTTACCCAAATACAATGAGAGAATAAATAAAAAAAGCTACCAAAAGAAAAAGAGAGACTAGATAAAGGGGACCTCTAGCTGGAGGTCCCTGAACTAGGTGGACTTTCATGCACTGAAAATGGTTCTGTGCAGATTTGTGTAGTTCTGGTCCCAGAAATGAGGGGTGTTGCAGTTTGCTTCTTTAACTCCAGAACAGAGAAATTGTGCCAGTGCACAACAACAGGTCCTCTTTCAAACAAAAGATAAATGTGTAACTGATAAAGAGAAAGCAGGACTCAGCTGACATGCTGCTGTGCTAAACCCACCCCATAAACAACGTGCTCCCTGCCTTTGCAAACCTCAAAAGCCCCAAGGCTAACTATAGGGAGACCACAACAAAGTGTTATTTTTGGCCTTGGAGAAGTTCAGGAGTGTCAAAAGCTTTGAACCGGCTCCACAGAAACAGAGAACTGCAGGACTTTATGCTGATCTTTTGGCAGCGAAGAGCCATAAACAGGCAGAGCAACATCACTCAGGCTTGCAGCGAAGACATTAAGTACACGGAGCTTATTGGGGTATGTGATAAGGGAAGAGAATGCACATTAGAGTGACAGAAGTGGAACTAGGAGAGCCCAGCCTGGTCAGGAACATCATGTCCCTGACAAGCTTGAATCTCAACTACTGACACAAGTTGCTAAAGCACATGGGCTTTTAGGATCTGCAACAGAAGCTTGATAACGGCAATTTCCAGGAAAACTAACAGGAAAATTGAGTAGGCAGTGTGCTTCAATAGAAGTTGGAGGAAAGAAATCTACACACTGCAAAGAAATCAGGCATTTGGGAAACTAGAACGTCTGTCACCCAGGAAGCATTTTTCACATACAGCTCTTTCTTCTCCCAAATTGTTTTAAAGTTGTCGTGGGTATTGTTTTAAAACAGTTTATTCAAAATTTGTTTTAACACAATTTATTCAAATTTGGGATAAAAGGCTGTATCTCACATGGCTTGCACTGTCAGGAAATTGCAGAAGCTATTTGCAAGCAGTGTGTCAGCAGCAAGTTAAGACACTCACATTTTAAAGAAGTGCAGCCTATTTATGTGTCAGGTATACAAAAATACTGTAATCTTGATGTTTTTGCAGTTCAAAAGCACGTCAGTGCAAGTAGATAAATAGGTACCACTGCGGCGGGAAGGTAAACAGCGTTTCCATGCGCTCTGGATTCCATCAGTGTTCTGTTGCACCAGAAGTGGTCTAGTCATGCTGGGCACATGACCCGGAAAGCTGTGTGCGGACAAATGCTGGCTCCCTTGGCCTGAAAGCGAAATGAGTGCTGCACCCCATTGTCACCTTCAACTGGACTTAATTGTCCAGGGGTCCCTTACCTTTGTTGTGAAGGTGCTGTCATAAACATCACTTTGGACTGAGAACAAAAGAGCCAAGAGATCTACTAAATCTCTGATTTTACTAATATGATCAACATACTTATATGTGCAGATATGCAACTTGCAAGATGAACCAGGAATTTCTCCAAGATATAACAACAAACCGGTGACGGCAATAAAAATACTTGATGCTTGTGGATATAAAGTCCCCTTTGTGAAATTCTCTGCAATTTGGTCACCATAAAATATGTTAAGTTTTATGCAAAAGAGAGCAGGCAATACACACAGCAACTGCAAAGACAACAAGACTTTTAATGCACAGACCCCTTCCAACATTGCCTGACCTTGTAATATTAATGCATTATGCAATCTGTTGGTTTACAACAGCCATTGTTTCCATGGGAGCAGCAGGCTAGCTGTCATATTTGACCTATGGGCCAGGGCATTAGATTCCCTCCTGAAACTTATTTAAGAACACAATCCACTTTCCAATTTGAGCAAGTTATGGTAATGTTGGATTTTGCTATCCTGGCTGAAGCATAACCTGTGCATGAGTTAGCAGACAAGAAGAAAAAAAAATCACACCACACCGTGTTTTTGAGTCAAATTAATTTTATTATGCTCCATGATGAATTGCCACCAGTGCAACATCCTATTCACTGTACATTTAAAAAAAAAAGCAAAAGAGAAAGAAAATTCACATACCAAGAATTTCAGTTTGATGAAACGGAAAACTGAACGATTGAGATGCTTTCAGAGTACAAGCGGCTAGTTGATATTGTCTATGCGTAGTGCTGAGATATAGGCCTCAGGCTCATTTGCTAATTGCCAAGGCTACCAGGACAGTTAATTTAACTGGTGCATGAAGCTGCTTTGTTACAACAGTTAGCAGTAGTGATTCAATGACATGACACGTCGCCTCCAGCCCACATGGGAAAATGGGAAAATGCAGAAACATGCAGCTGTGACTTTGTAGCCTAACTGTAACTGCAGTCATGCCTTAAATTAAGACCGTACAATATGCTATTGAAAGCAAAACATCTGAACTTTTGTGCAATAATGTGGATACACTTTATAGGAAAACGAAACGAAACGAAAGCCTGTTGGGCAAGTGATTAATGGATTACACAAATATCTCAGCCATATAATATTAAATCTTTCCAAGTTCTCTCGACTCTAGAAGCATGTGCTTTGTTCATGCTAATAAGTAACATCTTTGGAGGCCACCTGAGCAAGATCTATTTGAAAAATGCCCTTTATGATTACAGAGCTGGAGAGACAGCACTAAACGCTGTCCCGAAGGCCATTAACACTCCCTCTCATGTGCACATTCTTAATCCTACTTCAGAGCATTCAAATCAGGCTTCAGCCAACCTGCCTGCAGTCCTCAAGCCATACTAGCAGCAACAGTGGCTGAAAGTCTTTCCAGCAGCAGGCAGTGCTGTGGCTACAACTGCAGGGAGAGGAGGAGACCTTTAAAATTCTCCTTTCCCAAGCCATGTGCTTAAAACAAAAGTTACCCTCATCGGAATAACGTAGCTTTGCTTCCAACACCTCCCTCTTCATCAACATAACCTTTAAAATCCTGTTTTCCTCGAGTATTAAAAATCCGGATGCTAGACATACGTTATAACTGCACTAAGATATCCAAGCCAGGTCATATTGCAGGTCCAGCCTGCCAAGATCAAGCCAACACTGGGTTTCAGCAAATACAAATTTCATCCAATATACCATGAATAGAGAAGATGGGGAGAGGGGAAAGAAGCATGTGTTAATTGTACGCCAGATATTCCTCCCTTGAAACACTGTGCATCAGCGAGGCAAGTTGATTATTCCTAGTGTTTTCTACTTCAGTGTTTCCTTGCTGCAAGTATGGGGTTAGCACTGCCAATGCCTATCTTAAATGCAGCACCCTGCATATAAAACAGGGAGATCATCCAAACGTTAAGTCCATTAGTAAATACGAAAATGAAGATGAGAACTCAACTTTCCCCGCCGTACGTCGGAACGCGATTTCCAAGCACGGAGCATCACATCCCTTGGCGTCATTTCTAAGCGTGAGGCAAATCAAACTGCAATATGCATGTTCAGTGCGTATAAAAAGCAGTGGTTTAAACCAACTTTGCAGTAGTGAGACCCTCCCAAAAGGCAAGCAGTTCAGTGAGCTCTACCTGGAGATTTAGCGTCCAAAGGAAACAGGGCAACATTAACCCATTATGCTTGAATAAACCCATAGGGGTGCATGCGAGGAGTGGATCTCTGAACATTAATAGGCTGACAGGCACAGAGCCCACCCAGTCTCAGCTTATCCAGCCAAAGGGAGTTGAAAGGAAACATCAGGGAAGAATTCATGCTCATATCCCTTCTCTCCCCCAGAAACGTTCCCCATCGCTTTAGGAAAGCCGGTCAGTCAGGAGAAGTATATATTTAAGGCATCCATCCATCCCTGTATAAATGCTTTCAATTTCTAGATCACAGATCTGGTGCCTAAACTGTGTTGGGTTTATACCGTAATCCATAAAGACTGCAGAGTGACACCACCTAAATTCATTTATTAGTATTCTCATGCCCTACACATTTTAAAATTAATTTAAACCCGCTATTATTCAGAGCAAACTTTATAACCACAGCCCTTTAGTAAAAAACAGCATATAAAAATAAATAAACGCCCGCAGCAGTTGCCATAAATGTAGACTCCTCCTCTTCATTGTGAAAGGTAGCTGGTAAAAATCAGAAGTGGCTTACATCAGAGATGTCACACTCTGAAACCAACAGGGATGTTCCTAAATTGAGCATTCAAGGTGTCAACGCTGCCCGACAGCAGGAAACACAGTGCTCCAGAATCAGGGGAAATTTTCACAACTGCTTTATTATTGTTATTATTATTTTACGATTGTTTTATGTCAGCTTAAATGCTAAATTTAAATCGCAGCGGTATGAACTGCAACGGTTCATTGTTTTATCAGCCTCACCCACGTGGCAGAGTTTCCAAGATGAAGGGGCTAAAACTAGGAGCTGCATTGCTTAAAGAATGTAGTGCTATACTAGGTTTTAATAAGAAAATTTAGATACAGAAAAAGTAGGGTATGAAAATAGTGTTTTCCTTCTTGCATTATAACTAAATACATTTAAGGTGTGTTTGTCAATCTCGCATATTACATTAAAACTCCCTTATTGATGGAATGGAAAGTGTTCACATGTACACTGAGCAACCTGGTGTAAACTTGTACACATTAATTTCGGGAGTAACTTTGTATAGGATTATGACAAACCTTTACAGATTAAATGAGGTATTGCACAGATTAATAAAAAAGCAAAAGGCAACAAAAATATACAGCAAATTGGTAGAACATTTACATGATAATTTTACAGAATCCATAGACAGAAAGTAGTTTAGTATTTCACCTTAAAAATATATATGATATATAATATACTGATCAGTCATCCCATTCATCATCATCCTCGAAATCTTCTTCATCTTCTTCATCCTCATCTTCATCTAATGATAAGAAAAAAATTAAGTTATTTTTGCAAGAACTAAACATTCAGTAAAAGCTAGTGTTGCCATTTCCGCCCCCAACCCCCATTTAGTTGGTATTGAATGGCATTTGCACAGTAAGAAATAATAACAATAATAGTAATAATATGCCTGGGCATGTATGTGAAAAATTGTGACTATTTAAGTACCCAGGTCCTAAGTCACATAGTGATTGTATATTACTTTCCTTAGGAGTACAGTGCATATTATTTATGCCTACCCCATGATTTTTGTAATAACAGCTGGCCAAAAGATGATTTTCTTGGTGGTGGCACAGTATTAAGATCTAAGTGACAGCTTCAAAATATTTGTAATATTCCTACTATTATCTATATACTTCCAAATAAATAAGCGATCTATCTGGTTCAGGAGAATAACCAAATAACCTATTCTTTTTCTAAATAAGGGGTGCTTATGGAAACAGAAACAAGCTTCCATAAATTACATCCATTGTGTGGGTTGTGACAAGCAGTTCTAGAATTGTATAAATTAGTAAACTGTTGATTAATATAATTTTTATGGTTGCTACAAGGCTATTTTTCAATACAGGTTTTTCTTAAAACTTCACACTGCTGATAAGCCTATAATCCCTTTCTGTTAAATATTATTATATCGGCAGATAGAATAGATGCCATAATCCATGTTATAAACGTGGGTATTAATTCAAAGAAACTAACTGCACATGGCCGTACAAAGACTGAGTTAATGCGCTACCTGAAGAATGAATGGCTTTGCTCCTTTTCTGCATAACTTCCATTAGCGCTCCCACAATACCCGAGGTGGGAGCAGGCGTAGGCGGTGCACTCTCTTGCCCATCAGATACCTGGGGTGGAGGAGATTGAATACAGTAATGTAGAAGCGTACATAGAACTTAGAACATTTAGCACTCAATTTCTGAGAAGCCAATGGCTAGAGCATACCTTCAAGTAAACAGAAACAAGGACAGACTGATTATTCTACACTTCGCACTTTTACTCGATCACCAAAAGTCTACTTAGACAGTTAATGAAATTCTTGTGACAAACATATATTAGTGTATTACAGAGGTTGTGGACTCTCCTTCCTTGGAGGTGTTTAATTAATTAATTAATTAATTATAATATTATTATTAATAATATTTTATTATTTATACCCCGCCCATCTGGCTGAGTTTCCCCAGCCACTCTGGGCGGCTCCCAATCAAGTGTTAAAAACAATACAGCATTAAATAGTAAAAACTTCCCTAAACAGTGCTGCCTTCAGATGTCTTTTAAAGATAGGATAGCTGCTTATTTCCTTCACATCTGAAGGGTGGGCGTTCCACTACCAAGAAGGCCCTCTGTCTGGTTCCCTGTAACCTCACTTCTCGCAGTGAAGGAACCGCCAGAAGGCCCTCGGTGCTGGATCTCTGTGTCCGGGCCGAACGATGGGGGTAAAGACGCTCCTTCAGGTATACAGGACCGAGGCCGTTTAAGCAGAGGCTGGATGGCCACCTGTCATGGATGCTTTAGTTGAGATTCCTGAACTGCAGGGGGTTGGGCAGAATGATCCTTGGGATCCCTTCCAACACGATTCTACGATACACACTACACAAAATTTTGCTAGTAACCAGAACTAAAGAACCAAAAAACCCAGTGATACTCACAGACTTCAGCTGTATACCCTGCCGTATCTGATCAAGTAGCGCGTCTCTTCCCGAGCTGGAGACCGGACGACTGCTCTGTTCTACTTTTTTCAACTGGGCCCCTTCTCTGATTTGATCTAAGAGAGCTGCTTTGTTTCCTGCAGGAACTGGAAGCTGATGGTCAACCTCGACTGGGACACTGGGCGGCGGCGGAGGACCAGGAGGGGGAGGGGGTGGGGGAGGCGGAGGAGGCACACAAGAACCACCCGAAGGTGGTGGAGGGGGAGGAGGGGGGCCGGAGGGGGCCGAGGAAGAATGAACCGGAGGAGGAGGAGGATACATCCTGTTGGGGGGCGGGGGCGGCACCGCACCGCCAGGTCTGGAAGGAGGCGGAGGGGGTGGCGCTGCGGTCGGAGCTCTTGAAGGAGGTGGCGGAGGTGCTCCCCTTCCCCTAATAGGAGGGGGAGGTGGCCCCGAGCTATGTGGTGGTGGGGGAGGAGGAGGAGGGGGAGGGCCGCCCCTGGATGGTGGAGGTGGTGGAGGAGCTGAGAACAAAAAACAAACAAGTGCTTAGTCACTTACAGAGGGATAGCTCCCCCCACTGACCAACAGCTGCACATCAAAAAGACTATTTTGATTTACAGAAGAGCTCAGTTCCTTTGCCTCCTCCCCAAGGAACCTCACTCAGTTTGTAGTCTGTCCTCCATCACAGATGTGGTAAGTTCAGGACATGCATATGCATCAATAAAGGGCAGTTCACAATGCTATATTTCTGCAGTGACAGCACAGTGGTACCTCGGTTTTCAAATGTCTCTGATGATGATGATGATGATGATGATGATGATAATAATAATAATAATAATAATAAATAAATAAATAAATAACAATAACAATAACAATAATTTATTTTTACCCCGCCCATATGGCTGGGCTTCCCCAGCCACTCTGGGCGGCTTCCAACAAAATATTAAAATACCGTAATGCATCAAACATTAAAAGCTTCCCTAAACAGGGCTGCCTTCAGATGCCTTCTAAATGTTAGGTAGTTGTTTATCTCTTTTGACATCTGATGGGAGGGCATTCCACAGGGTGGGCGCCACTACCGAGAAGGCCCTCTGCCTGGTTCCCTGTAACTTGGCTTCTCGCAGTAAGGGAACCGCCAGAAGGCCCTCGGCGCTGGACCTCAGTGTCCGGGCAGAACGATGGGGGTGGAGACGCTCCATCAGATATACTGGACAGAGGCTGATGAACATTTCGGTTTGTTGTAAACTTGTAAATGCTTAGGTTTTTGAACACGTCTCGGTTGCTGAACATGCCACGTGGATTCCGTAGAGTTTTCTGTATTGAGTTTTCGGACGTTTTGGAACTTGAACAGTCTTCCAGAACAGATTATGTTCGAAAACTGAGTTACCACTGTACTACCATTTTATCAGTTAAAAAAAATAATTGTTTCCAGTTGAGCATATCTGGTCTCTCACCCAGCTAGCATCACAACTGCAACAAACCACTCTCTGCACACCAAGCAAAAGGGAAAAAGTGGGGTGGGGGGAAGAATGCATGTTCTCAAATGTCTATACAGGTCAATGCCAATATTTACAAGTGACGGTCTATCTGCATGGCTTTCATAACACTGAAGTTTTATACTCACAGCCTTTAAGAGGATAATTTTAGCACAGAAGCAAAGCATTTCCAAAAGGAACCAACTCTCTCCATAGAAAGGTTAATACTCTGTGTTTTAGAATCACTGAAATTTGAAAATTTTCCGCCTCACACAAAGCTATTGCTCCCAATTGGCTGTGTTACCCAACTGTTACAAAAAAAATGAGTAAAACGTTTTCATACACTAGAAAGTGGGCAACATATCGTTTTGCCCAAGATAGCTCATTTGTCATTATAAAGCAAATCAAACATGGCTTTGTTGATTTAGGCACATTTTTACTGCAACAGGGAATCCAATACAGATGGCAGGCCTAATCCCCACTTCCATATAATAATCAATGGAAGGTTCTGAATAACTTTTTACCATAGCCCCACATCAAATCCAGCAAATCATCTCAATGTGGAGGCCACTGAGGCATAGGTATATGTGTAAAGGCATTCATTTTGGAAGAACTTTAAGTAGCCAAATGAACTAAGGCCTTAGCTCACCCTGATCTTGAGCACTAGCATATTTGAGTTAATCTTGACATATACATATAGGCCATCATTCTCTGTTTAAATTTCAAAATGGCAGCTCAACTCTTCCACCCATCCTTAACAGTGAGAGGAAGAAGAGGAAGGCTGGAATACGCATCACCATGCAATATTATTAAGTTCTCTCTAATATTATTTCCTGCTACTTGCAGTCACCATCGAAGAAATCACCTTGCTAGTGAATGGCCTCAGTGCTTCGCAAGATTGTGGCTGCAGTCTCATACCTATTCATCTCACAGAACTCAACTGAGCTTACTTCTGAGCGCAGACTTGCATAGGATCGCACTTTAAGACTCAAATCTTTCTCCATACACAACCTACAGAGCAGTTCATTCCCAAAACCCAATTAAGAGCTAGTAATTGGTAAAATGTGTTCTACTTAGCCATGATGAAGAAACCACTTGTAAGTACGGGGTCTCTTGTTATTAGAACAAGGAAGCCCTTTGTTCAAAATCACTAAATGAATATCTTAAAGCACACACACACACACACACACACACACACACACTTCAAACAATGATATATATTTTATAAGGCTTATTATACAATAGGTTGAAGCACCAAAGGGCAGCAGGTTAGTGACTTTAACAAAAATTAATTGCAGGGCACTGTTTACCAGTAATATCCAATGGGAAAAAAGCCACAACTTTTTACTATATAAAATGGTTACAAATTATGTATTGATGTATCCATTCCTAAATCTGGTATTTTTTCCACCCAAATGTGTAGGTATTGCGTATCACACACCACTGCAATGCAAAGAACTCTGAAGATTAGAATTCATACATACCACTCCAGAGTGGTGGACCTAGATCATAAATGTAACACATATTAACTTTCTCTGAAGCATCCTAGTCTCATTTACTTTCTTTAATCCACTGCCATGAAACTGTTGGTCTCCAGCATCTGCTGTCTACCCCATAATAATTATGCTACAGAGGCACATGCACCTATGTAGTAAATGGGTGGTACCATGTAAGTATTGAATCGTGACAGAAATTCTTGGTTCTCCAATTATGGCTGGCCATTGCAGCTACTTGCAAAAACAAACAAACCCAGAGAAGTCAATTTCTACAGAGTGATGCACTCCTGGGATACCCCCTGCTTGGGACTCAATTTTTAAACATTTTGGCTTAGATACAGGATGGTGTTTAAAACAGAAAAGTTTGTTGGCCACAGAGATTTCGTCAAAGCGAAGCGTATTCCATTTCAAATTAAGTGTGTTTAACAAAATGTGCAAATAGAAATCCATTTTAAAAAATCTGGAGAAGCACATCTCAACTTGATGTAATGGACTGGATTCATACCGTGGTCCCACCTACAGGATTATCCTGAGTTCTGCTCACGGGATGCTCCCACGGATTGGGGCAGCAGGGAGAAGAGAGTTTAGCTGATCCCCTTTCCTCAGCCCATCCTCTCAGGCCTCAGGAAGAGTGCAGAAGGTAGAACTTGGAGCTACAGTGAAGTCTGCTCAAACCCTGCATTTTTGTAGGCATTACAAAGCATGAGTGGATGGCACGAGGACTCACCTTGTCTACGCAACTCGTTTTTAACAGCTTCCACACCTCCTGTTTTTTCAATAAAATCATATATAACCTTGGATGTTTCTTTGTCTTTCAGCTGAGCCTCTGAAATTCCACACATGTCAAACAGGTTTTTCAGCTCTGGATCCAAATTGTTAACCTAATGGAAACATTAGAGCCATTAGAAGCTACTTTTTTTTGTTTTGTTCAGCAAACACAGATCCTTTTATTTGAAAAGTTTCTCCACACAAAACCTTGGGCTGTGTGGCAATGATGTAGCATAGTTTCTGGGAAGATTTCTGTTTTCAGGCATGAAGCTCAAAGCATTCTTAGTTAAATCGGCTTGCATGGCAAATTTAAAAACCTTCATGACAAAAAAAAGTATGAATTACAATTGCCCTCCTTTCAATTTTTGTTTCACATAAATATAGAATGACTGTAGAACGCTTGGGAGTTTTGGAACAGTTAACCACCCTCATTCTTGCTTACATCAAAACCTGTGTTCGGGTCCCAACCAACATGTCCAATGTGCCTAGAGGGGAAAAACGAAACGCAAAATTAGAATATATAAGGAGGATTACATATTTCAATATGTAATCTTCACAGTGATAAACTATTACATTAGAATTGATCAACTTATACAAATGGAAAATGGTTCGGATGAGACACAGCTGCATTCTGTGTCTAAATGATTCCACAGATTCCGCATACTCTCTGAAATAGCTGGTGCCAAGAGATCTACTGATAGCATTTTAATTTTAAACAGTATCAATCTCAACTAAGAGAGCTTTAGAGCATTTCAAAAACAGAGTCCCTGAAGTCTAGAAAATGGCCATACTATACTGATTAAGTCCATTTTTATTTTCAGTAGTTAAGATAATAATGGAGACAGCTTTTATTAAATAAGGAGCCGGGTTTTCATTAAATTGCATTTGCCAAGTACAAGTTTCACTACTGTGTTATTTCGTATTCCTATTCAGTAGTAAAAGATAAAAGGTAAAGGACCCCTGGACGGTTAAGCCCAGTCAATGGCGACTATGGGGTTGCTGTGTTCATCTCGCTTTCAGGCCAAGGGAGCCGGCATTTGTCCACAGACAGCTTTCCGGGTCATGTGACCAGAATGAATAAACCGCTTCTGGTGCAATGGAACACCATGACGGAAACCAGAGCGCACAGAAATGCCGTTTAGCTTCCCATCGCAGTGGTACATATTTATCTACGTGCACTGGTGTGCTTTAAACTACTAGGTTGGCAGGAGTTGGGACAGAGCAACGGGAACTCACCCTGTCGCAGGGATTCGAACCACCAACCTTCTGATCGGCAAACCCAAGAGGCTCAGTGGTTTAGACCACAGCACCACCCCTGTGTCCTTTACCATTTACCTTTACCATTCAGTAGTATAGCACTGTTAGAAATCATGTTTGCCACTGGATGCTCATCATCCTTCAGTGGCAATATAACAGTGGGCTTCAAACTTTCTACATGGAAAGGTGCTTCACCTTCTACACCAAAGTGTATGTCAAGGAATATTCAGCATTTTTTCGTGAATGCCCTGCATGGTGAAAACGGACTGAGATACTTTCTAGATGCACACTTGGGACAGCAGTAGGATTTCACTGTCATGTCATGAAAATCAAGAACGTGCCCAGTGCAGCCCTGTGTAACTGCAGGATAAGCTTAATAGTGGCAGAAAAGCTGATTGCCATGGAAGTCTGCCCACTGAGATATCTAAATAAAGGATCTCAGTGGAAACTTAATTACTCAGTATAAAAAGTCTGCTTGCATGCGACAACAAAAGCTAAGACACCATGCATACATGATGGAATACATAATGAAAGTTGCTTCTGTTATTAGTATTATGATTGGTTAAGGTCTTTAACCTAACCCGTATGTATTTTATTGAGACATCTGAAGTCCATGTACAATGAAACATGATCTGGCGCTTGTTTGTTTATTGCTGTTTTAACCATCACAGTCATATTAACCATTGAGGGAAAAACATTATACAATTTACAATATATACATAGATACAACATCAAAACATTGAGACACCAACACACACAAATACAAATCGATCTGGTACCTATCAATTGCAGTCACTAAATAAATCTTGGTGTTATTTTTCTAGAAAAAGAGGTGCTGAAACTCACTACTAACGCCTCTCTTAGAATGGCAATGGCACCCACCAGAGGTGACAGAACTGAGTTCTGACAAGTTCCATCTGAGAAAAAGCCCTGGTGCCTCTAATTTTCCAGTGCTAAAAAACACCTAGATCTTACCCTCAATGGCAACAATTATCTGTATTTGCTAATCCTTACCATAGAGGGTCCAATGAGATATTGGGAGATTTTTGATAGGCTTGAGAAGGTAGATGACCCACCCTGTAAGGTCAACCAACATCCACTTCAGAGAAGATGTTTTGATTGTTGGGAGCTAACCAAATACACAACTGAGAACTAGTGCCAGAGCGTGTCTTTTTCCTTCTCTCTCCCAACCTGTAAGTCTTTATCTGTATGGCTGAGGGAAGGGACTGTCTTGCAATTCTTCTTTGGAAGTCACTCAGCGAACTCTTTTCATCAGGGTAAAAATGCTTTACACAACCAAATGTCTAGATCAGATTCCTGCACATAGGCCAATACTTTTCACAAGTGCCAGTTAGTTAGCAGAAAACATAGCTAGGTTACTTAGAGGGAACACCATGGTGTTCGTGCAACTACACTGGGCTGTTGGTTCATTTTGGGACCAATTCAGAGTGCCCTAAATGGTTAGGGACCATGTATCTCAAGGACCACACCTTCTACCACGAGTGCCCAGCTACGCTCAGAAGCCATCCTCAAGAGTACTCCTACCCTTTGGGAGATCTATAGATCTCCTTTCCTAGGTTGGCTTGCTAGGTGACGTTTCAGTATCAGACTAAGACATGCTCGCTCACACTTTCCAGCATGCCACAGCTGCCAATTTTAACTGATGGTTTTGTTGGCTCTGCTGGATTTCATCATCCTACTTTGCTTCTCCTGCTTTTGGAGGATTTACATACTGAGTTTTACTGTATTGTTGTTTTATTGTGTAAGCCACCCTGGGCCTTTAAAAACACACACACAAAACCTAAAGGGTGGTCCATCTTAAACTAACTTAACTGAATACTGCCATTTCCAAAATGGCAAATTACCACGGAGAAAATATTTAAAAGGGCACCTATTTAGTATTACTCGTAAGCTGATTTTCTTCCCAAATGTAGTACCGTATTTTTTGCTCTATAAGGCTCACTTTTTCCCTCCTAAAAAGTAAGGGGAAATGTGTGTGCGTCTTATGGAGCAAATGCAGGCTGCACAGCTATTCCAGAAGCCAGAACAGCAAGAGGGATTGCTGCTTTCACTGCGCAGCGATCCCTCTTGCTGTTCTGGCTTCTGAGATTCAGAATTTTTTTGCTTTGTTTTCCTCCTCCAAAAACTAGGTGCGTCTTGTGGTCTGGTGCGTCTTATAGAGTGAAAAATACGGTAATTGAATTTTTGTGCCTGTCTGTAGTTATAAAAAAGAAACGGCGCTCTTACTGGAAGTTGCTTGGAGTTCCAATATCTGCCTTTGTTAACCTCTTCTTTTTTGCTTTTGCTTTTTTCTTCTCTTTGGTATATGAAATGTTGTTGACTTGTGAGCCATAAAATCTGTTAGTGGTGATTTCTGGATTTTTGATGTCAACAGTTGCCATTGGTAGACTTGGACCTGTAGGAGTGCAAATAGATTCAAATTAATTTGGTCTGCCATCTTGTTTCCTGGACTCCAAGTATTACAGAGTAAGGAGATATTAATGTTTTAAAAGCAAAATGATACCTAGGAAAACCTTTGTTGTTTTTTCACACAATACAGAGGGCCAGAAGATTTCAATCAGTATCAATTATTATTATCTCAAAACGGTTCATTTAAGCGTAGAAAAAGTAAATACATTTTCCCACTAGATTCTTTTTTTTTAACCCAATAGTACTCCCCCGCCATCTCAATCCAATATTCCCATCCCCCAATCTCATTTCAAAAACTGTTGCTTAACAGATTTCTAACAGTGACAGCTCTAGCTCTAAAATATTAAGACAAATCTTTCTATACCATTTTACAACAGAAATAAGTGGCTACATTTTAAGTGTCAAGATGTTTGAGAAGAATTTCTTACTCTTATAATTTCTTGAGAAATTGAGTAATTTCTTACTCAATATTTCTTACTCTTCTAAATATGTGAGCCTATCAGTATAATTATTTCTTATGTGCAAGAAATCTTTTAAAAATTCATGGTGCAAGTTGAATAATGTACATAAGTACATCTTCCATGGTGAGGCAGCTCTATGTAGCAGAAGGTCTTAGGGGACCACATATTTTAAAGACACTGTAATAGAGGTAAGCATTGGGTTATGCCTTTCTAGAGCGTTGCTAAGAAAGCAAGCTGCTGTCTTAACTGTATTCCACAAAGTTGCTACTAGAATACATGTTGGTAGTAAATCCATGTGTACCTGTCATGCACACCTGATGTTTGCCTATTTCTAGTAGCAAATATAATTAATATAAATATAATCAAACTAATTCTTGGAAATGTCACAATAAAATAAGAGTCTAATAATTTTGCTATTCTTGGTTACCATAATCTGCAAATTAGATTTTGATCTTTTGGTATCGTATCGAGGCAGCTAAAAATTGATGGTTTCCACAAGTAAAATTAAACAGAAATAAAAATAAAAACCACTGTTACAAAATATTCATAATGAGGTCTATATTTTCAGTGCTATAGATGGAGGATAATGCCTACTAGTTTGATTTGTAGAAGAAATAATCTTTTTCCATGTTGCATAAAAACCACTCAGTTTGTACATATATTTTTAATGCTGTTTTTTCCCCTTTAGCAGTGCCATCAAAAGCATGTTTGCTCAGAAATAAGTACCACCAGCCAATGAAAAGCATGCTTACCACTCTCATTAGGCTTGGGTTGTCCACGAGGAACACATGACTCTAAGGGACTTCCATTTTCTTCTAACACTGCCATATTTATATCCAACAAAATTTTCCCCATCATAACACAAGCACCTTCCCCATCAGCTGTCGAGAGCTCAATCAGTGAAGACGAAAGCGGCCTATAAAGTTCGTCATTTGGAAGAACTTGACAATATAGTGGTCTTAAGCATCCACTAATGTTGATATCTTTCACATCCTCAGAAGCGTTTTCCGAAAAGGTGGTACAAAACATGGCAATGTTTTGTGGAAATCCTTTATATTCCTCAGTTGCTGCCTGCTGGAGGGCAGCTTCCTGCAGACTAAATCAGATTCCAGCTCATGTGCTAAAATGAAAGTGGGCCACATGATTCCTGGCAAGCCTTTTTAAAACTAATTCTGATAAATCCCCATTTTCATCCTAACCATTATGATGGAAGGTCAGTAAATCTACAGCTCACTGCCTCAACATTGAATAGACTTTTCCATTACCAACATGAATAAAAACACAAATCCCAGGAAATTACAGGCTAATGCATTTTACATAACCAGCAATGCCAATTTGTTTAATCCTACAATTTTTATTCTGCGATGTTAACCAAGCCCTTCAACAATAGGGTGGTTTTTAGCTACTTTAAAACAAATCATATATTGCACCTTTGTGCAAATATTCTACAACTGTCGAGGTTTGTACCAATAAAGGAAGAACACTATTTCTAATCCCCCCTCAAAAATTAAAATGATTCTGGCTCATGACTTAGCAGCTAAAACATCTGAGTGAATTCTGCAGATGAAAAGCTAATGTCAGTATGTCAAATGGTTTAAAGCTGACTTCCTAAGTCATTCCCACATAATCAGCATTTGCTAAGAAGAGGAGTTTGCCACTACAACATCCACAGTTGTCAGTGGTCTTTATTCTCAGGCCTTCCTGCTTTCGCCTTCTACTGTACTGTTTGTATTGCAATTTTAAAGTACCACTAAGCAATCCCACAGCTAATCAAAGCATAACTGTCCACTTACAATTTTAAAAGATGCACTGATGTTCAGATAGGCAATTGCATTCATGAGTGATAAGCTAGGAGTAAGTGAGCTACGTTGAAACAATCAAACAATTTCATGGTTACTGCAAGCAAAAACAAACAAACAAACCACTTACCATTTGGTAGATCTCTCCTTTTCTCTGTTAAAAAGGAAAAAAAACACACACACTTTATACTATTTATGCACAAAATAGAATATTAGAACATTTTTCTTACCCTCCTGAGATTTATTATCCGTGAATTGTTTGCCTATTATTATTTCAAACTCTACTTCAGAAGGTTTATTGTCAGGAGAGAAAAAAGCTAACTAAACTTCCATTCATTTTAATAAACGGTTCACATTTCCCTCAAATGGCCTGGGGATGACCTTGAATCTCTCAAATACTCTTTCAGCAGGGCTGCCATTGCTCCACCTTGAAAAGAGGCTTAGAAAGTCCGGTTCTCTATTTAAATCACAATTAAAAGTGCTATTTCATAGACATGTCTTCAATCTTTTTTCAAAATCTCAGTGATCTAAGACAGATTGCTTATCCTCCAATACCACCCTGTCTGATCTTAGATATGCTCTCTCAGTATTTCAAGTGGACAAAAATAAAACCTGATCTTACATAATTATGACCAAGTATATAAAATGTCACTGAACTGGCACTGGCAAAAAAATTAGAGCTGAAAATTATACCTACAATTACCTAATCATCTAACTTAACATCTCAGCATTTTTAGACCTACTAAAGCTTACACATCTCTGTGTTAAAGGAGGCGAGAGTAAAATCTGTGAGGGTTTGTGATTAATCGAAAAGTGCTTTAAAATACAATTGATGCATTAAAAAAACCCAAGCTGAGATTCTGAAAAAAGCAAGCTGACCCAAAAGCAGTGATACTAACATAGTAATGCATGTGTTGTTGTGTTTAAATTTAAGTCTGGTATCATTACAGCACAAAAATGCATATATTGAATGTGTAGCAAAAATGTACAAGTAGTAACTGGTAACCAATAATGATTCTCAGCTGTTAAAAATACCTCCATAACTAGAATATGGAGATCAGTGATTTCTGCCCCCCCAACATTAGATCCAGAGGGTGGGAGGATCTTCCAGAGCAGATTACTTTTTTGAGGGGTGGAATAGCTGAAAATTGCTGAATACAGCCCACCACAATCTGTTTTCCTCTAACAAAAATGGTAAGATAAGCTTCCACAGGGTATAGTGCATGTGCATTTTTTAAAAAAATAAAAGGCATTAAACCTGAAAACCTAATTTGAATAAACTAAATTTTAAGAGGTTTTGTTTAAAAATAAAAAACTTGTTTAAATTGAGCACTGCAAGCACAGCAATCCTTCCACAAATTTTTAACTATAGAAAAGAGAAGCATCAGTTGTGCAACAAACTAGAAGTCATGGCTCACAACCGTTTGGTTTTCATTTCAGTTTGGCAACTATGCATTCCTGCCTTAAGTTCGAATCCCTCACTTTCAGAAAATGATATGCTAACATTGTTTTATACTTCTTGAAACATTTATGTCCCTTATTCAGTTATTTCCAACCAATTCTACAAACCCAAATTGTAAATCTGTTTGTGTGTGCTTTTAAAGTTGATGCATTTATTCACATTGTTATTGTCTTGTTTTTATTTCTTGCTGCCTCAATAGTTTTCATGCTTAAAGCTGGGGTATAGTACTTAATTATGACAGACGAAAGGCTGTCCTTCCTTGTTTACATTTAATAAGGTATTCTGGAGGTAAAAGGTTTGTGCTATTTAGAACTCTGTACAAAAGCTCCTGACATCCCCCAAGCACAACAGCAACGTGAAAGGGGAAAAATAGCTATGCCAGTTTCTGCTTTATTCTTGTTTCAGAACCCTTTCGCTCAAAAATCTACTGGGCCCAATTAAAGTGAAAAGTTGCATACAGGTCCTATATGTTCCCATCATAGAGGGAAGTAAGCAAGCAGAGAAGAAGGAGCTATTTTTGGACCTAGTTACTGAAAAAACAGGCTATGAGGCTATTTCTGGGCTATAACCACCTCCCATGATGGAATACTCTTTCCACACAAAAAACCTTCTGGCACTTTTTTTATTAAAAACCCCCCAGCATATTTAGAAGGTTTGTCTAGACAGGGGACAGCAAACCTTTTCAGCAGGGGGCTAGTCCACTGTCCCTCAGACCTTGTGGGGGGCCGGACTATATTTTGGAAAAAATAAAAAATGAATGAATTCCTATGCCCCACAAAAAACCCAGAGGTGCATTTTAAATAAAAGGGCACATTCTACTCATGTAAAAACATGCTGATTCCCGGACCGTCCACGGGCCGGATTTAGAAGGTGATTGGGCCGGATCCGGCCCCGGGCCTTAGTTTGCCTACCCACGTTCTAGAACCATTAGGGAGTCTGGAGGGTTTTTTGCACAGAGAAGCATCCAACATGGCAGTCCCCACCTGCAATCTGAAGTAGTTACAGCCCAGATGCAGGCATTACCTCCTTATCTGCTTTCTGTGAGACGTAAGCCGTAGTGCAATACAGCAGCTTGGAAAAGACACAGGAAGCAGTGTCCTATTTCTCGGATTTAACTCCAAGCAAGGCTCCCAGAATGTCTGCCTGTCAGCAAACTTTCAGGGTTATAGAACCAGCTGCACTGTACATTCCACTGCAAATAAAATGATACATTCTTGTCTGCCTTGTGAGATTGTCGCTGTGACTCCTCAATTTATTATAGAACAAAAATTACATCCAGTGGTATAGGATAGTCTTAGGACTCCATCTGGTGGCTTAACAGAGAAACCATTTCTGACCAGCAGGGGGGAAGCCCTGAAATCAAAGGGAAGTCTAACTACAGACACACAAAATCTGATTATAAACCAATGCACTGATTTTAAGAGAAACATTTGAGTCATATATCAGGCATAGAATAAGAAGTGAAGAGCTCCCTGCATCAGGATTCACCAAACAAAAAGCCACTAAGTCAAATGGCCTGGTTATATATATTTTTCTTATTCTATGAACCAAGTTTAAGCAGGAAAGGATTAACATGGAAAGATTCTGCACATGCACCATAGCAGTTTGCTTTGGCTACCTGGTCTGCTGAACACTCTCCATACATGTGCAGAACCCTGCTTTACATTCTAAGCCAGAGAGCAAAATCTGGGGACTTCAGTGGGAAGTGGCACTTAATAACGCAGCCCATTATTATGAACTGGACAAATTCAGGTAATTGCAAGCTCCAGCAATATCTTGACTATAACACAGATAAAAATTACATGTAAACTGGAAGCTCAGAGAGCCAGCAGGGATTCCAGCTGCTGAGTGGCAATTTTAACCACCTGCCAACATCACAAAAATCACTGCGGACCATATCTGCGACCCTGCCTATCTGCCCATTAGATACACTGCGGGAAGGTTGCCTGTATTTCTAAATATATAATGTGCAAAATGTCACCGAGATACTATTTTATTCAGCCAACAGCAATAAGCACTTCACTGAATTAACAATACCACTGGGACTTACAATGAAGTGCTGCGGTGCGTTCTCACCTTTAATAGGAATGCTTCTGCGCTTCAGGATTTTATGACCTGGTCATTTGACGTTCCCTCCCAACCCCCGTTTTCTTTTATAACTAACACTTAACATTGCGCAGCTGCTGAGTGTGTGTGCTGCTCATTGGGCTGTTGTTTTTTGTTTTGTTTTTTTAAGGGGTTTTCCCCATGTTTTCCTCTCCCTTAGAATATTTGTAATTCAGCAATCCTTGGGATTCCCCCAACTATGGTGATACTCCCCCTCTTATTTCCCAGTTGTCCTGTTTTGGCTCCATTTCCATTGGCACTCACCACTCAAGTTCACTATCAGAAAAAGAAATAGTATTGGGGATTTCAATACGGTTTCTCAAATTTGGGTCCCCAGCTGTTGATGGCCTACAACTCCCATCATCCCTAGCTAGCAGGACCAGTGACCAAGGATGAAGTCCAACAACAGCTAGGGAACCAAATTTGAGAAGCACTGCTGTATTGTAAAAGACTAGGCACTGCTGAATCTTATTGTGTAACAGGAACCTGTGATCCTCCAGTTAATGGTCTACAACTCTGATCACTGACTACGTTGGGTGGGACTCATGGGAGCTGGAAACCAACAACCACAGGTTCCCAAATTCTATTTTATGACATCCTGCTAGCATTAACTGTAGACTGTACAAAGGTCCAGTTTATACATATTTATTGGTAACAACTATGTGTGCATGCCTCCCCTTCAATCTCTAACCTATTTCTTGAATCCAGAGAAGCTTAAAACTAAGGAGGACAGTTTCTGCCTTAAGAACGTTTTCTTCTAAGTTCTATACAAAGCAAAAATGTGTTGAAAAACTATATATCTACCAGATTTTCGTTGCCGTCGTCCAATTAAGTCCGTCACTGTCTTCTGGAATTTTTTAGCTTCTTCTTCATTAGCAAAATTAAGACCCACCTGACATGCCTGAAAAACAATTATTTTATTATGAACATAACTTTTCTAAGAAACTATATTAAGACATGCAGGTTTTTTGCAATCTTAAATTAGTTTTTTTAAAATCTTAGATTTGAGAAATTAGGTACTGAGCAACTAACAAATGTAATAAATAATAATAAACACTAGATGTACCAAGGGGATTTCAGTTTGTCGCTGACAACTGCTACTGACTTCAATATGTATAAGGTGTGCCTATCTGTTCCCCTGAATTTTACTCATATGGTTATAAGATGAAGGAAAACAAATCTGTAAAAAATAATGAATTCATCTGACATTAACTTCTTAATACAAATTATCAGGAAAGCTGCAGAGTTCTTTATATTACTTGATTGAGAGAATAAAAGAGAGACTGTGCAGGTGTAAATATACCTGGCAGCACAAACTGACAGGACTCTTTTATTCCTTTTAATGTTGTTATAGAGATAACTATGCAAAATACAGCGAAATACTTACGTCTCCAGCAAAGGTATGAAAATATGGTCTAGGACTATTATATACAAAATTATTATACAATTCTTGTTCCCACAACTGTTTTCCATCCTAAAGAAAAATGGAAGGGGGAAAGAGACACTGAGAAAAGTGACTGCAGACACATACTTATATGACTTCTGCATGCTGGCAAACTTTCTGCTTCCTATCAATTGACTACATCCAAGATATTCTTAGGAGAGGACTCCATGCCATCTTCTTGAAAAGCAAAGAGCCAACACTATGCTGAGGACAAAGCCATCAAGTTGCATTGCTTCTTGGCTACCTGCACTTTGCCATCATTTATATATCATGGATTTAGATATATGCTTAAGTTGTTCTATACATTAAAATATTAATTTTCAGATTGACCTTTTATTCAGCAGTTCTTGTTGCCAAACTGTCAGACTACAGCTCAACAGCTTGCTTATTGAGCTACGAGAACTTCTGCAGCAAGATCAGGAAGCAAAGGTCTGGCTTCCACATGGTTCTCCTCCCAAGTACATTTATTTCTTTAGACCCATGTGTTCCTACTTTTTAAGTGTGACCAACATGCGCCACAAAGCTCAAACATATCACACATTCATTTCTGTTTCTACAGTTTAACAATTCGTTAATACATAAATCAGAGGCATGCCATTCAACACATTTTGACAAATTAAGACAAGCACAAGCATATTTTAGAGATGGCAAAAGGAGGAGAATCTCACCTTAATATCATATATTCTGATAAAATAAGACCTTTGTGGATTGTCTTTTACAAGGCAAGCTACGCCGCAGCACTTCTTCGACCACATAGCATTGCGATCTGCTGCATAAATCTGAACAATTGCAGAAGACATTGTCTAAAAAAGAAGAAAGCTTTTGTTAAGACTTGAGAGCTCATCATCATCATGCGACCTTCATATGTACAAACATGTAATTGTTTATGAAGCTGTGTAGAGCTTCATAAAAAATGGTGCATGTTCTGGTTAGCACTGCTGGAAATCTAACCAAACATTACCTATAAAAATATACAGTAAGGATGCTGTTTTTGCCTGAGCGATATTTTAAACAGATACAGTCCTGTCAATAGTAGAGTGCCAACCTTTGTTCAAAGGCACTATAAAATCCCACATGGATTGTTACTACTGGGTAGCAAAGTTTCACAGAAACTTAGCACACACAGGTTTTAATTCATTCAACGATGAATAGTCCAACACTGAACAAGAATATTCAACAAAAGAATTTCTTGTTTAGACAGCAAGTTATTAAGTTCCTCCATAGTCCTTAGGACAGTGAACCAAGTATTTTGTGGAAGTGTAAAAAAACTTGGGAACAATGGTTTAGAGTTCATTATTCAGTAATGCATTTAAAACTGGAAACTGCATTAGTTTTATAATCATCACAGGCTCAAAGGAGGTGAAAAATAGCAAATGTGATAATATCTAGCTTCTCATTTGCTGGCTATAGGGATGTAAGTTAAGTTAGATAATACAGTACAGAAGTGACTTTTCTTATGAGCTTCTGGAACCCGTTTCCCCTCAAACTTTTTCTCATATTGACCAGTTGCATGTTGAACTACTTTTATCTGTACACCGTGCAAGGTACCAGGAAACTACTGAAAATAAAATTTTACAAAGTTCTGTACAGAACAACATAACAGCAATAAAAATGAAATATCAGAATACACCATGACAAAGAGCTACAAGCCCTTAAGTCAATAAATCTATCTTTGTGGGTTTTAAAAAATATATATTCATTATCAGGGGCACAAAAATATCTTCAACATTTGGAAGCCAACGAAGAACAAGGGGACACACCTGAGAGCATCAGTAAGGGGAAATGCTTTGCTAGCATCCTAATTGTTCTTTTCTTTCTTCCTTCTCTCTCCCCACAGAGCAGAGCTTTCCAAACTGTGTTGCGACAGGTTAGTGTGTTGGCTGCAGTGTGTAGGTGTGTCACACAAATGGTCCCCGCGTGCCTCCTGGGGCTGGAGAGGGGTTAGTTTAACCTCTGGTTTGCTAGTAAAACTGAATTACTGTGTCACGAATTGATGCATGCCTAAAAAGTGTGTCACCAACATAAAAAGTTTTGAAAGCTCTGGCTTAAAGTCAGGGCTCCACCCTACCTGAAGATTATAACCTTGGACTTGAGAGCCCTTCCACCACCAAGTGGTTGCTTAGTTATGATTAGTAACTAAGGAAACGAAGCTGTGGAAGGGGATGGAGGCAGCCGGTCCCACAAACAGTAGTGCTGAAGGATGGAAAAAACTTGCTCCCAGCACCAGGGACTAATTTCTCAGGTGCCGGGGATGATCAGATAACTGGACTTTTATAACCCTTCTGCAAATATCAAACATTTACCTACACTGCAGTTTACAGACTTCATTGCAACTCTGGTTCTGCAAGACTGGATAGCATATGCTATTTGCACTCTCTCCTTTCAAGGTTCATTGAAGTCTAGACACGACTGGCAGAATTTGAGATTTATTCAGAACAGGCTTTCCCTCTCAAGGGAACATGAATCCAAGGCAGCCTTTAAGAACAGGTATCTTGCAAATTCCGACTACCTAATACAAAGTTGGTTATTACTAACATTGCTTAAATGACAATCCTTTCCTAATATTGAAAGATCCATGGTCCTTTGAATGATCTACTCTAAGAGATGGATTCTAATGCAGCACTTCAAAGCAGCCGGCATAACTTGTACGTCGCTTTTCTGCAAAATTGTGGCCGAAGCAGTCCAAAGCACATCAAATGAACAAATGTAACAGTTAAAATAAAAATAAAAATAGAGACAACAAGAAATAATTGCAATGCTATTAATACCAAAAAAACCCATCTATCCACAGAATGTTGTATAAAACAATACAGATACACTAACCTAACAGCTTAAAATTAAACAGAAAAAATAATGTCTAGTACAGTGATAAAATTGGGGGTGAAGGGATTACCATTCTAAAAAGACATTTCTCAGAAGCTCACATTAACTATCTTACATTCATTGGAGGGTAGCCACACTTACCACTTGAGGAACCCTTCACTCCACCCAAGGCTGCTACCTCTGCGAGGCCAATTTCTTATATAAGCAGTGGAACAATACCTGCAATTCCACCCACAAGCATTCCTGGGAGTTGTTTCACAGAGGAATGCCCTTGAGATGCCTTTAGACAGGGCTCTAGGCAGAGACAGGTAGAGCTCACCCTGCTCAGGCCCATGTCACAGAGGGGTGGACTTGCCCACAGGTGACCTCTGGGATGGGGCGAGCATTTGTGGGGCAGTGGATGAAGTGCACGACTGCCAGGGGAACAATGCACACCCCACCTGTGGCCACAGAAGAAGTGACCCCAAACATAAGGATGTAGAGGTGGCCCATCTGCCACTCCCCTCCCCATCATTCTTGTACTTTGGGTTAGAATCTAGCTAACTTGAACAAGATACCGGTAGTTCCTGAATCCTTTTGACCATTGTTTGAATAGAAAAGCAGTTGCCACCTGGTAAACTAGCAAGATGTATTGATTTAAACCTAAACAAGTGCAAACGAAAGCTCTCTTCATGTAACAGGGTTATTCTGTCTCCTCCTCGCTGCTGCAGCACTTCATAAAAAAGCCACTCTCTGTAGATCAGGAAGCCAGAATTGTGTAAGCTGTGTTGCTGGGGGTTTTAACTAGAGGGAAACCGGCAGGAAACAGGGGCACTCCTACCTTTGCATCAGCGAGGTGCTGTGTTGTGTTGGAAATATTTCAGTACCTTAAAGAAAGGCAGTCAAGCCATAAAATACTGTATTTTGACAAAAGTTTGACAAAAACTACCTGATGCTATTTATACTGTATTAGAAAGACCTAACTGACTTTGAAAGGCACAAGTCTGAAAATAAGCTACCGTAACTCCAGTGTCTACCAATTTGGACCACCTAAACCAGAGGTACTCAACATGGTGTCTTCCATCCCTGCCCATACCTGCATGGGGCTGATGGCAGTTGCAGTTCCAGTATCTGGAGGCATTGGCTACCTCTGATTTTAGCTTACCCTGCATTTGATAGAATCAAATAATCAATATTCTGCTCTTTGCTATATTGTTTAAGTGTTGTATAATAAAAAGCTAGTGGTTCAATAAAGACAGCAAAAACAAGTAGTGACTCAGGACACTTGTTTCTAGTACTTTAAAAAAATTAATGTGTATATGTTGCATATCATTACATTATTTTTGATCACGGACTGGAAATATTCAGCAGTGACTGATAATTGAAAGTCTTTTATGTGTGTAGTATAATTTCTCTACCCAATCAAAAGCCTTTTCAGCCTTAAGAATTAAAGACTAAGCAAATTAACACCTTTATGAAGATATACAAGTCTTAGTATGGCTAATTTTATATAAAGTTCCAACTTTCTTCAAAGTGGTTTATGAAGTTTATAGTGATTCAAAAATAAATTTATCATATTTTTTGTAGTGGGAGAATGGTCCTGTGACTGATCTTCACTTGGGGTTGCAACTACCATTAGTTTGGCAGGGCTTCGGGGTATGGCATTTCCTAGCAATTAAAAAATAGCATCTTACATTTCCTAACAATTAAAAATATTAGTCATCATTTGACCAATTTTATCTAGGTCTTAGAGAGACCTGTTCAACAGAACAGGTGTTAAAGAAATACAAAATCATATGGACAGCTGGTATTTCACATTATCTACATGTATAAAGGCTCATCAACATTTCCAGTTACAGGACTTTAGCTAGCACAGCTGGAGAAGACTTTTGTCATAAAACCTCGTTGTGCGCAAAACAAAAACGTGATCCTACTGAATTTTAAAGTGAACTAGAATACACCACTATTTGAAGAACTTCTTCTCTAGATTTCCCGCTACCCCCATGCTGGGTCTTGGATGCGATGTCCAAGTGGGGAGGAAGGAATGGCAACTCTGATAAGTTTTTCACCTCCCCGCACCCCTCAGGAAGAGGTTGTGGCTGAGTTTACAGAAACCAGCAAACCAATTCCTACAGACCACAACCCTCTTCCTCTTAAAGTCCAAGGAAGTTCCTTGTAGATAAAGCAGAAGTAATCACTCAAAGTGGCAAAGTCTCTCACACACTATGAGTACAGGCTATTGCCAAGCTGCAAAGAAAAAGGAAGTTAATTTGTGGTATTTCACCCAAAGCCACAATACTACAGAATGATTCTGGCCCTTGCAATTTAAACCACAGAACAGGCATTGCAGATCCTCCGTTTCTGCAGCAATACATCTTTCTGACCTTGAAAACATCAGCAAGCAATTTCAAATTGATTTTGCTCAATGAGTGGACCAAAACTTAGATTAAGAATATTTTGAGACTCTCCCAAATTAATATTTTTCATGAGCTATGCTCCAAGTTTTCAGAAATATTTAACATGTACTCCCCATTCCTTACATACTGAAACACAATAATACCCCAGCACGTAGAAGAACCTCAAGCTGAGGTTCTTCCGGTAACCTCAAGCTGAGGTTCTTCCCGTTCATCAGGCCTCTCTATCTGCCCCTTGGGACTCTTTCCAGGTCATGCCTCTCAACAGCCCTGCTCCACATTTTCTATCCTCAAGCGCTTTTAAATGAATGGAAGAGTTTCCTGAACTATGATAATGCTTCTTGCTTGCCTGGATAGGAGAATGGAGAGATGTGTGTAAGTATGGGGGGGGGGGGGGAGGACAACTACTTTTGCATAGCTGAGACACAGCCCACAGTACAAGTTTAAGGGCCACATCTATAGTTCCACACACTTTTACCTCTGTCCCCATCTACCTCTGGCATTCAGCCCATGGAGGACTGCCTACTGTATTGATTGGTAAAAGCAAAAAGCTCCCAACGGATCTCTCCAAAATGGATAAATGGTCAAAAGTGGTTCAATGTAAGCATGCATTAAGTGGTGCAACCTTTCAGGCAAAAATAAATTCTAACACACACATAAGTTGATGGGCTCTCAGGCGGTGCTGACTTGACAGAAAGGATCTTGGGGTTGTGGCAGATAATGCAATGTAAGTGCAGACTTAATATGTGGCGGCTGCGGAAAGCGGTGAATGCCATGTCAAGGATTAGTAGGAAAGGGATTGAAAATACGGTATGGTTCTAGTCGCTACATCTATCGGCAGTGACAAGCACAATCCCCACAGTCAGTGTTGAGTTGTGAATGGTTCTAAAACTCAATGCAACTAGGGGGAAGAGTCACACCCATCTCTGCTGGAGCTGATTATCTGGGCAGTGGGTGACAGTAGGTGTTTCAACGCGTGTGTTTGCTGTCTACTGCCCCCAAAAGCCTAATCTCTATCTAGCTCCAAAGTGAAAGGATGGAACCAGGCTGTGGCAGTCAAGGTACTCAGAGCACTATGTTGCCCCAAACAGTCCTTGCTACCCTTCCCCAGCTAGAGAGGGTGGGCACAAGTAGGGTTCTGCTGAATATCTGAGGCCCTACAAGGACAGCACAACTACGTATTGTTATTCACTTCCAAGTAGAAATGAATAGGTCTGTAGTAAAGGAAGGGGGGCAAGGTCATGGAATCCAGAAACTTTTGTCTTCACTATTAAGAATACGCAAAACTTGTGGATCCCTGCTGGTAAGTGAATTTAGAACTGCTGGAGTTCTACAAGATCCCCTCCTCCTCAGATTCCTCATGATTTACATCAAGCTGCACCTGGCTGCTACAAATGCTGTAGCAGAACACACAAAAGGACAATAGATTTAACCAAAAAACAAAACAAGAAAAGGTGGGGTAGACCTTGAGATGCATCATCTGTGCTTACAGAAAAATCCACTTTACTGTGATGCAATAAAGTTACTCTAAATAACTGTAATCAGTTATTTTTAACTTTGCAATTTTAGGCAAATCAATGCAGCAAGCTATATACAAGACAGTGACTACAGTAGTTTCTTATTTTAAGAACTCGAAGAAAAATGCAGCAGCAAAACTTTGTAAAAGTAAAAACAAGCAGTACTATAAACAACAAGTCCATTCTATGTCTGGTTTATTACAAGCTTTATTCCCGGCTTTGCTTTTAAGTCAAACAGAGACCAGGGCTGCCACTTACATAAAGGCACTCAGCTTTACAGAATTGCCAGGCCATGATCAAACTGGTAGACGATCAGGACCACAGACACAGGACAGAGGAGTCTTTGACCCTTTGCAGTTATTCCAGAACCCTACACCCAACTTCCAGTATTCATCTTTAAAGCTTTAAACTTTCTCACCTTTGGGAGAAGAAAACCATACTGGCAGGATTGTAGGCAACTGCTGGGGGCAGGGGGAGGAAGGGAGGGAGGAGAGAAATAGATTGTGGCTTCCAGTTGTGACAAACACAATTGTTTAACTGATCAACAGACAGGTATTCCAAAACTAGCACAGACAGTTACCTTTACTTCTTTTCTAAATAAATCATGTTTTACAAAGGGTATTTCTTTTTTGTTGTTTTCTTTTTTAAAAAAATATTGTTGCATTATTAGCCCAATGAAGTTTTGAAGCTGCTTTACAGTACAATCCTGTACTGTCCATACTCAAGACAATGCTGTCCTGCAGGCCAATCCTTCAGGGTGCTAGGGTAACTATACCCCAGCTTTGTTGTTCACAAGTGCCCTTTGTCAGGAAGTCTCATACAAAATATGCAGAGGACTAATACCAATTGCAAACAATTTCAAAATGCAATCCTATCATGGGCCAAAGCAATACACAGCAAAATAAAGAGTTTTCCAGGCCTCCTGGTATCTTAAGTCCTTGGACTGATTATATCAGTCTCATCAAAGATCTCTGTAAGCTGGCCTTTTCAGCTAAAGAGCAAGGTAAAAACGTTTCAAATTATAACTCTTTTTTAACAAATGAAGATCGGCAATAAAAGCAGTTGCATGCCCTCTCTCTAGGCTTCCAAAAAACGAGACAACCTGTTCAATCTTTTAACAGCACAAAATCATCTCATCACTCTTTTATTCACAGTATGGAAGGGGAAGGAGGCGGCAAATGGCAAGCATGCCGAAAGCAATGCAAACCCACGCGCTAGAGAACACTGAAAAGGAGTACATAATAGAAGCCCCTTGCTAAGCTACAACCACCACGAATTTATACATAAAGCCAGAACATAAAGGTATTTTTAAAAACCTACTGGAATGGCTTATTTAACACCAAGGCCACATGATGTTCGTGCTCAGTTTTCTGAAAGTACTGCCCTTAATTCCACAAGGCTGCTCTTACAAAAGTCTAGATGAAACAGAACAGTTGTTGCTACTTTCGCACACACTTAATAAAATGCAGGAATCGCACATGAACCCTGCTTCAAGCACCTTCCTCTCACAGAAAATGGGGATTCCGCATACGCACTTGTATAGCTCAACTGTTACTGCTAAATCGCAGACAGAAAATTGAGATGGGTATTTAGCAAGAACTCACACTACCTTTCCTGGTGCTCAGGTCTGTGTGGTGCTACTGTTTAAAAAAATCCCATGACTGAAGACAATGCAAATCCCACTTTTTCCTTCCCCAATGAGTGTCCAAGACAAACTGGGAAAGAATGGCAAAAATTTAACTGCAGCCTCCTCGTCTAAGAATGAACAATGCCTACTACTTCTGTTTTATCTGAAAGTGTGTCTTAAAGACCAACTTTCCATAGTACAATCCAGTCAACAGAACAGTAACAGCAGAATCCTGATATCATTGATTGTATTGTATTTCCGCAGCATAGCTGGATGCCAGAAGTAAGGGGGAGGACGAGGAACAAAGTGAAAGTGTGAAGAGTTAAGCATCTGGAAAAGGAACAAGTACAGATGCAAAAAAATTACAAAACAATGTTGCAAGTCATAAATCCTGGCTACCGCTGGAAACTAGGGCTCATTAAGGCGACTCAGGGGAGGTCACAGATAGATCTGTCAATATTAGACAAATGAAGGTATTATATAGTATGACACTGTTTCTCTGAAGATCATTTAGACAAACTAGCATATTGCATGCATATTCTGCAGACATGTATTTCATGCAACCTGCAGTGTGAGCTAATCAATATTATTTTTCTAAAGCCTTCTGATGCCTTTCAACTGCTGAAGTGGACATACTGAACCAGGGCCTCATTTAACTGTTTCAGTTACAAAACAAAAATGGCATAGGTTATAGCAATGTACTGGGCTAGCAATAAATGAATTTTTTAAAAAAGAAAAGAATGGAATGTGAACCACCTAGGATACTAGCTTTTGCTTTCATAAAGCCAAGACAATCATACAATTGATTGCATGGTTGTAAATATATCTGCAGCATGTTTTTGTGTGAGCAGCAGCATGGGAGGAGCCCCAAGTTAACAAAAATGAAACCAAAATTGGAATAGTGACATCTGTCTGAAGCTGGTGCAGGACCCGATGGTGAAAGGTGTTCAGCGATTGCAGTACAGTGGTACCTCGCAAGACGAATGCCTCGCAAGACAAAAAACTCGCTAGACGAAAGGTTTTTCCGTTTGCGAGTTGCCTCGCAAGACGAATTTCCCTATGGGCTTGCTTCGCAAGACGAAAACGTCTCGCGACTTTGTTTCCTTTGTCTAAATAAGAATTCGCAAGACGAAAAATTCGCTAGACGACAAAACTTGCGGAACGAATTAATTTCGTCTTGCGGGGCACCACTGTACTGAGCTTGAGAATCAATTTGCCTTTCTGCAGTAACAGGCTAATGTCTTTTTTCTCCATATATATTTCTTACATAAGCAGAAGATGGAGTGGCAATTTCTGTGTGATATTCCTCGTTCGGAACATAGGATGCTGCCAGACTATTTGTCCATCTAGACCAGGTGTGGGCAGTCTTTGGCCCCCCACATGGAAATTACAGCTCCCATCCCTGGCCATTGACCTAGCTTGCTGGGGGCTGATGGGAGTTGTTCAACATCTGGAGGCCCAAAGGTTCCCCACACCTGATCTAAACTAGACTAATACTGCCTGATTCTAGACTAATACTGCCTACCCTGAAGAGTAGCAGCTCCAGGGATTCACAAAAAAGGGCATTTCCATTCCTTCTCCCTGATCCTTTTAACCAGAGATCCAGCCTGGGATTTCCCTGCACACCAAGCATGTACACTTAGTGTTACATATGCATTACAGTTCTAACAGTTGGAAAGGTGAAGAGAAAATTCACTCTGTCTTTTTCAGAATTGTAAGATTCTCATCAACATATAAATAATAATTTTATTATTTATACCCCGCCCATCTGGCTGGGTTTCCCCAGCCACTCTGGGGAAGTCTGCAAATAAATCACTTTCAAAGAAAATTTTAGCAACCTCATCAATAGGATGTCCCAAATACTGTGCCCCCCAGATGCCTAGAGTTTGAAATATGTTTGCAGCGCCGAAGAACTGGCACCTAGTATTTTATTTATTTTCTCCTAATCTGACACACATTCAACTTCCTATAATACTATAAGGGTATACCACCTAATTTTCATAACAAACTGCTAACTTGCTCTAAAATTGCTCACACGTTTGTGGGGAGTCTTCAGGTAGCCTAAATATTTATTCGCTGCAGTTAGCAACACATTTTACTCAGGCTTCCTGCAGTGTTGACACCTAATTGACTAAGACTTCCATCGTTTATAAACTATATGAATAACATGGTGGTTTTTTTATTTAGCATGCTTTTATTTTCTTTTGGGGCTTTTTGATAACTCATGCACATTCTCAGAAGAGGCATTTCTTTGTGTGCAATTAAAGCTGCCTTAAACCAATTCAGTTCAGTAGTTAATCTAGCTCAGTACTGTCTAGTACTACCGGGACACGGGTGGTGCTGTGGGTTAAACCACAGAGACTGGGGCTTGCTGATCAGGTCAGCGGTTCGAATCCCCGCGACAGGGTGAGCTCTCGTTGTTCAGTCCCAGCTCCTGCCAACCTAGCACGTCAAAGTGCAAGTAGATAAATAGGTACCGCTCTGGCGGGAAGGTAAACGGTGTTTCTGTGCGCTGCTCTGATTCGCCAGAAGCGGCTTAAGTCATGCTGGCCATATGACCTGGAAGCTGTCTGCAGACAAACGCCGGTTCCCTTAGCCTGTAAAGCGAGATGAGCGCCACAACCCCAGTCATCCGCAACTGGACTTAACGGTCAGGGGTCCCTTTACCTTTACCGTCTAGAAAGGCTGGCAGTGATTTTCAGGATTTCAAACAGTCTTTCCCAGATCTACCTGGAGATGCCAGGAATGAATGTGAAACCCTTGGCACACGAAGCTTGTGCTCTTCTTCCCAAGGGAGAAGGAGCGGATCCTTTTAACATATGCCTACCACCTACACTATTTTCTTGAATTTTTTTAAAAAAAAATTTAAATGGATACTTTAAGAAATATGACAGATTAAATCAGGCTACTTTTTTAAGACGGTGCAATGGTTTTTAGACAATCAAAAGCACAGCCCTATCCTTAATGAAGAAGTAAGCTCCACTGGATTCAATGGAGTTTACTCCAAGGTAAAGATTTAAGTTTGCTAAACACTGCAGCCCTTGCAGGTATCCTTTTACCACTAGAATCTAATGAAACAATTACTGCATGCTTTTACCAAAAGTTCCAAATTTTATAACTTTGAAAGTCAGAAAAATGCCTGCTCAATCTTAGCAATTGTTTCAGCTGCCTAGTCCTCAATCTAATGTAGTGACTGTGCAAAAAAAGGGGGGGAGGGCTGCTAATGGCACTATTAACATTGAGGGTGGGGCACACTCTCCTGCATTGCACCAACTGGCAAGGGAGCTGGCATTAAGCCACTCAGCCCAGTTAAGGTAAATAGTACTTCAACGTACCCTAGAGGAATTTACACCCTCCCTGGCAAGTCTCAGCATCCCCAGGGAATAGCATAATGCCACTGCCAGCATCCTTTCGACAGTATTGACACTCTTTTGGCATTACATTTTGCTTTTAGCATTATATTTTGCCTATGTGCAGAAGCCCTTTATGTAATACCAGTGTGCAAAAGTCATTAGAGTCACTATGGCGGAGTGGACAATTAGGCAGGGCTCAGGGGAAGAGTAAGAAGAATTACAGTAGTTCAGAAGAAGGGTGCCTAAAGTGACTTACTACTGGCGTTGTGGTGAACCTTTAATGTGGAGACTCCAGCTCCCATCAACCCAAGCCAAGCACTGCCAATAGGAGGAGATGATGGGAACTGTAGTCCCCCCCCTTGTAGTAGCATTTACTACCATTAGTCTAAATGGTCTCAATAAATAACTAATAACCTCAGACTCTGAATACTTCCTACTGCAAGGGAAATAATGGAAGAGTATGGTCAGAATTCACTGATTCCTACTGACATTTGAGATAGATCTATAATATAAGCCAGTTTTCACTGAGGCATAGCTGGAGGCAATGATCTGTAGTGTGCCTCATCTACCCAAGTAATTCTAGAGCTAAAAAATAAATAAATCAAGCCTTCCACAGATGCTAGTAAATTACTGCAATCTTTACTGGACCTTCTATCTCTCCCTAACATGTCTTACTTTTGTTGGTTTTCTACAATCCAGTGCTGGGTTGTTAATCCCTGTTCTAATGCCCTAACTTCTTGCTGTGATATACCTAGTTATTATAATTTTTTATCTGTGCTGTTTCTCTCCTGGTAAGCTTACATTACAACTCAATTAAATCAGAACAAGTCTTTAGTAGCTCGCTCACAAGAAGATTTACTATTTATATTTACGTTTTAGAAAATAAAACAATGGCCCAGAAGAATAGATTAATTCAGACAATGACATGGGCCCAAACATTACATAATGGTGATGGTGATGTATTACTGCCCTTCATCGTAAGATCTCAGGGCAGTTCACAGAATAAAATACAAGGCAAAAACAGGATGATACTGTATTTCTTGGGATTTACTTTGTCTATGAAATTGGAAAAAGAGCAAAAAGTTTCAGTGCAAAGGCTTTGAACAGTATTAGTAACAATGCTGGGTGCCCAATAACAATAAAAGCACATGTCAGAATTCTTAAGCTTGCAAATATCTACAGGATACTAATAATTAGGACTAAAAAAAAGAAATCTACGAAGGATTTCCAGTCTTTTTAAAAGATCCCTCAGTGAAGTGTATTTACATGGGTGCATCTGCCATGTCAGCCTATTGTTTAAAGGGAAACAAAACAGAGTACATTCTGGTTTTGCCTGGCCCAGATCATACCACCTTGTTTCCTGAAAGTTCACGAAATCCTACAGGTACAATCCAGGCAGACCGATTCAGGCCTGCTCTAACCTGCTGAACTTTTCCACGAAGCGTTGCAACAGCTCTATGACTGACACACTCATACCGCACAGCATTACTGGGACTGCCCTTTTCAAAATATACCTGTCAAGAGAGAAGCATAGAGGAAGTGGGAGAGCAAGTAACCAGTAGGAACCAGCTAACAGCAGCCGAGCAGTATCATTGCAGCTCACACCTGTGCAAAACAAGCAAAGTGCTGTGACTGTACACCTGTGAAAGACGTGTCCCTGGAGTCCCCTGCCAGATCTATTTCCTCCTGCAAGCACAGAGCAGTGCCAAAGTGCAACCCAACTAAGGGGGCACCTGGAAGGGAACACAGAGAGGCGGGGCAGTGATAGCACCGACTATTTTTCCTGGCACAGTGTTGCTTGCGGCTGTACTCACCTGCGCCCCACATTCCCCCCACTCACCGGACCAAAAAGAGGAAACGCTGCTGAACGCCTCACCCGAATGGAAGGAAAGGAACACACCTCCACCCCACACACCTTGCTTATTTCCCACTACGACAGCCGGGCAGGGCAGGTTGAGAAAAAAGGAAGCAAGCAGCTGTTATAATAGGCCTGGCAAGCCGTGTTCCTGTTCTCCTAACCCCAGAAAGACCAGCAAGGCATCTGCCCACCCCCCAATCTTGACCCAAAGAGGCAGCAATCCCCATGGGAGTAGATGGGGGGCCCGGGCAGCAGCTGCCGACCCCCCCCCCCCCGAATCAAGTAAACAAACAGAAACACTTAGCTAAAAGTAGAAAATGTAGAAAGATTTGGATTTTTCTGAGCACTTGGGTTCAAAAGAAAGTAATTTAATCGTTGAGACATTTCATTCCGAATCTGCTAGAGTCAGAGGACGATGACAGGTGGGTGTCCAGCCCCCTCTAACATAAACCTTGGCTACTTGCCCTCCCCCCCAAAACATAAATCCTGACTACTTGTTCCAACATCAATCCTGGCTACTTATCCCAACAAAATCCTGACTACCTGCCCCCCACCATAAATCCTGCCTACCTGCTCTCCCCCAATAAGCCCTGGCTACCTGCCCCCCCCTAAATCCTGACTACTTGTTCCAATATAAATCCTTGCTCTCTGTCCCCCAACACTTGGCTATCTGCCCCCCAACATAAAATTCTGGTTACTTGCCCCCCGTAAAACAAATCCTGGCTATGTCTATGGGGCCCACCCCCCATTCTAAACCCTTTGCTCTCCACCCAAATGCAGCACCCCCCCCCCAGTCGCAGGCATATTTTCCCCACAGCAAGGCCCTCAGAGGTCAACGGGGCTCTGCTGGCCGAGCGTCCCGGAGCCCCAAGCCACCTACCCTCCCCGAAGCCGCGTTCACACGCACACGCGTCCTGTACACATCCCCCCACGCCCAGCCCGGGGTGGTGGTGGTGGTAAACAGGGGCCACTTCGGGTTGTTTTTCCCCCAGGCCCGGCCCTCCTCTCCTCACTCACCACACATTTCTTGCCCAGGAAGCCGAAGAGGCTCTCGTTCTCCTGCGGGGTGAGCAGCATGGAGCCCACATTGGTGATCCGCCGCGGCGGCGGAGGCTGCTGGTTGTTGCTCATCGCGCCGCTCCGAGATGCCGGCCGGCCGCTTCTGCTTCGGGGCTCCGGGCTCTCGTGGCGGCCCCCCGGCTCTCGACCAGCAGCGGCAGCCGCTTCCGCCCCGCTGGCTACTGCGGCGGCGGCGGCAGCATCGGGGCGGCGACCGGAGACGGCGCTGAGGGGGCTGGGCGAGCTCTAGGCCGGAGCCCTTCCTCCTCCTCCTCGGCCTCTCGCTTCACTCCTTCCCCCCCTCAAACGCCCCGCTTCGCCCCGGCTCGGGCCGAGCGATCCAACATGGCAGCAGGGGGGCGAGGCGGCGAGAGAGCGGGCGGCGTGAGGGGAAAGAACTCGGCCGCCGGGCCAGGGGAGCAGCGGCGGCGGAGGAGAGAGGCCCGTCCTTCCTCCTCGCCCTCCCTTTCCTGTTCCTTCTTCCCCGCCGGCCTGAGGAGGAGGGGACTGAGTGGCGGCGGCTGCTCTGCTGCTTCTCGCCGCTGTTCTGCGCGGCCCGGTTAGTGGCGCGGCCCGCGGCCTGCGCCGCTTAAATACCGGCCGGGCTGGTCGAGCCTGACTCTCGCCGGGGGAAAGAGGCGGCGGCGGCCGGGAGATGGAGAGGCGAGGCCGCCGCTCGTGGGTTGTTGGCCGGGGTGGGAGGAAGAGGATGGGTGGAAGTTCTTCTGCTGGATGGGGAGCAAACTGTGGATGATAAGGATAACAGTAACAACAACATTGTAAATAAATGAATAAACCTCACAATAACAATATTCTAAATAAATGAATAAATCTCATAATCAACAACATTGTAAATAAATGAATAAATCTCACAACAACAATAACAATATTCTAAATAAATGAATGAATATCATCAACAGCAACATTGTAAATAAATGAATAACTCTCACAACAACAATATTCTAAATAAATGAATGGATATCATCAACGGCAACATTGTAAATAAATGAATAAATCTCACAACAACAACAATATTCTAAATAAATGAATGAGTATCATCAACACCAACATTGTAAATAAATGAGTAAACCTCACAGCAACAGCAACAATATTACAAATAAATGAATAAATCTCATTGCATTGAAAAACCGAAAAACCCCATAATAATTAATAATAATAATAGTTAATTTATACGCCACCCAGCCACTCTGGGCGGCTTCCAACAAATCATTTATTCAATTTATATTCCACCCTATACCTGCCCAATAAATGGTTTTATTATAAATCATATAGTAAAGCCACTATACGTTGTATAGTCCAACGTATAGACTATAGAACATCATAATAAAACGTTAGAAAACTTTCTTGAGCCTTTAGATGTCTTCTAAAAGGTCGTCCTGATTTGTCATGTCTTTGTTATTATTGTTTCTTCAGTTGATATACCAACCTTTATCCAAAGAGGAGAAAGAGAGTGAAAGGGTAACATAAAATTTCCTAGTGGGTAAGCTGAATAAAGCAGTGTATTCTTCATAAAGGGATGCACTCTGAGTTTTAGGAATCTGAATAGAGGTTACGAGGGCAAAAAGGAAGTGCCACCTCTGACATCATTAGTCTTCATTACATACCTATGGTTGTGGGGAGTATAAAGGTATTCCCTTGCATACTATTAAAAACAAATGGATTTTTAAAAATCCTAAAGTATAACACATCCCAGTGAGACGAGGGAAATTTTAGAGACTACCTGTGATCTGCATTCAAAACAAAAGTGAATCTGCAGTGTACTTTCTTCTGCTTGAACTACAATGTTATCTGAGCATATGAGGATGACCTTAAACGGGTTGGATCTCAGAGTCCTGTTTTGGGCATCACATCATCTGGATTTTCCCTGTTTTTGTGCAATGCCTGCAATATATAAGTCATACAAATATAAAACAAATGAGAGAGTGGGCAGGGGGAATAGAGAGATGGTTTAATGCAACCAGCAAAAGTTGTGATAAAAATAGTGATGGAGGCTGTGCACATCAGTCGGGGGCATGTTTACTTATCCATAACATAGAGCTCTCCACCACGGCCACCACCATGTGGGTAAAGGGTGAAGCCCCCTGGCTCCAGCAGAGCTTGGCTTGGTGGGATAGCAGTGGAGTTGGGGCAACTGCATGTCAACAAGGCACAAAGCAGAGGCTGATGGACCCTGATAGATTCCGTCAAGCCTTGCGGGACCTTTCTCCCCCTGGCGACTCATTGACTGAGCTTGTTGAGGGCTGGAATACCCATCTCCTGGCAGCCATCAATGAGATCGCACCTAAGCGCCCTCTGCGACCCCGCAGAAACCGGGCTCCCTGGTTTACCGAGGAGCTCCGGAAAATGAAGCGGGACCTCAGACGGCTAGAGCGAGTATGGCGGCGTGCCCGTGACGGAGCTTCAAGAACATCTTATAGGGTTTTTATGAAAACCTACGAGATGGCTGTGAAGGCCGCTAAGAAGTCCTACTTCTCGGCCTCCATTGCATCCGCTAGCTCTCGCCCGGCACAATTATTTAGTATAATTCGGTCTTTAACGTCCCTCGAAGGACAGCCAAATTTAAATAACAATTTGACACACAGCTGTGAGGCATTTGCGAGCTTTTTTGCGGAGAAGGTCTTGTTGCTCCGCCATGACCTCCCTGCCAATTTGGATACAATAAAGGAACTGGAGGCCCCTCGACTGTCCTCGGGTCCAGTATTGGACCACTTCGACCGGATATCCCCAGCCGATGTGGACAGACTCCTCCGAGCTGGAAAGCCCACCACCTGTCCTCTTGACCCGTGCCCGTCTTGGCTGATTAGAGCGTGTCCAGACGAGGTGCGGGCTCTCCTGGGGGATATCATCAATTTGTCCCTTGGCACGGGGACATTCCCAGGGGAACTGAAGGAGGCAGTGGTGCGCCCGCTCTTAAAGAAAACATCATTAGATCCTTTAGATCTATCCAATTACCGCCCGGTTTCGAATCTTCCGTTCCTGGGTAAGGTGATTGAGAGAGCGGTTGCTGAACAGCTTGGTGGGTTTCTGGATGAAACATCGGCTCTGGATCCATTCCAGTCCGGCTTCCGCGCTGGTCATGGGACCGAGACGGCTCTGGTTGCCCTAACAGATGATCTTCGTAGACAGCTGGATCGAGGCGGGTCGGGGCTGCTGATTCTTCTAGACTTGTCAGCAGCTTTTGACATGGTCGATCACGAACTTCTGGACCACCGCCTTGCCGACGTGGGGATCCAGGGCACAGTCCTTCAATGGCTGCGCTCGTTTCTCTCTGGTCGGGGACAGAGGGTGGCGCTTGGGGGGGAATTGTCATCGCGCCACTCCTTGGTGTGTGGAGTGCCTCAGGGTGCGATTCTCTCCCCGATGCTTTTTAACATCTTTATGCGCCCCCTCGCCCAGCTTGTCCGGAGTTTTGGGCTGGGCTGCCATCAGTATGCTGATGACACCCAACTCTATCTGCTGATGGATGGCCATCCTGACTCGGCCCAGACACACTGATCAGATGCTTGGAAGCTGTGGCTGGATGGTTACGTGGGAGCCGGTTGAAGTTAAATCCTTCGAAGACAGAGGTCCTCTGGCTGGGACGGGATGATATGGGAATGAGGGGGCAACTCCCATCTCTTGTGGGGGTGCAATTAGTGCCAGCACCGTCCGTTAAGAGTTTGGGTGTAATCTTCGATACCTCCCTCTCCATGGAGGCGCAGATTGCAGCTATTACAAAGGCGGCATTTTTTCATCTCCGCCAAGCTAAGCAGTTGGCTCCTTACCTCTCTCGCCCTGACCTAGCTACTGTGATCCACGTGACGGTCACCTCCAGACTGGATTATTGTAACTCGCTCTACGTGGGGCTGCCCTTGAGACTGACCCAAAAACTCCAGCGGGTGCAGAATGCCGCAGCGAGACTCCTTACGGGGTCTTCGCTTAGAGATCACATTCATCCGGTGCTATACCAGTTGCACTGGCTCCCGGTGGAGTACAGGATCAGGTTTAAGGTGCTGGTTTTAACCTTCAAAGCCCTATACGGCCTAGGGCCCTCGTACCTACGGGACCGCCTCTCCTGGTATGCCCCACAGAGGAACTTACGGTCTTCAAACAAAAACACCTTGAAGGTCCCAGGCCACAGAGAGGTTAGGCTGGCCTCAACTAGAGCCAGGGCCTTTTCGGCTGCGGCTCCAACCTGGTGGAATGCTCTGTCACAAGAGACAAGGGCCCTGCAGGACTTGACATCTTTCCGTAGGGCCTGCAAGACAGAGTTGTTCCGCCAGGCATTTGGTTAGGGCGCAGCCTGACTCCCTCCTTTGGCAACCTTTACAAAACTTTATGGCTGCCATCAATCTTGATTTTAATTAATTTTTATAATGTTTTTATAATGTCGCACTATTTGGTGTTGTTAGCCGCCCTGAGCCCGGCTTCGGCTGGGGAGGGCGGGATATAAATAAAATTTATTATTATTATTATTATTATTAAAGATGTTCTCCAGTGCTTCAGACTCCGTTATCATGAGTAAGGCTCTATTGCTAGAAGAAGCATGCCATCCTTGTTTTATCTCACTTGTTTATGGAGAGACCTGCCAGATTGATAGCAGACCCTCCAAGTGTCCCGATTTTCCGGAGACAGTCCCGGATTTAGAGGAGCAGCCCTGGTTTCTGATTTGATCCTGGAATGTCCCACTTTTCCCATTTTCACCAGACAAACATTGGAGGGAATGGAGTTATCAGATCCCTGAGCCATCTGAAGGCAAGCCCCTGTATAGGGCAGTTTTTAAAATGTTTCATTGTGTTTTTATATATGTTGGAAGGTATATATACATACAAACAACTATACGAATTTCAGAAGACACCTGAAGGCAGCCCTGTATCGGGAAGTTTTTAATGTTCGATGTTTCATATTATATATATTATATACAGGTATTTGCTTTCGTAGATTTTCACGGGTATAGGTATGCAGGTTTTGGTGTCCTCGGGTGTCTTCCCGTGTAAAAGTTGGGGTGTCTAGGCGACGTTTCGACGAGGTCTCACTCGTCATCTTCAGGCTGGTGCTTTCGGCTTCTTGTTACTGGAACAGAGCAGGATCTCAGTGTTTGAGTTCCTATAAATACTGTTGAGGGGTGTGGTGTATAGCCTCCAATGTTCTGGGCCGAGAGGAAGTTCCCAGGCTAGTGTGCCTTTTCTTCTTTTGTTCCTTAGTTGCTTGAGGGATATCTTGAGTGATTTCTTGAGTGATATCCTGAGTACCACTTAGGTGGGTCATTAGGTGTGGATTAGTTGCTAAAGCCTTTGTGTCTTGACCTCTTGAACTTTGTGAAGAGTTTTTCTGAGAAGATGGCTGTAGTTGTGCTCTGGCTTGGCTTCGTGTATAGGGGCGAGCTGTGGTTTTGTGGCGTCGAAACGTCGCCTAGACACCCCAACTTTTACACGGGAAGACACCCGAGGACACCAAAACCTATATACAGGTATGTATATATGCATATGGGACGCGGGTGGCGCTGTGGGTTAAACCACAGAGCCTAGGACTTGCCGATCAGAAGGTCGGTGGTTCGAATCCCTGCGACGGGGTGAGCTCCTGTTGCTCTGTCCCAGCTCCTGCCAACCTAGCAGTTTGAAAGCACATCAAAGTGCAAGTAGAGAAATAGGTACCGCTCCGGCGGGAAGGTAAACGGCGTTTCCGTGCGCTGCGCTGGTTCTCCAGAAGCGGGTTAGTCATGCTGGCCACATGACCCAGAAGCTGTACGCCAGCTCCCTCGGCCAATAAAGCGAGATGAGCGCCGCAACCCCAGTCGGCCACGACTGGACCTAATGGTCAGGGGTCCCTTTACCTTTTATATGTGTGTGTGTGTGTGTGTGTGTGTGTGTGTTCAGTTGGAAGCAACCCAGAATAGCTGGGGTACCAAAGTCTGATGGATGGGGTATAAATAGTGTTGTCTCCTATTTTCATCGGAGAAATGTTGGAGGGTATGTGATGGCTGGTAGCATTGTTATGGAATCCAGAGTCTAGGTTGAGCTGCAGTGCTGACACATTTCCCAGATCTTCATCTTTCACATCACAAAACAGAGAGAGATTAATAGACCTACTTTACAGGCAACTGTAGCTTTATACAAATAATGAGCAATTTTGCAGCTGAATGTTAAGTCGGCTTACGTACCTGGAGATCCCGCTGCATCATGCTTTGTGCAACTCAGCTGGAATTTGGACGGGCTGCCAACTCTCAGACCCTGGCACATCAGAAACATTGGCATAATGCGACTGGAAAAGAGCATTTTTGTTAGAAAAAGGAATTTTGACTACCGTCTGTTTTCACAGCTGACCAGATTCAACACATATCAGTGCCAAATACACCCAAAGAATTCTGAAAAGCTTGCAGAGAAACCTCACTTTGTTTAAAAAAATAGCTTTGCTTTAACATTCCTGGTACTGATTTGAATAATCAGAGTTGGTACTTTTAATGTGCTTGGTGCTTTTGTTTTAACCACAAAGCTCCATCTTTAGGAACTGTATTAAAGTTGAATTGTTCATTCGAATTGCTTCGAGATGATTATGTCATCACTTTTAGGCCCAGAGTGGGAGTATTTGGCCTATAGCATGGGTAGGCAAACTAAGGCTTGGGGGCCGGATCCAGCCCAATCACCTTCTAAATCTTTATGCCCTTTTATTTAAAATGCATCTCTGGGTTATCTGTGGGGCCTGCCTAGTGTTTTTACATGAGTAGAATGTGTGCCTTTATTTAAAACACATCTCTGGGTTATTTGTGAGGCATAGGAATTTGTTCATTTCGCCCCCCCCCCCAAACAAATGGGGCCCCCACAAGATCTGAGGGATAGTGGACTGGCCCCCTGCTGAAAAAGTTTGCTGACCCCTGGCCTATAGGATGTTACTGAACTACAACTTCCATCAGTTCCAGCAAACATGGCAAATCTACACTTGTGGCTGAAAACAGATTAACATCAGAGCTAGTCATAACTCAGAAAGGAGGGGGGCAGATCCAAAGTCGGGTGCCACCACTAAGAAGGCCTCCAACATTTCTCTGATGAAAATAGGGAAGTCCTATTTAATAATAATCATTTAATAATTATATTATTTATACCCTGCCCATCATACTGGGTTGTCCCAGCCACTCTGGGCCGTTCCCGACATATATAAAATAGAATAAAACATTAAACATTTTTTAAAAAAAACTTCTCTAAACAGGTCTGCCTTCAGATGTCTTCTAAAGGTTGTATAGTTACTTATCTCCTTGGTTCAGGGGTTGCATAATTCCACACCCTCCAACATTTCTCCAATGAAAATAGGGACATCCTGCCATACCCTCCAACATTTTTCCAATGAAAAGTGGAACATTCTGGGATCAAATCAGAAACCGGGACAGATTCCCTGGAAAATAGAGGTTCTGCTTTTGCCCATTTTGATACCCAAGCAAATCTCCTTACAGGCATTCTCTCAGGTAACCACCTCTCAAGTTGTTTTAGGGCTATATATACCATTACTACAACCTTGAAAGAATACTAACCACCACCCTCTTTTCAGAGCAGAGCACTGGTTAATGAGAACCGCAGAGATTTATTATGGGGAAGTTCCTCTTCAGCATGGAGACCTTCAGCCTAACCGTCTGCCTAATGATAGACTCCCTGAAGCTCCCGCTTCTTCAGAATCAATCTCTCAGAATTCCCCCTGAATGCTGTTAGCAAACATAAGCTTTGAAGACTGACAGCCAGCAGTTACGCAGCCCACCCAGGGGCATTGAATAGCCAGAAGTCTCAGGAACAGCTTAACAATAGAAGAAGAAGAAGAAGAAGAAGAAGAAGAAGAAGAAGAAGAAGAAGAAGAGGAAGAAGAAGAAGAAGAGGTGAGATTTCAGCATGACTTTCCAAGTCTCAAACAAGCTAAAAAGACATTGGTATGGAACAGCAAGTCTCCTAATATTGGTTACTCAATTTTGATTTCAGCCATAAGCTAGTATCCCTGTCTCCTCAGATAATGAAGGAAGGCTCTTCATTCCTGTGTGCTTTCTACCCACCTCACCAGAGGATGTTACCAAGGTATTGAACCAGGAGATGGGGGTGGAATTGTTGCTGACTTCAGGGTATGCTAGTGAAGGACACCGTCAGAAAAGAATATCGATTTGACCGTGACATTCCCGACCAATAGAGGGCTTTTATTTCACCTCAGAAGCGTATGCCAATCTTACCTACTTACGATACAATACAATACAATACGATACAATAATCTTTATTGTCATTGTCCCATACAGAGCAACGAAATTTAATATATATATATATACATACATACATATATATATATATATATATACATAGGACATTCAAAACCAACAAGCCTGTTATCCCAGCTATCCCAACCTGGTTAGCCCCCTAAAAACTCTGATAACCCATTTTTAAAATACAATATACAGTGGTACCTCGGGTTAAGTACTTAATTCATTCTGGAGGTCCGTTCTTAACCTGAAACTGTTCTTAACCTGAAGCACCACCTTTAGCTAATGGGGCCTCCCGCTGCCACCCCGCTGCCGCCGCGCGATTTCTGTTCTCATCCTGAAGCAAAGTTCTTAACCCGAGGTACTATTTCTGGGTTAGCAGAGTCTGTAACCTGAAGCGTATGTAACCTGAAGTGTATGTAACCCGAGGTACCACTGTACTCCCATAGAGATTCCTTACACTGCGTTTAAAACCAAAATCGCATTTGGTAGAAACTGTTTCTCAGGCGGCTAGTCCTAGTCTTTATAACCCTGTACCGTCTTCCAGAAGGCAGAAGCTGAAAGAGATCATTTCCCAGGTGTGCACTATCCTGAGCTATCTCTACAGCTTTCTTATGGCACCTGGAAGCATAGATTTGATCCAAGGTGGGAAGAGTGCACCCAATTATTCTCTCCGCAGTCTTTACAACCCTGGACAGCATTGTTTTTTCCCTGACCGTGCAGATCCCAAACCACACACACAGACCATAAGTTAATACACTCTCAACAGTACAATGGTAAAATGCCATCAATAGGTCCTTGAGGATATTCTGGCTACAATCCTGGGAGTAAGTCACATGGAATGCAATGGGACTTATTTCGAAGAAGGCATTCATAGGGCTGTGCTATCGGTTATTTAAAACAATCAATGCAAAACATTTTTTTCATTGCTTATTCCTAAGAAAATACTGCATGAATGTGTTGGCTTTCCCCCTCCTCTAATACTGTCGCCTTCCTTCCATCGTTTCTGTTGGGTAGAGAAATTTTCAGGACAGAGAACAGAATACTGACCCTGTTGTTACATTTTTGCAGACCCTCCAAATGTCCCTATTTTTCCAGGGACAGTCCCAGATTTACAGAAGCTTTTCCTGGTTTCTGATTTGATCCCTGAATGTCCCGCTTTTCCTTAGGACGTCCCAATTTTGATTGGAGAAATGTTGGAGGGTATGGTAGGCAGTCTCTATCGAAGAAATGCTAGAGGGTGTGTATGGTAGGATATCTCTATTTTCATCAGAGAAATGTTAGAGGATATGGAATTGTGAGACCCGCCAAGCCAAGGAAATAAGTAACTATGCAACCTTTAAAAGAAATCTGAAGGCAGCCCTGTATAGGGAAGTTTTTTTAAAAAAATGTTTTTATTGTTTTATTAGGCTTTTATATATGTAGGAAGCCGCCCAGAGTGGCTGGGGCAATCCATTCAGGTGGCTGGGGTGTAAATAATAAAATGATGTTGGTGATGATGGAATAGGACGTCCCCATTTTCATTAGAGAAATGTTGGAGGCTATGCTAACACACTTGCCCATCAAGAAGGGCACCAAATTGATTTACTCACTTTATATAAACATTGGATGAACAGCTGTCAGGTGATGATACTGTTTTTGTGGTCTTCATTAATCGCATGGCTTCATTTCAGTGCTGTAGTCCCAAAGTGGATTCGAGTGGCCTATGCTGAAACTTCATACTGAAATGCGGAGGGCAATCTGCTACCTCTTTCTGGCCTGAGCACATTGTTCTATAATATGCTTCAGTGGGTGCTTAATGGCCTGGATTAGGAGGAAACATAATGTGGTAGTGTGTGCTGGATTTTGCCTCTGACGTGGATTCAAGACAGAAGCTCCAGGAAGCCACAAGCCACTCCTATACTATAAGATCCACTATCCTGTAATATTACATATGAGCCTGTTCTACTGATGAAGCCTAGGATGGCGAAACAAGGCTAATATTCCGGAAATAGACTATGTGAAAGGATTCTGTGGAACTGTAACACCCCTTCATGTGGATTATTCCACTCTGTGAACAGACAGGTGGAATAGATACTTATACATGTATGGACCTTATACATGAACTGACTAGAGAATGAACTGATCCACTGGGTCTTCTGCTTTTTCCGTTGAACTTTATGAGACTTCCGCTGAAATCTACAATTTGATACAATGAACAGTATACTTTATTTATTCAAAAGTACAGCCTGTTACGTCTTGTGTGTTTACTTCATGTAGACCAGGCTTGGCCAAACTTGGCCCTCCAGCTGTTTTGGACCTCTGGTCCTGTTTAGCTAGGTATGATGGGAGTTGTAGTCCCAAAATAGCTGGAGGGCCAAGTTTGGCCATGCCTGATGTAGACCAATGTGTAAAAATGCCCCTTTTAACAACCAGTGTGGGAGTACTAAAGTTGCTTATATCTGATCAGTTCACTTACACAAGAGGCAACGTTTCCTGTGTCTACATGATAACAGCATTTGTCTTCACAGATAGCATCTTGTACAGTATTCAGCAGCAGCTATATTTTAATATATGATAGTTCACAGCTTTACATAGGTGCCAAACAAGCTAATGCTATTCTAGACTGCATCAACCGAAGTATAGTGTCCAGATCAAAAGAAGTAATAGTACCACTCTATTCTGTCTTGGTCAGACCACACCTGGAATACTGAGTCCCAAGATGATCAAGGATTCTGGAAACCAAGCCTTATGAGGAACGGCTGAAGGAGCTGGGTATGAGGAGATATGGTAGCCATCTTCAAATCTCTTAAGGATGTCATATGGAGGAGGGAGCATGCTTGTTTTCTCCTGCTCAGGAGAAATGGCTTTGAGTTACAAGAAAGAGGATTGCAACTAAACATCAGGAAGAACTTTCTGACAGTAAGACCTATTTGACAGTGGAATAGTTTCCCTGGGGAGGTTGTGGACTCTCCTTCCCTGGAATGGGGGTTTTTAAGCAGAGCTCAGATGGCCATCGGTCATGTATAATCTTGTCGAGATTCCTGCATTGCAGTGGGTGGACTAGATGACCCTCAGGGTCCCTTTCAGTTCTATGATTCTGTATTAGTCAACAATGGACCATACCAGTCCAGTAGGGCAAGTGGAGCACTGTCCGGCCAACCTTAGTCTGCCCTCAGCCAGCTTCCACCTGCCCACTTTTTGACTTACAACCAGTCTACAGGGGGTCGACTCTCAATTACCTCCTCCTCCTCCTTAGTCTCAGCATTGTCTTCGTAGTGGAGAGGAGGAGGACAAAACCAGAATTAGTAGGCTCCGTCTTTCATTGACATAGCTTCACCAGCCATGTGCTTTGGCCCCACCTACTGTTCTGCCTTCCCGGTCTCATTGGGCAGCAGCCTCCATTGGATAATACCACATATATAAATAAGCCAGTATCTGTTCAAAGCAACAGGAAACATTATAGTCACTAGAAGCTAGTGCAGGAGTCAGACTCAAGAGGACCCACCTTTAATCCAAACATGTATTTGGGGACCCATTTCCTGTTTCCCCCATCTAAAGATAATGATAATAAATTTATTACTTATAATAACTGGGTTGCCCCAGCCACTCTGGGCAGCTTCCAACTGAAATATGTGTGTGTGTATGTGTGTGTGTGTGTGTGTGTGTGTGTGTATGAGAGATTAAAAACTTCCTGAAACATAGCTGCCTTCAGGTGTCTTCTGAAATTTGTACAGTTGTTTATATGAAGGAGCATCTCCACCCCCCATTGTTCAGCCTGGACGCTGAGATCCAGCTCTGAGGGCCTTCTGGCAGTTTCCTCATGGCAAGAAGTGACGTTATAAGGAACCAGGCAGAGGGCCTTCTCAGTAGTGGTGCCCACCCTGTGGAACGCCCTCCCATCAAATGTCAAGGAAATAAACAACTACCTGACTTTTAGAATGTATGTATGTATTTTAGAAGACAGCCCTGTATAGGGAAGTTTTTATTGTTTGAAGTTTCACTGTGTTTGATGTTTTAATTTGTCGGAAGCTGCACAGAGTGTCTGGGGCAACCCAGTCAGATGGGCGGAAGAAGAGGAAGAAGAAGAAGCTGAAGAAGCTAAGGCTGAAGAAGAAGAAGAATACTCCCACCTTAGATCAGGTTGTGGGTCCCAATAGATCAATGATCTAGTATGTGCTGTGTGTGTATGTATGTATGTATGCATGCATGCTTGCTTGTATGTGTGTGGTTTCTCTGTGTGGCCATGGCTACATACACTGTGGGCCATCTCAGCTATTTACATGTGCCTCCAAGAAGGTTGATCAGGGGTGGGGAATCTTTGCCCTCCATAGTCATGTTAATGGGAGTTGTAGTCCAGAAACACCTGTAAGTCCAGAAGTTCCCCATACCTGACATGGCTTTGCTTCACTTGGTCAGCTTTCCATATCACAATTTCCAGAATTGCATGTTGGAGCCACTGTATTTGAAATTAAAAGAAAGTTATCCCAAATTACAAAGAAACCTCATTGTATGTGCTTAACAAACGTCTACAAGAAAATTAGCAAGGCCAAGCTATTCTAATTGGCATTTTCATCAATGCCTTCTTACTAATTTTAATTAACTTGTCACGTCTGTTGTAAACACTTGATAGATGACACATTACAAGCACACGTGTTACTTATGCAGCTGATTTACATCCCTTTGGGTGCTTGCCATTTAATTTATTCTGACTTGGAGGTGCACTTAGAAATTTCTAGATATTTAGTGGCATTTTATTTCACCATCTGAAGCTGGTCTAGATGCTGAACTTGTTTATCACATGAACATTAATACTTATTTCAATATAAGAACATGGCTGTTTCCAGATAGGGATAGGTTGGCCATGGTTACTCATTCTCTGGTGAAGCTGGACTACTGTAATGCACTTTATGTGGGCCTTCCCTTGAAGACTGTATGGGAATTCAGAGGTAAAAGTGGACAGAAGAAATATAAATTTTCCCTTTTGAACAATAGGCTATTTCACAAATGGGAAGCCACTCTAGAAAAGGCCTGGTCTCGTGTCTCCACCTTTCGGACCTCTTGTAGAGGAGGCACAGGAAGAAGGACCTCAGAAGATGATCTCAGGGTCTGGGTAGGTTCATATAGAGCATTATCAGAGTTGAATAACTCATTCCAGTCAGGCTAAAACAGTTAAGGTGCAAAACAGGGGAGAATCCTTTTTTTTTTTTTTTTATAAATTTTTTATTGCGTTTCTTTCCATAGTTTTATAGGTTACAAACAAATAAAATAATTACAAGAAACTAATTTTCCCTTTTTTTAACAACAAAAACAAACAAAAACAACTTAGACTTCCCCACCCCTTCCGGTTCTGCGTTCTTTGGATTAACAATGTCAGCATTTTGTTACCTTATTTCATACCTTATTGTAACTTTCAAATGTTATGTACCCAGATTCAATATATTGTATCTCAATTTCAATACCTTTAAAATAAACATAACATGTTCGATTCAAATTGTCTCCTTTTCTCTTTTGTCACTTATTTTACAATTTACTTAATCATAATTACTAAAGCATAACATTTCCTAATCATGCACTGTCTTAAGATTCATACAGCTTGTAATATTTTTGCAAATAGTCTTTAAATTTTTTCCAGTCCTCCTCAATTGTTTCTTTATCCAGATCTCGGATTCTGCCGGTCAGTTCAGCTATCTCCATGTAGTCCATCAACTGCGTCTGCCATTCCTCCAGCGTGGGCAAATCTTGTGTCTTCCAGCTCTTTGCAATGAGTATTCTTGCTGCTGTGCTAGCATACATAAACAAAGTTCTGTCTTTCTTTGGCATTTTCTGGTCCACCATGCCCAGCAGGAAGGCCTCTGGTTTCTTAGGAAAGGTATACCTAAATACCTTTTTCAATTCATTATAAATCATTTCCCAGAAGGCCTTCACTTTTGGGCAGGTCCACCAGAGATGGAAGAAAGTCCCCTCTGCTTCCTTACACTTCCAACATTTGTTGTCAGACAGGTGATGTATCTTAGCTAGCTTGACTGGGGTCATGTACCACCGGTATATCATTTTCATAATGTTTTCCTTCAAGGCACTACATGCCGTGAATTTCATTCCGGTGTTCCATAACCTTTCCCAGTCTTCAAACATAATATTATGTCCAACATCCTGTGCCCATTTTATCATAGCAGATTTAACTATCTCGTCCTGTGTGTTCCACATAAGCAGCAAGTTATACATTCTAGATAAAATCTTGGTCTTTGGTTCTAACAATTCTGTCTCTAGTTTCGATTTCTCCTCCTGGAAACCAACTTTTTTATCCATTTTAAAAACCTCTTGAATTTGAGCATAATGTAGCCAATCTCGCACCTTGTTTTTTAGTTTATCCTGGCTCTGCAACTTCCAACTGTCTCCAATTTTTTCAGTTAATTCCCAATATTTCGGCCAGTAGGCCTCCATATTGGGTCTTTTTCGAGCCTTGGCCTCCATCGGTGATAGCCACCTCGGTGTTTTACTCTCTAATAAGTCTTTGTATTTCGTCCAGACTGCAAAAATTGCTTTTCTGACAATATGGCTTTTAAACAATTTGTGAACTTTAACCTTGTCATACCATAGGTATGCGTGCCAGCCAAAAGCATTATCAAAACCTTCCAGATCTAGGACATCGGTGTTTTCTAGCAAAAACCAATCTTTCAACCAGCAGAAGGCTGCAGCTTCATAGTACAACCTCAAATCCGGCAGGGCAAACCCCCCTCTTTCTTTTGAGTCTGTTAATATTTTATACTTTATTCGGGGCTTTTTGCCCTGCCAGACAAACCTAGATATATCCTTCTGCCATTTTCCAAAACATTCCACTCTGTCCACGATCTGTAGGGTTTGAAACAAAAATAACATTTTCGGCAACACATTCATTTTTATTGCTGCAATTCTGCCCAACAAGGAAAGTTTCAATTTTGACCAAATTTCCAAATCCTTCTTAATTTCCGACCAACATTTTTCATAGTTATCCTTAAATAAATTTTTGGAAGACAAATAGATCCCTAGGTACTTCACTTTTTTTACCACATTTAGTTCTGTTTCTCTCTGAAACCCCTCTGTTTCTGTAAGTGTCAAATTCTTGGTCAAAACCTTGGTTTTTTGTTTGTTCAACTTAAATCCCGCCACCCGACCAAACTCAGATATAAGTTCAAGAACTCTTTTTGTACTGGATTCTGGCTCCTGCAGTGTCAAAACTAGATCATCTGCAAAAGCTTTCAGTTTATATTGTTTCACTCCGACCTCTATCCCTTGTACCAGCCGGTCCTTCCTTATCATATTCAATAGCACCTCCAGGACTGAAATAAATAAAAGAGGGGATAGAGGGCACCCTTGTCGTGTCCCTTTTTCAATTTTGAACTCCTCCGTCACCACATTGTTCACTATTAATTTAGCCTTTTGCTCTGAGTAAATTGCTCGTAACCCATTTTCAAACCCCCGCCCCACTCCCATCCCTTCCAAGTTTTTCTTCATAAACCTCCAAGATATATTGTCAAATGCTTTCTCCGCATCAATAAAGATTAACACCGCCCTTGTGTTCCTGTTAGTTTGTAAAAGTTCCAAAATATCAATGATGTTTCTGGTATTCTCATCTAAATGTCTACCAGGGAGAAAGCCTGCTTGGTCTTTGTGAATTACTTCATTTAAAACTTTTTTAAGTCTACTTGCCAAAATGTCTGCAAATATTTTATAATCCACATTCAGGAGTGAGATGGGACGGTAGTTCTTGAGCTGAGTCTTTTCAGATTCTGTCTTAGGTATCAATGTGATGAAAGCTTCTTTCCACGTTTCTGGTGCCCTCTTCCCATCCAAGATCTGGTTACATACCTCCAACAACGGTTGTGATAAGTAGTCTTTCAAAGTCTTATAGTATTTGGAGGTAAGCCCATCCGGGCCTGGAGATTTGCCTAGTTGCATGTTCTGAATGGCACCTTCAATTTCCTGAGTAGTTATTGTAGAGTTCAAGATTGATCTTTTATCTTGAGTTATTTTTGATAGTCCATTTGTCTTTAAAAATTGATCTATCTCAGATTCTTTCTGAGGCCCCTGTGCATAAAGTTCTTTGAAATATCTGTGGAAGCACTTCCTGATTTCTTCTGGTTTCTGTACCATCCTTCCTTCGATCTCTAGATTTGTTATCGTATTTAACTTTTGTCTTTTTTTCAGCTGCCAGGCTAGCAGCTTTCCACATTTATTTGCTGATTCAAAGGATCTTTGCTTCATCTGTTTTATTTTCCATTCAATCTCCTGGTTAATCAATTTTGAATATTCTGCTTGATGGAATTTAATTTCTCTCAGCAGCTCCTTTGACTTTGGTTTGGTTCTCAATTTTTTCTCTCCTTGGTGTATTTTCTCCAATATTTTATCTTTCTTTCCATTCCAGAGCTTCTTCTTAATTGTATTCTGTTGTATCAGAAACCCTCTCATAACGGCTTTGCTTGCGTCCCAGATCGTTCTTTTTTCTACTGTAGTGTTCAGGTTTATCTCAAAATAGTCCTTTAGTGTTTTTTGGGCCTTTTTCACAATCTCTTGATCTCTTAATAATGTGTCATTCATTCTCCATCTGAAGGAACCGGATTGAGTTAGTCTGAGTTCTATTTTCAAGGCGTTGTGGTCGGAGCATGTTTTTGGGCAGATTTCCACCTTTTTGGTCTTGGGTGCCAGCCCCCTGGAGGTCCAGATTTGGTCGATCCTTGACCAGGACAGGTGGGCCTCAGAGAAGAAAGTTCATTCCAGTCAGGCTAAAACAGTTAAGGTGCAAAACAGGGGAGAATCCTAAGGAACAGACAGAGGAGTTTGGTGGTCCAGATTTGGCCGGCAGACCTGAGGTTGCCCATCCTTATTCTTGAGCTTCCTAGAGCTTCTTCATTCTCTGTGATTGCGTTCAAAAAGGTTAATAATTTAGGGCACAATCCAAACTGCAGTCTCTATGCAGCAGTGGGAGCACACAAACTTTGTGTGCAAAAGTGTTGCTGAATGAGGGTGGGGATTGGGGGTAAGAGAGCGCAGTTCAGACGGCAGCATGTACAGAGGGTGCAGTAAGTCTGCAGCTGGGTTCCAGATTCACCAGTCAGTACATGTGTTCTTGACTGACTTGCTCAGAATGGAAATCACAGAGTTAATTTGATTTTTTGCCTCTCCATTTTGGACTCTTGCGAGGAGGGGTAAAGTGATTCTGTGATCGCGAGCCCCCAGGAATACAGATTGCAATACAAGAACACAGTGAAATAAATACTCTGAGACAGGAGACAATTTGCTAAAACTAAAGAACAAAGAATCCTCGCCGTGAAATTATAAGGGAGGTATTCTTAGACCGAGGGCGTTTGAAACGTTCCCTCGAGAAACAAAAGGCTCAGAGAACTGAAAAGCTAGGCATAAAAACACAGTGCTTAAGAACTAATTTTAACATGTAGGAATAAATGGAGCAAGGTACAAACTGTAATGGGAAACCATCTAGGCCAGTGAGCAAATGCATTATCAGACGAGTCAAACTAGGAAAGGAATTAGAAGTGATGTGTTTTACTGGCCTTGTGCAGGTGGGCATTGTTGGGAGGGTCAAAAAATCAACATCAAAAGTTGTCCCAGGCTCTGCTGCTATCTAGTACAGAGAAAGCATTCCTCTTTGCTTATTTTTAGTTAGTTGCTGCTTCCTGTCTTCCATAAAGGTAAAGGTAAAGGGACCCCTGACCATTATGTCTAGTCGTGACTGACTCTGGGGTTGCGGCGCTCATCTCGCTTTATTGGCCGAGGGAGCCGGCGTACAGCTTCCAGGTCATGAGGGTAGCATGACTAAGCCAATTCTGGTGAACCAGAGCAGCGCATGGAAACGCTGTTTACCTTCCCGCCGGAGTGGTACCTATTTATTCTCTTGCACTTTGATGTGCTTTCGAACTGCTAGGTTGGCAGGAGAAGAAGAAGAAGAAGAAGAAGAAGAAGAAGAAGAGGAGGAGGAGGAGGAGGAGGAGTAGTAGTAGTAGTTTGGATTTGATATCCCGCCTTTCACTCCCTTTAAGGAGTCTCAAAGCGGCTAACATTCTCCTTTCCCCTCCTCCCCCACAACAAACACTCTGTGAGGTGAGTGGGGCTGAGAGACTTCAAAGAAGTGTGACTAGCCCAAGGTCACCCAGCAGCTGCATGTGGAGGAGCGGAGACGCAAACCCGGTTCCCCAGATTATGAGACTACTGCTCTTAACCACTACACCACACTGGCTCTCAGTGTGCTGGGACCGAGCAACGGGAGCTCACCCCGTCGCAGGGATTTGAACAGCCGACCTTCTGATCAGCAAGTCCCAGGCTCTGTGGTTTAACCCACAGCGCCACCCGCGTCCCTCCTGTCTTCCATAGCCTACACTAATACACTAATACAACAAACAAACAAACAAACAAATGCATTTTCTCAATTTATTCTAAATTATTACAGGCAATGGTGGGACGTGGGTGGCGCTGTGGGTTAAAGCCTCAGCGCCTAGGACTTGCCGATCGAAAGGTCGGTGGTTCGAATCCCCGCGGCGGGGTGCGCTCCCGTTGCTCGGTCCCAGCGCCTGCCAACCTAGCAGTTCGAAAGCACCCCCGGGTGCAAGTAGATAAATAGGGACCGCTCTGGCGGGAAGGTAAACGGCATTCCGTGTGCTGCGCTGGCTCGCCAGATGCAGCTTGTCATGCTGGCCACGTGACCCGGAAGTGTCTGCGGACAGCGCTGGCCCTCGGCCTATAGAGTGAGATGAGCGCACAACCCTAGAGTCTGGCAAGACTGGCCCGTACGGGCAGGGGTACCTTTACCTTTACCTTTACCTATTACAGGCAATAGCATCTTTACTGAAAGAGCCACTAACACAGTGCTTTCCAAACTTGAGTCTCCAGCTGTTTTTGGACTACAATTCCCATCATCCCTGACCATTGGTCCTAGTAGCTAGGGATGATGGGAATTGTAGTCTAAAAACAGCTGGAGACCCAAGTTTGGAAAGCACTGCACTAAGTGATCATTTGCTTCCCATTCAATTATATCATTTGGGCATTTTGCTTCCCTAGTCAATGTATTTCAACCTCTGCATGACAATGCTGCTATTTTAATGAGAGCATGAGGTCATCTTAGCATGTGAGCCATCTAATTTTGCAATGTGATGTTTGGGCTGTCTTTAGGCGCTGTGTCACGGCTGTGTTTCTCCTTTAGGATTTTCTGCTCTTTGGCAGATGCAGTAATAAAAATAGCACACATTTGCCACATGGAAGGAATTGAAAGGAGACTAAAATACTAACAATTGGACGTTATTGGTGGTAGAGAAATCAATAATTCCATAGTATGTTACTGAATTGTAGGGCATTTTTTTCAGCCGGAACTCACCAGAACTCAGTTCTGGCACCTCTCTGGTGGGCGCCATTTAAATTATAAGAGACCAAAGGAGGTGTTCATGGTGAGTTCTGGCACCTCTTTTTTCTGAAAAATAGCACTGCCAAATGGCGGTGATAAAACAGAGCATTAATAATTTCTTCCCTTTGAGATTGGGTAGGGTGGACTAGTCTGCTTGACTCGTTCTCTGTTTATGAGTCATTTTGTTTATGGGCTCCACCAGGAATGCAGCACACATTGAGATTGCCTGCAGTGTTATTTTGGCACTGTGGTATTTGGGGAATACTTTTCCATGGCCACTATAGTTCCACTTAAGTCACATTTTGGAAAGGGTTGAATCAAGCAACTAGTCCGTGTCAACTTATCTGAAGGAGCGTCTCCACCCCCATCGTTCAGCCTGGACACTGAGGTCCAGCGCTGAGGGCCTTCTGGCGGTTCCCTCACTGCAAGAAGCCAAGTTACAGGGAACCAGGCAGAGGGCCTTCTCGGTAGTGGTGGCCGCCCTGTGGAACACCCTCCCACCAGATGTCAAAGAGAACAACTACCAGACTTTTAGAAGACATCTGAAGGCAGCCCTGTTTAGGGAAGTTTTTAATGTTTGATGCATTACTGTATTTTAATATTTTGTTGGAAGCTGCCCAGAGTTGCTGGGGAAGCCCAGCCAGATGGGTGGGCTATAAATAATAAATTATTATTATATTATTATTATATCTCTAATTGAGAGCATGGGCTGTTTTGTGTGCTTTCAACCCTCTCAGTTCAAATGCGTAAAGTGCTTCAGTCTGGTCCATACTAGCCTCTGAGAACTGTGTGGATCAGCTTGGAAGCAGTCTTCCTTTAGGGATGTGGAAACTGGCTCTTCAGAAGTTGTCGGATTACAATTTCCATCATCCCTGACCATCGGCCATGCTGGAAGAGGCTGACTGGAGTTGGAGTTGTGCAGGATGCTGCTTTTTCTTCTCATCAGGATCATTCCATAGATTGTGCTAATAAAAGCTTGCACTGGTGAAACAACCTGCCTAGTGCAGTGATGGCCAAACTTGGCCCTCCAGCTGTTTTGGGACTACAGTTCCCATCATCCCTGACCACTGGTCCTGTTAGCTAGGGATGGTGGGAGTTGTAGTCCCAAAACAGCTGGAGACCCAAGTTTGGCCATCACTGGCCTAGTGCTATGTTGAATTCCATCCTGTATGTCATGCATATCCAACTCCCAAGAGACTGTGATCTACTCTCAGTATAAAAAAACTGGCAGTGATCTACTCATTGTCATTGGAGGGAGGAGGAGCGTGCATGGGATGGGTAGATTGCCCAGAATTGCTGAGGTTTTTCTTCAGAGGGAAGTGCCCCCAGAGTTGTTCTTCACAGAACTCTAGCCCAATGGTTGCCATTAATTTGATTTGAACTGATTTTATAATGAATTGATTTTAGAATGCTGTATTATTTTACTGTTGTCAGCTGCTCTGAGCCCGGCTTTGGCTGGGGAGGGCAGGATATAAATAAAAATTTATTATTATTATTATTATTATTATTATTATTATTATTATTTATTGTCGAGCTTTTTGGGGGAGGATTGCACAGAGTTTTTTTAGCTTTCCCCCCATAACTTTTTGTACATGATAAGGATCCCGTGATCTACCAGGATCAGCTGGGGATCTACCGGTAGATCACAATGTTTGCTGTATGTTTACAGCACACCCGATCTTCCCATGATTCAGGGGCATTTTCTTAAGCTCAAAAATCAAATGCAATTGTCTCAAAAAAATACTTTGAACCTCAAATTCCTCCCTCCCACCTCTGTTTAATTCTAATGATTGATGAGATGTTGAGAGTACAAAACGGCTTGCTGGCTGGGGCAGAGCTGCTGCACTAGCATCATGGCAAGTGGGTCGCTGTTGCTTACTGTGAGGCAGTGGGGAGGTCAGTGTAGTGCAAACACAGTGGCTCTGCTGGCGCATTTGCCCCACACTGACCTCCTCGCCGACTCACCCTTTCCCAGCTGGTAAGCAACAGTGATCCATCCACCCAGCAAGCCACTTCTGATGCAAAGACAAAGGTATCAGTGAGGGGCCAGAAGAGACAGTTTTCACAGAACTTTAGTGTTAAATCATAGGGGCAATTCCAAGCTATAACAATTTTTAAGTGGGATTAAATCACATATGGGAAATTCAGGTATTGCAATAAAAGTTGATTTGATGCTCTTGTGCAATATACCTGTTCCCACCCATCTGGACTTTTTTTTTCTTCCAATGAGAGATAAGAAAATGCACTGAATCATATGACCTGCCTGCAAACAAATCAGGAGCGATGCTCTACAGACAGGTCCTCTGGAAGTGACCAAAGCAGAAATGGAAGTAGGGAACATGCATTTTAAAGAGGGTGGGAATCTCCACCCCCCCCCTTAAAATAACTATCTTCCAACTGTACTTTCCAGTACTTAATATTTAAGCAGAACAGAAACTCCACGGAAGATGCTTCTTAAACTCATCATTTTCTGACTAACTCGGACCTCTTTCATGACAAGCTCAGACAGGAAACAATATGAGAAAGGGTTTTTGTGGAAGATTTCCTCTTACTTCATATTTGCGGTTGGGCAAGAAATACTTCAATCGCATCCATCTGTTTCGACTCTTCTTTGGCACTAGGAAAGATTGAGTTGCTCATAAGCTGGGGTGGTGTCAGAGGGCATCAATAAGCACATCAAAGCGGAACTTGAAGCGTTGGTACCCTACCTGGATTAATTGAGGGGTGTGCCCATCCCTAAATTAGAAAGCAATTAGAAATATAGCAAGCAAGAGAGCAGTTTCTGGTGAGATCATGCAAAAGTTCATCGAGATCTCACGAGATCTTGCTGAAAACTGCGGCTGCAAGTGTGCAACCCCTGTGGCGGCAGGGTTGGAGTGCCTGCAGGGGGTGCTGCCCCATGGGATTCCACCACCCAAGGCTGCTGCTTCAACCCGCCTTTGGGGCGGGCCCTGCTAATGGGTCTGACCTCATACAATGCCTTGGGCACATTATGTTAGGTTTCTGTTATGCCACTGTGCAGTTCTTGGAGTTACAAGACTCTGTTGACATTCCAGACTGTTGGAAGTCTCACGGAAGATGGATGTTGAAGTTACTGGTTTCCTGTTTCTTTGCTCTGTTGTTTTCTGTCTCTCACAGAGAGCAGACGCATATTCTTTTCTGTCTTGCGTAGTTAGAAATAAAGTAGCAATGTAGCATATATTTCTGGCTCCTTCTGCTGCTGTCTGAGTACTCTGCGCAATGGAGAGCATGCCTGAAGTCTCATTCAAAGGCTTAGGTTGTTAATCACCATCGGAGGAGAGCCTGGATGGGGTGCCGAAGATACGGCCGGAGGAGTAGCCATTACAGCTCGGTCATACGGAGGCGCCGACATTTTGGTTATGGGCACCAGACCATGCAGCTTATCTTCTCTGCGTGTCAAGAAGGAGGCAAAGCAGTAGGAGGGAAAGAGAGGATTTGGGGGTGAAGAATGAGCAGGTGAAGAAACGGTTAAGCACCACAGCTCTGCTCCAAAATCTGCCTTCTCAAAACTTCTTTTGAAGAAGAAGAAGAATAGAATGGGACTCTGTGGTGGATGTTTGTGTGCAACATGCAGTTAGTCTTTGAAGCTGTAGTTCTATGCTCACTTTTGAGAACGTCTAGCGGGTGGCGCTGTGGGTTAAACCACAGAGCCTAGGACTTGCTGATCAGAAGATCAGCGGTTCGAATCCCTGCAACGGGGTGAGCTCCCGTTGCTCGGTCCCTGCTCCTGCCAACCTAGCAGTTCAAAAGCACGTCAAAGTGCAAGTAGATAAATAGGTACCGCTCCGGCGGGAAGGTAAACGGCGTTTCCGTGCGCTGCTCTGGTTTGCCAGAAGAGGCTTAGTCATGCTGGCCACATGACCCGGAAGCTGTACGCCGGCTCCCTTGGCCAATAAAGCGAGATTAGCGCCACAACCCCAGAGTCAGTCACGACTGGACCTAATGGTCAGGGGTCCCTTTACCTTTACCTTCGCAGGTTTCACCCCTGAGTAGACAGGATCGCATCACAAGCATTCTCCGGAAAGCAGCCATAAATTGGAGCATCGACTCATTTTCTGCAAGTTTATCATGGCAAATGCGCCTTAACTTTTAACAACCACTTTGCGAGTGTATTAACGGAAGGACAGAAGGACCATAAAACGCTTTGAAACTGCTGGCGCTATGATATCAGTTTACTACCCACATAGGCACAGTTTTTCATAAGACCATTTCCTCTGTGCTGCAGTGTGGACTTCTTGTTGCAGAAAGGAAGACATGTCCCTCCTTCAGGGCTAGAACCAGGTTTGAAAATTCGCAAGCACTTTTAGCGCAAATTTCTTCTAATACACACAGTTTTGTGTGCAATTCTGCCTAACACCTGCATTTTTGCAAAGCAATTTCCCCTCATATAATGCATTTTTGTATGTTATTTTCACTGGCATATCATTTTTCACACGCACCACCCAGTATATGCATTTTTGTGCACGTTAGTTGACTGGAAAAGTGCATTGCAAAATTTGGAGAAGTGCAAATTTTTGAAGAATGGCTATGCTTCAGTTCACATATTGTTTCAGAAAGAGCAACATAGGTAAATTTGCCTGTAAATGTGAATTGGATTGACTTGCTCTTCATGCCTACCTAGTGATAGAATGAATTTTGTGTTGCTACACAGCGGAGCCTAAGATAAAACTTCAATTGTTTTTTTTTAGGCTGGAGTTTGAACGGTACGTGTTCTCATTTCTTTGAACTCTCAACCGCCTTGAAGTCGAGAAATGGGTGAAGAAAAGTACAATGACTGGCTTTTTCCAAAAAGAGGAACAAAGCTTTCATTATCACCCAGCAGATGGTGCCACTTCCTCGATTTAAAATGCAGGCATAGTCTGAAAAAACAAGCAAAATGGCATCTTAATGAATCCAGCCGCTCTGGAAAGGTCTATTCTGAGAGCTATAAACTATTTTAAGCCTGTTTAAAACGTCAAAAGACAATAAGAAGATTTAAGTGATGTCGTCTGCACACAATTAAAACACATCATGTGCAATGATTGCCAACAAATTTCAGGTACCGTATTGGCCCGAATATAAGCTGCACCCAAATATAAGCGACACCTTTCAAATTGGAGGGAGGGTGAGAAAAAAGAAAAAATACCCGAATATAAGCTGCTCCATTCCTCGCTGCTCCTGGCTGCATATGGGGGGGGGGGGGAGAGCCACACTGCCTTGCTGGTGGCTTTCCCCCTTCCTCACTCTCTCCCTTCCTGGCCTTGGGGGAGAGGACGAGGGACTACATCTGGGGCAGGTGCCGCTTTGCTGCACTCCTGGCGCTGTTTGCCTCGTGCTCCTGGCTGCATATCGTAAGGTAGCGAACATAAGCCGCATTTTAACTTTTCATGTTTTGAATTTGGGGGGGAAAGTGAGGCTTATATTCAGGCCAATACGGTGATTTTCTCCCCCATTTGCTTGACCCAAGCGAGTACAGTGGCTTGGGTCACGATTCTGCGGGTCACGATTCGCCGCTTCTGCGCATGTGCATGATGTCATTTTGCAGGTCTGCGCATGAGTGAGCGCTAAAACCCAGAAGTAACCCTTTTGGGTACTTCCGGATCGCCGCGGGACACAACCTGAAGCAAACGTAACAGGAGGTATGACTGTATTCCCCAGACATGCATTATGTACTCTTTCCCCAGTTATGTTAATCAATCTAATGGGTTCCCCTTTTGAATTTTATTGGGCGTTAACTTTGCAAGCCTATGCATGTCCGTTCGGAAGTAAGTCCCACTGGACTCAATAGTGTTTAGCCCCAGGCAAGTGGATATAGGATTGTGGCCTTAAAAAATTATTTAAAGGCCTTGACGACTACTTTAAGATGTCTTAGGATGAGGATGGGCAGGACCCTATCATGTGAACAGGGCTGACCCTATCACGAAGCAGAGTGAGTTAACTGCCTCAGGAGGCATATACTAGAGGAGCAGTGATGGCAGCCCCACTTCCTCACCTGATTGAGGCCAGAACTCTGTGTGCTCTGCAGCCTGCCCTGCGTTTCCTTCAGGTGTGGTGGACATTGCTGCACCATCGCCAGTATTGAAATAAGATTAAATGTTCAGTCCAGTTGGTTTCTGTATGTGGAATGGGGTGCCGCCGCCATCTTGTTTCTTTACCTCAAGAACCAATATGTCTTGGGGTAGCTCTGTTGCTGACACCCATTTGTTGATGCTAGCATTAAAACCAATTGGATAAAGTGGTTAGAGTGGGCTGGTCTTGGACTGGGGAGACCTGGATTCAAACCCCTCCCCCCCCCACATTTTTAAATAAAATGATCCATAATGAAATGGAAAAAAAATGTTTAAAAGTACTTTCCCAGAAAAACCAGAGTCCTTTCTGTTGGGGATAATTCAGATTGAAATTTCCAGGTGTCAAAAAAGGTTATTCGTGTATGCCACTACTGCGGCCCGTGTTTCGTTAGCCCCCAAATGGAGAACAAGAGAGGTCCCAACCAAAGAAGAATGGCAACTTAAGTTGACAGAATATGCGCAGCTTGCAGACATAACATATAGAATACGAGAACAAGAAAAACATACTTTTAGAGAAGTTTGGAAAACGTTTATTGAATATATGGGAAATAACTGTGTACAGCTGTAAACGTTGGCAGCATTAAGATAAATTCAGCAGTGTAAATACGTTTTGATGGATGTAATAATGGAATACTGAATGGTATAGTTTTTGTAAAATATGCAGGGATTTTTGATATGTCAAATGAACCATGGAAAGAGAAGAAGGGAAGTCACTGATATCCTAAGGATGTAAAAATGAGTACTTTAAATTGCAAAACAGAAAATTTAATTAAAAAATTATATACAAAAACAAAAAATAAAAAACACCAACCATATAGTGCAGTTTTGAAAGGGTCAGTTGCTTCAAGATGGTGTCCAGTTATATCCAAATATAGATTGAAACCTGTTCCTTGATCTCATGAACCACCGTAAAATTTTTTGATCATGACGTTTTACAAAGCGTCCAAATGCATGCCTACAGGGGTGGGCTTTGGTAATCTTTTGTAATATGGCGCCCTGCGCAAGGCCAAAATTTGGCACCCCAAAATGCCGCTAATCCAGCATTGATTGTAGGCAAACAACATTCTAAAACAAAAAGTAGAAATATGTGTGTGATGTCAGGCTTCCCAGCCGAAAGATACAAGATGGCCACCATTTTGTAAAAAGCAGGGCTGAGTCAAAACCACTGATGTTGTTTCAGTTTTGCTATTACCACTCCCCCCACTTATTTGAACACGTCAGTCATCCTGTGGAACCTCACACAATTAGTAGGGGATGCCTCACTCACAATACATTTTTGCTCTCCAAACTGAAGAGAACATTTATAATAATTATAAAAATAATTTATTATTTATACCCCGCCCATCTGGCTGGGTTTCCCCAACCACTCGGGGCGGCTCCCAAAAGAATATATGAAAAACACAATAAAACATCAAACATTAAATACTTCCCTAAACAGGGCTGCTTCATTTCCTTCAAGACTGATGTTTATTATATTTTGCAACCAGCTTTGTATTGTTTGGAATCCTCCCTGTGGTTGACTTGGCACTGAAGATTGTTAGAGCATAAGGACACTCCTTGGTATTTAGGGAAGTGAATAATTTTGTTCTTATCAGCAATCGGATATCAGTATGAGGGTGGATAAGCATGATTATTCTGTCATCTGAATATAATGTTTATGAATAATGTGTATGATACATCATTCATAAATAAGGATGGAGCAGATTTTCTCTCTTTTTTGCATTTAAACGAGAAACTACCTGATGTATACTTCTTGAATGAATATGCGAATTGAAATTCGCACTTCTCTGAATTTTGTAACGCAGTTGTACAACAATGTGTACAAAAATGCACAGTGAAAAGTAACATACCGAAATGCATTATATTCAGGGAAATTGCTTGGTATACTAGTCAAAACTGCAAACAAAATGTGTTTGTTAGGAGAAATTCACACCAAAATGCTGATTTTCAGAGGGACTTTTATTTATTTATTGCACACTGTGGAGATCTGAATTTAAGACTGGGAAAAAACGAGAAACTTAGAGGACTGAAATGGACAGATTTTTCCATTCTGATAGTGTTATCTGTTTACCTCACACTGAATAAAGAAGGGCATAGGGAGGTACCACTGAAATTTGAAACCACTGATACTATTACATAATGTATGGGTCATGAACATAGACTGACAGGTATGAAACTGCTTCATCCCTGAGATGATCCCTTTCATTAATCCACCTGAGCTTTTCTGTTGCAAGGAACATTGCCTATATAGAGTGTTGTCTGTACTTTAATCTGGCCGCGCTGTCAAAACAGTCAACCCAGTCTTAACAGGAATCTTACCAAGCAACATTCCTTTCCTATGTGGAAAAGACAGGATTCCTGTCTGTTGTGGAAAATATAATTGCATATTCTATGATAGTTTAAATGACTCACTGCACTTCATTTAGCTTAGCTACAATTAAAATTTAAACTACGACGACTGCCTCGTTGTGTTCCTGAGAAAAACACATGCTACGCATCTAAATGTGAGGCCAAACACTGGAATTGACCGTACTCTTTCAAATGTTTTTGCAAACTGAAAATTGCTTTATGAAGCAGGAATGGAGAACCGAGGGCCACATTCCCCCATGGGAAATCTTACGAGGGCCGCATGTCAGTGATGGGCATAAGGTAAAGGTAAAGGGACCCCTGACCATTAGGTCCAGTCGCGGATGACTCTGGGGTTGCGGCGCTCATCTCACTTTATTGGCCAAGGGAGCCGGCGTACAGCTTCCGGGTCATGTGGCCAGCATGACTGAGCCACTTCTGGCGAACCAGAGCAGCACATGGAAACGCCGTTTACCTTCTCGCCAGAGCGGTACCTATTTATCTACTTGCACTTTGACATGCTTTCGAACTGCTAGGTGGGCAGGAGCTGGGACTGAGCAACGGGAGCTCACCTCATTGCGGGGATTCGAACCGCAACCTTCTGATCGGCAAGCCCTAGGCTCTGTGGTTTAACCCATAGCACCACCCGGGCGGAGCCTGAGGTAAAGGTGAGCAGGGCAATGAATGTAATCTGTACCTTCATATTGTGGGTTGCATCCTGGCCCTGCAAAGCCAGATGTTTCTACATGCAGGCATATCTCTCGGTCCCCTATCCCAAAAAGATGAATGATCACATACAGACAAAAGCACTTGAGGGTGCACAACTGAGTCAGCGAAGGTGTGGCCTAGGGAGAGTCGGGAGGGCTGGGCAGAGAGGACTGGAGTGCCAAATTTGGACCTTGGGTCTGAATAATAATAATAATAATAATAATAATAATAATAATAATAATGACGACGATGATGATGTAGTATATGCCACCCATCTGACTGCATTGCCACAGTCACTCTGGTTCTAATGGTTTAACTCCATAGCAAAACATGGTTGTGTATTTAGGTGTTTTTGTCAATATAGAATCTATTTAAGCTACTTTAGAAGTCTCAAGCCTTTTTTTTTATAATATGGAGCATGGCAGCTGTAAAACAGTTTTGACTTAGGTGTCCTTAATTTCTAGGGGAACTTTCCACTTCCTTTTTAAAAAAAATCATTTTTATTGATTTTCCAATAAAAAACATCCAGTTAATATAGCCAATCATAATACTCCAATTAAAAGAAAAAACTAAAATAAAAAGACCAAATTATAGTCCAAATTTATTAATTTTTTGGAGCTCTCCATGGTCTGGATCTCTGAAGCATATCTCCACATCTCAGTCCTGCCTCTCCTTGTTGTTTCCATATTTTCAACATCTCGATTTTGATGCTATATAATTCTCCGTTCCTGAGTCCACAATTCTCAATCATGTCAAACATCATATACTTTCATTCGTCAAATACAGCTTTATTAGTATATATTTTTCCAACTGTGGGAACTTTCCACTTCCAATTTGGGTTGAGTGCAGGCATTCAAAGGTGCCCTCAGACCATCTCTTATTTTCTCATCGCCCACATTTACACACACACACACACACACACACACACACACACGTCCTAAGAATGACGCTATGTGCTCATGGAATGTCATTCCCAAGTGACTTCTGGGGAAAAAATGGCAGCTGCAGGTAGAGTCCCAGAGGAGCGTTCATAAGGCACCTTGAATCATTATTTCGGCTTTCAGCCCAAGTTTGTCTCCTGAAAAATGTCAAAAGCCTCTCCCATTTCATGGTTTGTGAATGAAGTATTAAAATGGTGGTGACATATTTATTCATTTTTAAAATAATTGTTTCTATGTCATATTTTTTTCAGGTAAGAAAGAACATTTCAAGTGTAACAAGAACAACAATGTATAAAGGACAAAACAGGCATTTGTCCCTGACAACCGTTCTACCCTTTCTTCTCATCCTGACGTAATATTTTTGAATGTTACAGTATTTTGAAACAGCAACTTGGAGAATTCATTTATCTAAAAATATATATATTAAAAATCCAGAACTTAACCTGAGATGCAGATAGGCCATAGAGTATTATGTACATAACAGATGGAAACAACATTGGGCATTAAAATCCTTCCCCTCTCCTAGGTCTTTACACATACTAGTTTTATGTGTACATTTGTTTGTTTTGTTTTGCGTGCAGCTGGAATATCATTCATGTGTATTTTTAAAAGGATGGAATGATTCTTGGTACAAAGTTTTACTCATTGAAATTAATGAAAACACTACTAAGTTAGTCCATTAATTCTGTACACTTTCCTTGAACGGAGACCTCCAGTTCCTCTCTGCTCAATCCTGCAATCTTTCTGGGTTTCAGAAACTTATGAAAAATGCATCTTCTTTTGGACCAGGCATTTCTCAACTGTTAATTGTTGCCTCGTATTGCTCAGGATTTACAGTGTTTTTAAAGTTCTTTAGTCTGGATATTTGTTATTTGTAGGTCTGTGTTGTGCTTTAATGTATGCTTTAGAGTTCTGGCCCTCTTAATTACAAACCATTCTGAAATAAAGCAGGTGGTCTATGGCCTCAGCTACATTGTCCAAAAACAGCGCTTTAAATGTGTTATAAACATGCAACACCAGAGGGAGCTGTAGAGCACAAAACCTTTCTATGCGATTTTACATAGTGTTTTTTTTACAATTGTTATAACAATTTAATTTATGGTTTATTTATAGCGTTCCCCCCCACCATGTGTAGATCCACCCTATCCACTGATTACATAAAATAAATAAAAGTGTCATCTATGATAAATAAAACTTTCAAAACAAGCTAAAAATGGAAAGGAAATGAGCCAACAGTGTGACGCGGCAGCTTAAAAAGCCAATGCAATTCTGGGCTGCATCAATAGGAGTATAGCATCTAGATCAAGGGAAGTAATAGTGCCACTGTATTCTGCTCTGGTCAGACCTCACCTGGAGTACTGTGTGCAGTTCTGGGCACCACAGTTCAAGAAGGACACTGACAAACTGGAACGTGTCCAGAGGAGGGCAACCAAAATGGTCAAAGGCCTGGAAACGATGCCCTATGAGGAACGGCTAAGGGAGCTGGGCATGTTTAGCCTGGAGAAGAGGAGGTTAAGGGGTGATATGATAGCCATGTTCAAATATATAAACGGATGTCATATAGAGGAGGAAGAAAGGTTGTTTTCTGCTGCTCCAGAGAAGCGGACACGGAGCAATGGTTCCAAACTACAAGAAAGAAGATTCCACCTAAACATTAGGAAGAACTTCCTGACAGTAAGAGCTGTTCGACGGTGGAATTTGCTGCCAAGGAGTGTGGTGGAGTCTCCTTCTTTGGAGGTCTTTAAGCAGAGGCTTGACAACCATATGTCAGGAGTGCTCTGATGGTGTTTCCTGCTTGGCAGGGGGTTGGACTCGATGGCCCTTGTGGTCTATTCCAACTCTATGATTCTATGATTCTAATAAGGTGCTAGAGTTCTAAACTGGATATTGGTGTTTTTTTAAAAAAAATGGGGCACATCTGCATGCTCATTCCCATAATGTCACTTAGGCATTGATGTGCTTGGACAATGCCACATGGGACCTGTAGTTCCTAGATAAAGTAATGGAGAATAAGACTACAGTTGTAACTCGGATCCCGAATGCCTTGTGAGCCAAACGTTTTGGCTCCCGAACGCCACAAAAGTGAGTGTTCAGTTTGCGAACGTTCTTTGGAACCCGAACGTCTGACCCGGCTTCTGTGGCTTCTGATTGGCTGCAGGAGCTTCCTGCAGCCAATCGGAAGCTGTGCCTTGGTTTCCAAATGTTTTGGAAGTTGAATTGACTTCCAGAACGGATTCCATTTGACTTCCGAGGTATGACTGTATTGGTGTCTATTAGCCTTATTCTCCCTCCACAGTTGGAGACAGTGTGCCTCTGAATTCCACTTAGTTACTGGGAGTTACAAGTGAGGAGAATGCTGTTGCACTTAGGTCCTTCTCATGAGATTCCCATAGACATCTGGTTGGCCACCATGAGAAGAGAAAGCTGGACTAGATGGGCTGCAGAACGGCAAGTATGGTAAGTCCTCTCTCCTAGTCCCCCAGCCCCTGTGTCTGCCAGTGCTGGCCTTGGCATACTGTGAAGGCCAGTTTGCTTTCGTGGCGATGGCTGTTGTCTTGATAGCAGCTATTACACTAGTGGTCAAAATTGTGGAAACCTTTTGGGAAAAGTGTATTTCTGAGGTTCCATGGCTCATAACATCACTGTTTTGGAGTAATACCATCAAATTACATATCAATGGAAAGATGATTTAATGAAGAATGTAATGCAATAACTTATGACAACAATGGTCCTAAAGAATAAAAATGAAACACACAGAAAAAATGACATATACAGAAATTCTCACCATGTCAGTTACCGTATTTTTCGCTCTATAGGATGCACTTTTTCTCCTCCAAAAATGAAGGGGAAACGTGTGTGCGTCCTATGGAGCGAATGCAGGCTTTCGCTGAAGCCTGGAGAGCGAGAGGGGTCGGTGCGCACTGACCCCTCTCGCTCTCCAGGCAACAGGCAGCTATCTGGAAGCCTTCGGAGCGCTCTGAAGGCTTGCGGATAGCCGCCTGCAACCTGAAGCCCGGGGAGCGCAGTGCCAACTCCCACTGCGCTCCCCGGGCTTCAGGCAGCTATCCGCAAGCCTTCTGAGTGCCTTCCCAAGGAGGGAACCAAGTTTTTTTAGTTCTGCAGCTATCATAATGTGAAACTAAGATTGAATTATTGCCTCTATTAATTGGGTTTTATTGCTGAGTTGCTTCTAACAAGTTTCTTTAGTCTGCTGTCGTAATAAATAATCCATAAAGGTTATTGCATTACATTCTTCATTAAATTATCTTTCCACTGATATATAATTTTATGGTAAAATGTAAAGGTAAACGGACCCCTGACCATTAGGTCCAGTCGTGGCCGACTTTGGGGTTGCGGCGCTCATCTTGCTTTATTGGCCGAGGGAGCTGGCGCACAGCTTCTGGGTCATGTGACCAGCATGACTAAGCCACTTCTGGCAAACCAGAGCAGTGCACGGAAACACCGTTTACCTTCCCACCAGAGCGGTACCTATTTATCTACTTGCACTTTGTGCTATTACTCCCCCAAAAACTGGTGCTATGAGCCATCAAACCTCAGAAATACTTTTTCCAAAGTAGGTGAGAGGGAAGAAGGAAAGAACAACTGTCCCTCTACTCCTTCTGGTGCCTGGTGATGCTGAACTTACCTATGAAAATGGGAAACATGTGACTTTGATTTCCATTCTTTAGCCAATCTGCTATGTTCCAGCGCTCTCTTCTTCATTATACGGTTCAGTATTTGAAAACAACAACAACAACAAGGACCGTGCTAATTGGAACAGAACAATCTTGCATTTTGTGCAATTATTCAAGGCCTAGCGGATGAAATTGCCCCATCCTCTCCAGATCGTGTTAGTATCTCATTAGTTAACAGCATGCCCAATAGGAGGACGACGGGGCTTTAATATAAAATGCAGCAGTTACTGTATGTCGTTCTGCCAAGTTTTCTTCTCCTGATTGGCTCTCTAGACGTAAGTACCTCTGTCTTCGTCAATAAATATGTATAAACAGCACAGTGTTTTTGGGTGTACTTAAAGGCTAATGGCTTAAAACTCCTGAAAACTCCTATTTATTAATATAATTTTAACCCCCAGCCTTACAATTGGACTGCAAGTCCAGCTTTGCTAGTATACGATTCTACTCATTTGTCTAATACCTTATCTCATAATATGGAATTTTTTTGAAAAAAAGTGTGTGCCATGAAATGTTTTTTTTTTTTTTATATTGGCAGCATAGAAATGTTTGCAAATAAAAAAATGTGGATTATGAAAAACTGAAGGAAACATCACTGGATATAAACTTCAGTGCTAAATAATGCCAGTTGTTTCTAATTTAAATGTTTCAAGATATAAGTACACCCCACAGTGCTCTGAATTAGAGGCATAGCGTTAGGTTTATCTAATTTGATAATGTTCAAAGATTTTGAATTGTAGATATATGTTTCTAGGATTTTTAATATTACGGTTGAAGCATTAATAATTGGGTCCAGGTTTAAAAATGACACAGCATGCACTGATTTCAAAAAGCCGTCGAAACTTTCTACTTATCAGATATTCAGGGAAAGATCAGAATTTGCTGTAAATCTAGATTCAAACGGGATGTGGGTAGGGAGTCATTCATTAAACGACAAAGCAAAATGACTACTTGGTTGGATCTTGAATACTTACAATATGAATGAAAGGATCATTTAAATGAGCAGGCAAGATGTGCTGCGGACATCTCAGCTACAAGCCTCACTGAAATGAATGGGGAATTGTGTTCTTCAGTAGTCCCAAGTACTGGCGCCTTGGCAAATATATATTCTATGTAGATGGTGCTTTATGTCTTCAACCATTAATATACGCTCAGTGTCCCACTAACTAATGTGAGTTGAACCCACAAAATTTAGTGGGGCTTACTTTTGACTAAGCATCTGTAAGATAGGGTGATTTTCTTGAGAGCCAGTGTGGTGTAGTGGTTAAGAGCGGTAGTCTCGTAATCTGGGGAACCGGGTTCGCGTCTCCGATCCTCCACATGCACCTGCTGGGTGACCTTGGGCCAGTCACACTTCTTTGAAGTCTCTCAGCCCCACTCACCTCACAGAGTGTTTGTTGTGGGGGAGGAAGGGAAAGGAGAATGTTAGCCGCTTTGAGACTCCTTAAAAGGGAGTGAAAGGCGGGATATCAAATCCAAACTCTTCTTCTTCTTCTTGAAACCTAGGCTAAATGGTTGTAGATTCTTGTAGAAGCAGGTTGTAAAAACTTGAATGGTTCATATGATCTTTGCTTTTTAGTGAGATGAACTGTACTTCTCCTGATTTTATTTGCAGGGGGATAACAGTCTCCTCTCTCTAGGTTATACCACCAAGGACTAGGGATTTCAGGAGTGACCATATTCTATTCCTTTATTGTGCCTCCATTTTGCCCAAGGAACCCCTAGTTTTATTCCATTCCATTATACCCAGTGTTCCGTTCTTCCTGGGCACCAGTTTACCTCAGAGAACTTCCACACTTAATTGCAGAATTGAAAATGCAGCCATTTAAGGTAGCTCTCAGTTACTTCAGTTCATTGTGTCTTTTTCAGTTCTGTGTTACTGGTGTGCTCTTATGTACTGACAAAGCAATGCAAAATGCATTCATGTCATGGATGGAGAGCCTGCAGTCATCTAGATTTTGCTGGACTACAGCTCCCATCATGCTTGATTATTGGCCATGCTGACTGGGGTTGGGGGAAGTTGGAGGAACAATATATGGCAAGTCATAGGTTCCCAACGCCTGATTTATATGATTTTATGCATTTTTTAATACAGTATTTTACAGATGTACACATCAGTCCATGCACATTATTGAAATGCCAAAGAGAAGAATCTTGATACTACTGCGGATACAGTCACATGAAAATTTACATTTTTTGTAGTGTTTTATCAATGCACATTATTAAAACACCAATACAATGAATTTGATGTAGTAGTGCATGTATTTTTTTTTTTGTATCATTCATTTTGCGGTTTCCCCCCTAATGCATACATACAAATTGGATGAAGACACGAAGGAAGGAATTGAAAGCTGTGGCAAGCTCCTTAGGTACAAAGCTCTGTACAGTGGTTCCTTGGTTCTCAAACTTAATCCGTTCCGGAAGTCCATTCCAAAACCAAAGCGTTCCAAAACCAAGGCACACTTTCCCATTGAAAGTAATACAAAACGGATTAATCCGTTCCAGACTTTTAAAAACAACCCCTAAAACAGCAACATGAATTTTACTATCTAACGAGGCCATTGATCCATAAAATGAAAGCAATAATCAATGCACTGTACTATAAAATAAGAGAGATAACTTTTTTTTAAAAGATGATAAAAAAATTAATTTTTTCTTCTTACCTGCACTGATGATAGTCATTGTTTAGATGGGGGACTTTTATCCATTTCTGTAGTCACACAATCAATCAGTAGCTGAACTGGGTTCTACACCGTCACAAAAACAAATTAACCGAAAAAGCCTCAAAAACAAAAACGCAAAATAAATAGCAAAAACAAAAGCGCCAAGCTTAATCCGTTTGACTTCTGAAATGTTCGAAAACCATAGTGCAGCTTCTGATTGGTGCAGGCGTCCTGGAAACAAAAGCCGACAGCCGCATTGGACGTTTGGCTTCTGAAAAACATTTGAAAATGGGAACACTTACTTCCAGGTCTTTGGCGTTTGGGAACCAAGACGTTTGAGAACCAAGGTACCACTGTACACAATTTAGGAATAAAGAACAAAACAATAGATAATCCCTAATGCAGTTGTTCGGCTGCAGGAGGTGGGCAAACCTGGCTAATTTGGACCTCTAAAATCTGGGTGAAAAATTGGTTGAGGAACATTTTGGAAGTACAGTGGTACCTCGGGTTAAGTACTTAATTCATTCTGGAGGTCTGTTCTTAACCTGAAACTGTTCTTAATCTGAAGCGCCACTTTAGCTAATGGGGCCTCCTGCTGCTGCTGCGCCGCCGGAGCACGATTTCTGTTCTCATTCTGAAGCAAAGTTTTTAACCTGAGGTACTATTTCTGGGTTAGCGGAGTCTGTAACCTGAAGCGTATGTAACCCGAGGTACCACTGTATCACTAAAAGGGCAGGGTCTTTAGTGCCCAAGCCAGTAGCAGCCAGTGTGATGGGGCAGAGTTTACCTGGACAGGGTTGAGGTGGGACAGGGTGTCAGTGAGATTGCACCTGTGTGGATGCATTGAGAGAGGCAATATGGTACTCTTACTGGCGCACTCATGCAGCCCTGTCCTCACCACTGCCCTTGCCTTTCCCCTGCTCTGTCCAGGTAAGCTGTCGCAACATCAGCATTGGGAGGGGACTTCCTTCAGCTCTAATCCACCACACCAACCGCTAATGCCTCAAGCACTGGTAGGTAAAAGGTAAAGGTACCCCTGCCCATACGGGCCAGTCTTGACAGACTCTAGGGTTGTGCGCCCATCTCACTCTATAGGCCGGGGGCCAGCGCTATCCGGAGACACTTCCGGGTCACGTGGCCAGCGTGACAAGCTGCATCTGGTGAGCCAGCGCAGCACACGGAACGCCGTTTACCTTCCCGCTAGTAAGCGGTCCCTATTTATCTACTTGCACCCGGGGGTGCTTTCGAACTGCTAGGTTGGCAGGCGCTGGGACCGAGCGACAGGAGCGCACCCCGCAGCGGGGATTCGAACCGCCGACCTTTCGATCGGCAAGTCCTAGGCACTGAGGCTTTAACCCACAGCACCACCCGCGTCCCTTAAAGCACTGGTAGTAAAGTGCAATTTCCCTTTGCTAGCCCCATTGTTACGATTAAGGACATGTATGTAAGGCCAGGGGCACCTATTGGCTAGTGTCAGTAACATCACGTGAGGTGAGATACATCATTTCTCTCATCTGCGGCCATGCAAAGGTTGCTGTTGTTTTAAAACTTCCACTTTCTGTATATATTTTTTTTAAAAAGCATTGCTTTTATTTAAAAATATGTCGGCATCAGAATACTGATGTGGCATCGTGTTATAATGCCTTAAATGCGCATAAACTATACTGCTTTATACTGAGTTTGAATGAACGGAATGCTCTGACCCAGATTTCACTTCCCACAAGTTCAATGTTTTTCTAAAGGATAAATTAATTTTGACGTGATTTAAAGCAACAACATCATCTTTCTAGTTCCCTATACAGTGGTACCTCATGTTACATACGCTTCAGGTTACATACGCTTCAGGTTACAGACTCCGCTAACCCAGATATATTACCTCGGGTTAAGAACTTTGCTTCAGTATGAGAACAAAAATCGTGCTCTGGCGGCGCAGTGGCAGCAGGAGGCCCCATTAGCTAAAGTGGTGCTTCAGGTTAAGAACAGTTTCAGGTTAAGAACAGACCTCCAGAACGAATTAAATTCTTAACCCGAGGTACCACTGTATTCTTGGGCAAGATACCTCCCTCACTTTTCTCTACTGCTGGACAGAATAGGTATCCATCAATGTGTGCTAAATAAATGCTCATTTTGGAGATGCTTTATTCCAGGCTGAGTGCTTCTTTGTTTCTCTACATGAGTGCTGATTTTGTTGTTGTTTTGTTGTTTAGTCGTTTAGTCGTGTCCGACTCTACGTGACCCCATGGACCAGAGCACGCCAGGCACTCCTGTCTTCCACTGCCTCCCGCAGTTTGGTCAAACTCATGCTGGTAGCTTCGAGAACACTATCCAACCATCTCATCCTCTGTCGTCCCTTTCTCCTTGTGCCCTCCATCTTTCCCAACATCAGGGTCTTTTCCAGGGAGTCTTCTCTTCTTCTCATGAGGTGGCCAAAGTATTGGAGCCTCAGCTTCAGGATCTGTCCTTCCAGTGAGCACTCAGGGCTGATTTCCTTCACAATGGATAGGTTTGATCTTCTTGCAGTCCATGGGACTCTCAAGCGTCTCCTCCAGCACCATAATGAGTGCTGATAAAACCCTTTTAAAAAGCGGCATTTGTGAGCACGTTCCCCCTGCAATTTTCAGCTCCAGGACTTTGAGGACACTCGAGCGTAGTGTCCATAAGTGACCTCTGAGACCTAGAAGAGGTGGGGAATGGAAACTGAAAAATTTCTCATGTTGCCTTTGACCATCATGGATGTGATGCTTCTGACCGCATTGGATCTCCTCCACAAAGTGAGAATACCAGCCGTATCCGTAAAAATACAAATCAAAATTTGCAGCATAAAACACCAAATATAGCAGTAGGCTAATAATACCTGTGATATTGTCTGGGCAACTCATAGAATGAATTAACTGTTAATTGGAATGTGTATAAGCTATAAATTCATATCCACATTACTTATACACATAATTATGTGCTGTATTTGAAAAAATATTTCCATGTTTCCAGAAGGAAGGAAACATTTCAAATAATGCAGCCAAGTGTCACGTGGGACCTTAAAGACATTTATTATGGCATAAGCATTCATGGACAGGAAATGATTCTTTAATACATTTAAACCATTCCCTTTGCGAGAGTAAAACCAAGTAAATCTTTCTCATCGTTTGCTGAGGAATTGACAGGGGAAGATAAAGCAAGTTGATGTATTGTTTGGCAGACCACATCAATTTGCTGACTAGAGTTAATTTTGTGAATCAAGGATCCCTTTGAAATGCTCCCATTGGTTTCGGCAAGCTTGGACACAAACCTTTAACTCATTCATTTTCAGGGGACCTTTTTTGTGTTTAAAATATGGAGCAGAAAAATTTCTGCATGCTTTTCTTTTTGGGACTCTCCTATGACTAGGAAAGAGATGTGCATCCTTTGGATGTTTAACTAAGCATGACAATGTGGTATTGACTGAGAAATGTCGGAGAATCTGTACCAAGCTGATAATGAGGTAGCAAACTGAATCATTAGCGCCTATGCTCATTACAGAGTTTGGGATTAAAACTATGCAAGATAGCCATAGAAGAAAAAGCAGCGGCAGCAGTAACGAAAGACACCAGTGCCCCTTTTTTGAGCAAAACACAATAATAAGCAATTTATTTATCATGGGATTTGGATACCACAGATTATTAATTTCCCTAAAATTCAACTTTGCATGGTTCAAAATGTGCTTTTTACATATCGCAACTGTAGGAAAAATCTCAGCGATACGATTTCTCATTATTCTTGAAACAGAATATGTAATATTTTATGGCATCTTCCGATGACTTATTGTGCCCTCCAGTGAAGATTTGAGCCGGTGTAATGATGTCAATTTCCGTGGGAAATCCTGATCAATTAAAAGCAATAGAAATGTTGCCTACTCACAGCCTAATCTCATGAAGCTTCATTAACAGACTGTTTCATTGGCACACCCAGGTGGCTTCATATCTTTGGAGATGGTAGAGACCATGGTTTCCCCAAGGGAAGGTCTCAAGGCTTGCTTGGGGAACATTGCCTTTGTGGGGGAAGAGAGCTTAAAAACAAAGAAAGTGGTGATGGAGGAAGAAACTTGGATAGCTAACAATAGCAGCTGCAACAGCTTGTTCACGATCTCTATCAGGTCCCACACCCTGCCTACCAGGTGATTCACATTTGTTGTTTAGTCGTTTAGTCGTTTCCGACTCTTCATGACCCCATGGACCAGAACACACCAGGCACTCCTGTCTTCCACTGCCTCCCGCAGTTTGGTCAAACTCATGCTGGTAGCCTCGAGAACACTATCCAACCATCTTGTCCTCTGTCGTCCCCTTCTCCTTGTGCCCTCCATCTTTCCCAACAACAGGGTCTTTTCCAGGGAGTCTTCTCTTCTCATTAGGTGGTCAAAGTATTGGAGCCTCAGCTTCCAGTGAGCATTCAGGGCTGATTTCCTTCAGAATGGAGAGGTTTGATCTTCTTGCAGTCCATGGGACTCTCAAGAGTCTCCTCCAGCACCATAATTCAAAAGCATCCATTCTTCGGCAATCAGCCTTCTTTATGTTCCAGCTCTCACTTCCATACATCACTACTGGGAAAACCATGGCTTTAACTATACGGACCTTTGTTGGCAAGGTGATGTCTCTGCTTTTTGAGATGCTGCCTAGGTTTGTCATTGCTTTTCTCCCAAGAAGCAGGTGTCTTTTAATTTTGTGGCTGCTGTCACCATCTGCAGTGATCATGGAGCCCAAGAAAGTAAAATCTCTTACTGCCTCCATTTCCCCCCCTTGTTTTTGCCAGGAGGTGATGGGCCCAGTGGCCATGATCTTAGTTTTTTTGATGTTGAGCTTCAGACCATATTTTGTGCTCTCTTCTTTCACCCTCATTAAAAGGTTATTTAATTCCTCCTCAGTTTCTGCCATCAAGGTTGTGTCATCTGCATATCTGAGGTTGTTGATATTTCTTCCGGCAATCTTAATTCCAGCTAGGGACTCATCCAGCCCAGCCTTTCGCATGATTCTAAAATGACAGATTTAAGGACTCTCAGCATTTCTAGGGTCCTCCAGATGTGGAGAAACTGCTTTGGGATGTTGGGGAGAACCTGATATGGCCACCTGAATATTCAGCACCATAAGGCACTCTGCCAGGGTGCGAATGGAGCCCATGGACAGTAGCGACATGAGAACTAGGGCATGTGGGAAGGCCATGTTGAAGTTCAAGGAACCAGCCTTTCAACCTGCCTCACTGGAGCAAGCACATGAACATGGCCACCCCTCCCAACAATAATATCCAATGGAGGGGATCGTGTAGATGTGGGAGGGTGGTAGAAAAGGGGAGCACACTGCATGTGGCATGGCCATATGTTCAGCTTTCCATATGGCATACTGTTCAGATAACTGACCTCATGCTCCATCCCTTTTACCCCAGCTGCCGTGGTTGTTGCCTTCACTGCTATCACTGTCACCACACAATCCAGTGCTCTGCCATCATTGTAGAGTAATTTGGCAGCTACTTGGCCCAAGATGCAGAGGCCTGGTAGCTTAATACAGTGTACTGTGGGAGCTGACGGATGTGCATGATAGGAATGGGGAATCTAAGAGGTACTTAGTGAAATTCCTAACTATAGGAATTATCCCCTGCCAGATTCCTTCTTGCGTTTGAGGGTTCGGAAAAATACTTTACCAACACCCTTAAATTCTCGTTTCTTGGAAGATGTCAACAGGCATGGAAACCAAGGAGAAATAGAATGCTGGGATTATAATGGAACAGAACTTCAGTACACAGAGGGATCTGATGAGGAATGAAGGACCAGGGATGGTTACCACCAAACCTGTTGGAAGCATCAGAGGAAGTGATGAGCAAATAATCTGTCTCCTGCTCTGCTGACATATAGGGTTAGTGTTGGGGCCATGAAAAATATAACAGAGTCAGAAGCAATAGTGTAGTGTAAATGGCTTGGCTGTTCAGTGGGGCTGGGGGAAGATGATGGGGGAAGTCATTTCCCAGTAAGGGGCCTCCGGAGTCTGCCTGCTTCCTCCTACTCAGCTGCCCTACAGCTGAGGGGGAGGCGGTGGGCAAACAATTTGGGGCAGCGTGGAGCCTGTGGGTGCCCAAGCCACCGCATCACTCCCAGGAGAGATGGTGGCTCGGGTGCGCTGCAGACCCCGCGGTGAGTGCCACCCAGTATTTTGTCACCCCCCCCCCAGTGGTGACACCCAGGGTGGACCGCCCCTACCACACACCCCTTCCTCCGCCCCTGGCTGGCTACTGTACAAAGGCAAAATTTCCATTCATTGATCCACCCACTTTGAATGAAGGGATTTGAACTATTCTACCCACATAACACAGTACTACAAATATAGGCATTATGGTGGCATGACAGCAACATCAAAAAATGTTGCAAAATGACGAGCCAAAGGAAATGTTTAGCATTGAGATATTGCTGCTGTATGATAAATTTCATCTTGTAAAACACTTCCTGGAACAATTTCTACGTTAATATGTTGTGTATTACATACGTTCAACAGCTAGTAATAATAATAAAAAACTAATAAGAACCAGTAGGAGGGGGAAATGTATGTTTTAGTTAATGTTTTTATAGTAATCAAACCGACATAGCAGGGATTTGCTGATTAGTGACGGTTATTTTATCCATTTATGATGTGCTTTCAGAATGTTATTCAAGATTGGTTTGGAAACCTTGTGGGGAATTCTATTGCAATTCTGTATTTGGAATTGAACTTTCATCAAATGACTGATTAAATTAATGTGAAAATACTAGTTCGCACAAATGAAGGCACACATTTACCTCGGAGTAAGGGAATATAGGGCTGGATTCAACTAAGTAGGGGCACTATTGAGAGCTACCACAAGTCCTGCTTGTGAAACAGGGCTTTCTCTCCCACCAACATATGCCTTGTGCACAAGAGGAGAAGAGGAGAGATGTTAGGCAAGTAGAATGATAGCGTTGATAGAAAGTTTGTGTTAGCTCACAACTTGCATAACATCTGAGTAGGCAAGTACATTACAGTGCAATCCTATGCGTGTCTTCTCAGACTTAGTCCCATCAAGCTCAATGGGGTATACTCTGAGGAAAGTGGATATGGAATTGCAGCCTTCATCCCATAGAAACCAATGGAACACTTTAGTAATGACTAACCCAAGCTCCATTGATTTAAATGGGATAAAATCATGACTGACACTACAATCCTATGCATGCCTACTCAAATGTATGCACCACTTGGTTAATTTCACTAACTCCAAGTTTATATAGGATGACAATTGGATCAATTTTCCCAGGTCTACAACTTTTAATTCAGGCATGGTGAACCTTTGGCCCTCCAGATGTTGCTGAACTACAACTCCCATCAGCCTCATCAAGCATGGGCAATAGCCAGAGGTGATGGGAGTTGTAGTTTAGCAACATCTGCAGGGACAAAGGTTCCCCACACCTATTGATCAATTTATGTCAGGGTCTGGGCAGAGGAGGAATGGTGGAGACCGCCTCCCCAGCCTGACCCTTCCAGAGAAGAAGGAGACAGTTCAGAATTACAACAGGGGTTTGAGGGAGGTCACAGCTCAGAGGCAGATGAGGGGGGAAGCTGGGAAATAATGGGAGAGGAAGAGGAAGGAGCACTAGTGGAGTGACAGCTGACAGACTCAGTGTCTTTAGAAAGCATACCAGACCCGCCCCCTTCTCCCAAAACATTGCGGGCCTTGAAAGTAGTAGAGCAAAGAGCTCAAAGGCCGAAGTTGCTTTCCTGCACCCATAGCAATGACTCATGAGGAAGTGGGAGAGACGGATGGGGTGGGGTTTCACTCAGAGCAACGCCATTATTTTGAGGGGCCACGTTTCCAAGCCTCTCTCTGTGAATATTGAATAAAAGCAGATGGCAAGGCTTTGGCTCCTCTGCCACCTGATAATAGTAATAATAATAATAATAATAATAATAATAATAATAATAATAATAATAATAATAAAAATAAAATAAAAATAATTTATTATTTATACCTCGCCCATCTGGCTGAGTTTCCCCAGCCACTCTGGGCAGCTTCCAATCAAGTGTTAAAAACAATACAGCATTAAATATTAAAAACTCCCCTCAACAGGGCTGCCTTCAGATGTCTTTTAAAAAGAAGATAGCTGCTTATTTCCTTCACATCTGAAGGGAGGGCGTTCCACAGGGCGGGCGCCACTACCGAGAAGGCCCTCTGTCTGGTTCCCTGTAACCTTACTTCTCGCAATGAGGGAACCGCCAGAAGGCCCTCGGAGCTGGACCTCCGTGTCCGGGCTGAACGATGGGGGTGGAGATGCTCCTTCAGGTATACAGGACCAAGGCCATTTAGGGCTTTAAAGGCCAGCACCAACACTTAGAGGGGCAAAGTTCTTCCCGACTCTTGGTTGACACTGTTCATTACCGTTTCTTATCTCTTTCAGTTTTTCCTTTGATGAAGTTACCTCATACTATGAGCCACCTGTGGATTGAATACCTAGCACTGTGGGTGTTGCTGATGGTCGACAACGGAAGTGAAATCATGCAGGCGAGAGCGCCCATGTTCCCTAACAAACCATTTCTAGTAGTTTGGAATGCACCTACTGAGCAGTGTCGGCGACGCTACAAGGTCGATTTGGACCTCAACGTTTTCGACATCCTGACAAATCCAAACGAGACCTTGAGCGGCTCCAGTGTGACAATATTCTATCACACTCATCTCGGGTACTATCCTCATGTAGAAGACAATGGTGAATCCATCAATGGCGGGGTGCCACAAAACGAGAGCCTCATCAAACATCTCATCAAAGCCAAGGCTGACATTGAGCATTCCATCGCCATGAAGAAATTCCAGGGACTCGGGGTCATCGACTGGGAAAACTGGAGACCCCAGTGGGATAGAAACTGGGGCCATAAAGCCATTTACAGAAATAAGTCTCTTGAACTTGTCAGAAAGCAGCATCCTCAGTGGCCTGAGAACAAGATCAAGAAAGTTGCGAAGGAAGATTTTGAAAATGCAGGGAGGGGTTTTATGAACAGCACCCTTTTCCTAGCTGAAGATATGAGGCCAAATGGGCTCTGGGGTTACTATCTCTACCCAGACTGCTACAATTATGATTACAAGAACCACCCAGACAAGTACACAGGCAAATGTCCAGACATTGAATCGTTCCGGAATGATAATCTGATTTGGCTGTGGAAAGAAAGCACTGCCCTTTACCCTTCCATATACCTGGAATACATGCTGAAGTGCAGCCCAAACGCTTTGAAATTTGTACACCATCGGGTTAAAGAAGCAATGCGCATTGCTTCGATCGCTCGGAAGGACTATGCTTTGCCTGTTTTTGTGTATGCTAGGCCATATTATGCCTATACATTCCATGAGTTGACGGAGGTAAGGATGCCGGTATCTAATAAGCTCCCAGATCCACCAACACGTGTTACCCTTTCTGATATTCTTGCATATTGACGGGATTGTACAGAGGTGAAAACCATAATGTTAGAGAAAGGGACTTATGGAAGATCGCAGGACAGCTTTTGCTAGTAATCTGTACTTTGAAACCAGGTCTCCCTGCTATAGAAGGTGGATTGCAGACTTCTCTTAAATCTGAGGGTACACTAGTGATGCCAAACATTCACATGAGCAGCAATATGCATAAAAGAGACTGCAAAGGTGGTATGGGAACCAGGGCCTAGCAGTTAGAGGTCCTCAAAGATGTTTCTTTATGGGAGGGATAGGGAACCTGCAGCTCTCCCAGACATACAACTCCCATCATTCCTTTTTTTAAAAAATATTAATTTTTCAGGTATACATTTCCCACAATTAAATATACAGCAATACATTGAATGACTTCCCTTCTTCTCCTTCCATGGTTCCTTAGACTTCCAAAATTAACTACATATTCTATTTCCTCCATCTAGTTCCCCCCTTTCCATTATATCTTAATCTACATTATACTGTTGAATTTACAATTTTCACTTACTTACAGTTGTTTTCCAAATACTCCACAAATATTCTCCATTCCTCTTTATACACCCATTCTTATTGTTCTCTTACCTTGCTGGTTAGGCCTGCTAGCTCTGCACATTCCATCATTTTCAGTTGTTCCTCCTTCTCTGGACCTTCTCCCAGCTGCCATTTCCGAGCTAACATAATCCAAGCTGCTGTTGTTGCATACAGAAATAGCTTTTTCTGCCCCCTGTCTGTACCATACCCAAAAGAAATGCCTCTGGGTTGTTGTTGTTTTTTTTTTTTTTTTGGGGGGGGGAATGTTCTTTTAAACAATTTTTTCATTTCATTATAAATCATTTCCCAATACTGTCATACCTTGGTTTTCGAACAGCTTAGTTCTTGAATGTTTCGGCTCCCGAACGCCACAATAGTTTGGTTTGCAAACTATTTTTGGAAGCCGAATGTCCTGCAGCCAATCAGAAGCCATGTTTTGGTTTCTGAATGTTTTGGAAGTCGAACGGACTTCCGGAACGGATTTTGTTCGACTTTCAAGGTACAACTGTACTCCTTAACTATTCTGCATGGCCACCACATATGATGAAATGCTCCTTCTGCTTCTTTCCATTCCCAACAGATACCTGCAACTCTCATCATTCCTGACCATTGGCCACATGGACTGGACTTGATGGGAACTGGAGTCCAACAACATACAAGTTTCCCATCCTCGCTTTAGGGAAATGCATATTAAGCCTATCCCCAAGGCTTCATTGAGAGGGGAGTGGGACTCACCTGTCAAAGCACTCACTGGTGACCATGCCTCAAAGTTTCTGCATTTAGCATCTGTGAGGATGGGGTTTTATGTGGGTACATCTTCATGCTGTTGGGAATCCTGATTGAACCTGGGTTCTTGATGGTATGTGTAACGCCAGGGAACTATGGCTGGCAGGCATGTTAATCCCATTCCTCTCAAAAATTCACTAAAGTTACCTGTGCCCCATGGAAAGGTGCTTATGTATATACCTCAGCTTGACTGGCAAACTGTTAAATGTCTCATGTAAAAGCACTGATCTAAAATACAGTGGAACCTCAGGTTATGAACTTAATTCGTTCTGGAGGTCCATTCTTAATCCGAAACCATTCTTAACCTGAGGTGCAGTTTCGCTAGTGGGGGCCTCCCACTGCCACCGCACCGCCGGCATGCAATTTCCGTTCTCGTCCTGGGGCAAAGTTTGCAACCCAAGGTACTACTTCCGGGTTAGCGGAGTTTGTAACCCGAAGTGTTTGTAACCCAAAATGTTTTTAACCCCCCCGGGTTACCACTGTAACCAGAATAATTATGCAGGGATAGTTTGACCTATTTTTATACAATCATGTGCATTCTTTGTAAAGTAATGTATAGCGCTGCATTTTCACAGTCCACTCTATTTTCTGTGTTGGCCGGTGTGAGGAAAAATACAGGCCGGCAACAAACAGAGGCTGGTGTATGAGAATGTGAGGGGAGAACAGTGTGTGATTTCTATCACCTCAGTGAGAACAAGGCCTCAGAAGCTGCATCCAGTTAAATGCAGTGTATAATACATCAGCTTTATTTGCTCTCTCGGGTCAAAGAAACATCACAGGTTGACTGTGGTCACCTGCTGAATTACAAAGGCCAGAGTGAAATTGCCAGAAGCAGTTAAAATGACAAGACCAGATAAAACAAACAAACAGAAAAACACACCACTGATCCAGCTAGTACTGAAACTCAGCAGTAATTAGTAATCAGCACCATAAAATACAATACAATACAAAAACAGCTCATTAACTAACGCAGAAAGAAAATATTCATCATAAATGTGCATGTAAGGACGATTGAAAGCAAAGAATTAAAAACATATTTTTATTAAAATGTTTCCAGGCTGTGTCTCATCTTGGGGAGTTAATGAAATACAAAATACTAAAACCATAAAAAGTCTAAAATCAAATATACAATGATTGCAAACAGTACAGATCTCATCCCTCCACAGATGCTCGACAGAACAGAAACATTTTCATGTGGCAATGAAAATTTGGAAAAACAAGCTTTCCCCTTCCCAGCAGTTTTTTTAAAAAAAGAACTGGCAATATATATTTCCATTTTCACTGTCACTCAGAACCTGCAGAACATGTTTTACATCAGCTATAGTTTCCAGACCATCTTCAAGAGCAGCCTTATGTAAAGCACATTATAGTCATACCTTGCTTCTCGAACAGCTTGTGACTCGAACGTTTTGGCTTCCGAATGCCACAAACTTGGAAGTGAGTGTTCCGGGTTGCAAACATTTTTCGGAAACCGAATGTCTGACGCAGCTTCAGTCTGAGTGCAGGAAGCTCCTGCTGCAAATCGGAAGCCGCACCTTGGTTTTCAAACATTTTTGGAAGTCGAGCAGACTTCCGGAACGGATTCCGTTCGAGAACCAAGGTACAACAATACTAGGAAGTAAAGAAGTTACTAGGGTGTAGACCATCATGGCTAGGCAACTCCAGGAAGGATTTCAGTTGGCAAACCAGCCATAGATAGCAATAGCTGTTGCTGCATCCACCTGGGTTTCCAATGTTGGTTCTGGGTTTCCAATGTATGTTCACCCAATTATGCACAGATTTCCACTTCAGACCTCCCACATAGGTTTGACACAGAAGCTGATGGAGGTGTTGGGGGGTGAAGTTAGCATGAAGAGCCCCTTCCTCTCTGTCTACATGTAGGAGGAGGCAGGTGGAGCAAGTGATCAGGGCTATGTTGCCTAAATTTTCTATCACAAGGCAGTTCTGGTGGATACAAAATTCCCTACATTTCAGTTCTGTATTCAAGCTGAGTACACACCATACGCTTAAAGCACGCAACTTCCTCTGAAAAATCTGGGGAACTGTAGTTTATTATATAAGGGTGGTAGAAATTGGAACTCCGTAGGAGATAAACTAGGGATGCGGGTGGCGCTGTGGGTTAAACCACAGAGCCTAGGACTTGCCGATCAGAAGGTCGGCGGTTTGAAGCCCCGTGACATGGTGAGCTCCCGTTGCTCGCTCCCTGCTCCTGCCAACCTAGCAGTTCGAAAGCACATCAAAGTGCAAGTAGATAAATAGGTATCGCTCCGGCGGGAAGGTAAACGGCGTTTCCGTGCGCTGCTCTGGTTTGCCAGAAGCAGCTTGGTCATGATGGCCACATGACCCGGAAGCTGTATGCTGGCTCCCTTGGCCAATAAAGCGAGATGAGCGCCACAACCCCAGAGTCGGCCACGACTGGACCTAATGGTCAGGGGTCCCTTTACCTTTACCTAGGAGATAAATTTACAGTTCCCAGGATTCTTTGAGGGCAGCAATCTACTTTAAATGTATGGTGTGTACAGAACCTCTCAAAGCAGGACACTTTATGTCACCTGTAATTCAGGGTTGGTACAGGGATGGGATATCACAGGATCAGTGCTGAATTATAGAGCTGTCAGGGGATGGGGGTATAGCTTTCTGGATTCAGAACTTTTGAGTTTAATGGATGGTTCACTTTGCTTCAAAGGTTATGTGTTTACTGTGCTCTAACCTGATCATTTGGGTGTCTCTTGAAACTGCCACCATTGTTTTTACTGCAGACAGTGTTTGCTTATTTTTTAAAAAAGAGAATTGATAGTGGTGCGAGAGGGGTATTATTGCCTATGGTGTGTGCATTCAACTCACTGAGATCTCTGGCAAACAGGCACTACAGAGTATTATTGTAGTGTTTCAAAAACCATCCAAACTTGTTTCACAAGACGTAACCCCCCCAACCCCCCCCCCCCGGAAAAAATGGGTGGATACAAAATGGGCAATGATGCTTTGACTGTGCACCATGCTCTATTAGGGTTGCCATGTGTCCTCTTTTTCCAGGACATGTCCTCTTTTTCAGGGGTGAAATTTCTGTCTGGGTGGATTTTTTTTAATTTATTTTTTGCCAAAATGTCTCTGGCTATACTTTCTGGATGAGACGTAGACATAATGGGTGGCTGAAGACTTGCTTTCCTCTTCTCTTCTCCTGACCCCCTCAGGAATATATCACAGCTACTAGAGGGACACGGGTGGCGCTGTGGGTTAAACCACAGAGCCTAGGACTTGCTGATCAGAAGGTCGGTGGTTCGAATCCCTGCAATGGGGTGAGCTCCCGTTGCTTGGTCCCTGCTCCTGCCAACCTAGCAGTTCGAAAGCACATCAAAGTGCAAGTAGAGAAATAGGTGCCACTCCGGTGGGAAGGTAAACGGCGTTTCCGTGTGCTGCTCTGCTTTGCCAGAAGTGGCTTAGTCATGCTGGCCACATGACCTGGAAGCTGTACGCTGGCTCCCTCGGCCAATAAAGCAAGATGAGCGCTGCAACCCCAGAGTCGGCCACGACTGGACCTAATGGTCAGGGGTCCATTTACCTTTTTACTATAGCCTACATGTCGTAGGGGTATTTAGAATGAGAGCCGTCACAGCGTCCTCTTTTTTGCTCGTCAAAATATTGCAGCCCTATTATATTATGCGTATCCGTGACTTACTTTTCAGGAAGACTTGGTGAACACTATTGGTGAGAGTGCAGCCCTGGGGGCAGCAGGAGTTATCCTGTGGGGAAGCATGCAGTATGCCAGTTCTAATGTAAGTGAATTTGGGTTAAGAAAATGAGCTGAGTTTTGCAGGAATTCTTGGGACACCCCCTCCTCCTAAACATACCCCCAATCCCCAAAAGATGGCAGCAAAGATAGCAGGTTCTTGATATTCCTATGGGCCACAGGTCTGGGAATGGCAATATGCATTCCAAGATTGGCCTTCCCAGAAAAAAAGATCTCCAATGGTTTAGCTCATGGGTAGGCAAACTAAGGCCTGCTGGCCGCATCCGGCCCAATCACCTTCTCAATTTGGCACACGGGAATCAACGCGTTTTTACATGAGTAGAACATGTCTCTTTATGCAAAACACATCTCTGTGTTATTTGTGGGGCCTGCCTGGTGTTTTTACACGAGTAGAATGTGTGCTTTTATCTAAAATGCATCTCTGGGTTAGTTGTGGGGCTTAGGAATTCATTCATTTTTTTCCCTTCCAAAAACATAGTCCGGTCCCCCACAAGGTCTGAGGGACAGTGGACCCGCCCCCTGCTCACAAAGTTTGCTGACCCCTGGTAGCTCATACAAATCCCCAAATCAAATTTATTTTATTTTATTTGTTGGTACTGATCCAAAGATATACAGAAATACATACCCATTACAAAGTATCTTTTTATAATATACTGAGATAAAATGACTAATTAATCTAAAAAAAGAGCAAAGAAAATACAAGAAAATGAGAAATCTAAAGGAGAAAGAAAAAAAGAAGGAAAATAAAGAAAAAAAACTAAAGAAAGAGTAGAATAAAAGGATTTCTGCTCTCTGCAGCTACATATAACATTCATTCTTTAGAACGCAATCATTCTATATTCTATAAGCTAGTATTTTTTTCAACCTTCAAATCCAGATATTAAAAGTTCATTTTCTCTTTTATGCAAAAGTCCATAAGGAATTTCCAATCCTTAACAAATGTTGTTAATGGTTTTTCCTCTAATTAAGAATGTTGGTTTAGCCATCTCAGCTAAGTCCAATAATTATATCAGCCATTCTTCTGTAAGTGGGTAAGGCACACTCACACATCAAATTTAGAATACATCTGAACAGGACAAGCTCGGTGGCTCATCTGACTGAGAGGTAAACCAAGAGATTTGCATGTGGTTCTTGTGTGCATGCATTTGGAAGAATATGGGCTCAGCTACATTAGTAAAGAAAAAGCGTTTTATATGTGTTATAACACTGTGAGGCCAGGTGGCGCTGTAGAGTTCTGTCTTTTGCCAGTGTGATTTCCCACTTTGAGGTTTACAACACGTTTTCCTGAAACGCTTTTCTGATGTGTCTAGATCCAGTCTGTAGTAACACTTGGGGTGTCAAATGTAGAATGCACGGGCTGTGCAACATTTTGTGCTGAAGAACTCAAACCCAAATTTTATTTTTTTGGTAGCATGTAATAGAGATATTCTTGGGACGCGGGTGGCGCTGTGGGTTAAACCACAGAGCCTAGGACTTGCTGATCAGAAGGTTGGCGGTTCAAATCCCCGCGACGGGGTGAGCTCCCGTTGCTCGGTCCCTGCTCCTGCCAACCTAGCAGTTCGAAAGCACGTCAAAGTGCAAGTAGATAAATAGGTACCGCTCCGGCGGGAAGGTAAACGGCGCTTCCGTGCGCTGCTCTGGTTCGCCAGAAGCAGCTTAGTCATGCTGGCCACATGGCCTGGAAGCTGTACACCGGCTCCCTCAGCCAATAAAGCGAGATGAGTGCCGCAACCCCAGAGTCGGTCACAACTGGGCCTAATGGTCAGGGGTCCCTTTACCTTTTTTAAACAGAGATATTCTAATGAATGTACTCATTTTGTGCCCGTGCGATTTTGGCTTCAAAAATCTGTGATCTACCAAACCTATTTATGCTAGACTTTGAATGGGGAAGCAAAGAGGAAGTTACTACTTGCCTTTAAGAGACTGGAGGATGGGGAGAACCTGGTACTGGGATTAGCAAATGTCAGACCAAACACTTTCCTTACCCACACATGTTGTCATTGTCCTCTGTACTCCAGAAATTTATGAATAAGCAAAGCTGAGATTTTTGTGATTCAAAGAACTTTCATAATCACTCATGACTGAACCCATTTCACATCCCCTTGAACAAATATCTGCACTAGTCATTTAGACAATACAGTGGTACCTCGGTTCTCGAATGAAATCTGTTCTGGAAGCCCGTTTGGCTTCTGAAACATTTGAAAACCGAGGCGCGGCTTCCCATTGGTTGCAAGAGCTTCTTGTACTCAGTGGAAGCCTGGAAGCCACGTCAGAAGTTCTGGTTCCAAAAGACGATCGGAAACCGAAACACTTCTGTGTTTTCGGCTTTCAGGAGCCAAAATGTATGATAACGGAAGCATTCGGGAACTGAGGTTTGACTGTAGTGCCAACTGCTTAGAGGTGAAATCCTATAGTTCCACTTATTATTTCTGAGAAGACATCTATAGGATTGCTCTGTAAGTTGCTCCCTTTCCATGGAGGCGCAGATTGCAGCTATAACAAAGGCGGAATTTTTTCATCTCCGCCAAGCTAAGCAGTTGGCTCCTTACCTCTCTTGCCCTGACCTAGCCACTGTGATCCACGCGACGGTCACCTCCAGACTGGATTATTGTAACTCGCTCTACGTGGGGCTGCCCTTGAGACTGACCCAGAAACTCCAGCGGATGCAGAATGCCACAGCGAGACTCCTTATGGGGTCCTCGCTGTGAGATCACATTCACCCGGTGCTATACCAGCTGCACTGGCTCCCGGTGGGGTACAGGATCAGGTTTAAGGTGCTGGTTTTAACCTTTAAAGCCCTATACGGCCTAGGACCCTCGTACCTATGGGACCGCCTCTCCTGGTATGTCCCACAGAGGAACCTACGGTCTGCAAATAAAAACACCCTGAAGGTCCCAGGCCACAGAGAGGTTAGGCTGGCCTCAACTAGAGCCAGGGCTTTCTCGGCTGCGGCTCCAATCTGGTGGAATGCTCTGTCACAAGAGACTAGGGCCCTGCGGGACCTGACATCTTTCCACAGGGCCTGCAAGTCAGAGCTGTTCCACCAGGCTTTTGGTCAGGGCGCAGCCTGACTCCCTCCTCTGGCAATCTGCACAGAATTTTGCTTAACGGTTGCCATCAATTTGATTTTAATTAATTTTTATAATGAAATGTTTTTAGAATGTGGGATTATTTGATTGTTGTTAGCCGCCCTGAGCCTGGCTTCGGCTGGGGAGGGCGGGATATAAATAAAATTTATTATTATTATTATTATTAAGTAAACCTGTCTTTGTTTTCTTTTAGGACAGCTGTTTAACTGTGAAAAAGTACGTCGATGGTCTCTTGGGACATTACATCATGAATGTGACCTCTGCGGCCAAGCTCTGCAGCAAAGTTCTCTGTAAGAAGAATGGAAGATGCATTCGTAAAAACAGTGAATCAGATGCCTACCTACACTTGTCTCCTGACAGTTTTAAGATTTGGCTCAATATCTCTGAAACAGAGAGAAGAGTAGTTGTACAAGGAAATCTGAAGCAGGAGGACTTGGAGGTCATGAAAGAGAAATTCATCTGTCAGTGTTACCAAGGGTGGATGGGGTTATTTTGTGAACTGCCTACTCACCACAAAAAGCAGTGCAAACCTGATTCAGTCTAATATTCAATATTTCATTACCAAACTCTTACTGTGGAGTGTTAGTCAGATTTTAATCAAAAGCAGGCAGACGTTTATTGACGGATGAATTCCCCAATACAAAGCAAATTACCCAAGAACCCAAGTATATTCATAAATCCATTTACTCTAAAATCAGCAAGTTGCGTATCCCATACAATTAACAGAACTGTGGAATAGTCTTGAGTGAATACTATACTGCAGAACTCTCCGAACTTTTCATGCTGGGGACCAATGCTTCTTTTCTAAAAAAAAAAATGTTTAGGGGTACTCTCATTTTGACTTAAAGAAAATCACCATTTTATAGGTCAGACCAGGGAAAATAAATACAGAAAATGGACAAAAGTACAAAGATTCACAAAATGTTTAGGGGTACACATACCCCTGCATCCCCCCAGAAGAAAAGCACTGCTGGGGACATACCTTTTAGATATGCATCATTTCATGACACCATAATTCAGCTTTATTAGCAAACTGGAGGTTAAACTAACCTCTTTCCAGCCCCGGGAGGAGCGCAGGGAGTGTTTGCACGACACAACTACACACTGCAGCCAACACAATGACGTGTCGCAACATACGGTTTGGAAAGCTCTGCTATACTGGGTCCAGGAGGATAATCCTCTCAGATTCTGTAAGAACAGGCTGAAGCTATTTCTCACTTTGAGATACCCAAATCTCCCAAAGATCTGTTAAGGAAGTCCTTTTAAAAAACTTTCTTCATGCAAAGCATATGTATCTCAGCTGCTATACAGAATTAGTGATAGTTTACCTGTTCTCAGAGGGCTTGAGATTGTCCTACTAAAGGGATATAAAAAGGTAAAGGGACCCCTGACCATTAGGTCCAGTTGTGACCGACTCTGGGGTTGTGGTGCTCATCTCGCTTTATTGGTTGAGGAAGCCGGCATACAGCTTCCAGGTCATGTGGCCAGCATGACTAAGCCGCTTCTGGCGAACCAGAGCAGCGCACGGAAATGCCGATTACCTTCCCGCCGGAGCGGTACCTATTTATCTACTTGCACTTTGACATGCTTTCAAACTGCTAGGTTGGCAGGAGCAGGGACCAAGCAACAGGAGCTCACCCCGTTGCGGGGTTTCAAACCGCCGACCTTCTGATCAGCAAGTCCTAGGTTCTGTGGTTTAACCCACAGCGCCACCCGCATCCCTTACCAAAGGGATATAGCTTAGCAGTAAAGGAACGCAGACACCAGTATCCCCAGTTAGGACTAATGCCAGTCACTACTGACGTCGATGGACTTGGTATAAGGCAGTTCCTATGTTGCTTGGTAGATAATTGTTTTATATGTCTTAGCAGAAGAGCTGGTACCCACCCCAGGTTATATCATTTGTGCCTTCAGGATACACTTATTATTATTATTATTTATTGAATTTAGATACCACCTTATACCTGGAGGTCTCAAAATTGCATGTAGTATAGTGATCATTGAAATGTGCATCCGTGGTGTGTCGTCGTTTTCAAAGTAACATCACCTTTATAAGAAAACACAAGCCTTGATCAATGATGTCTTGATCTGGTTTGCATGTAACACTAACACTAACTCTGTTGTAAAGTTCCTGAATTATCTATCTCATGTATCTGTTTCCACTCAGGTAACAAACCAGATCTCATTCACTGCCTCATTCATGGCGCAGAGGTTGCTGTCACTCCTCAATGCAAGGCATAAACAACACTTAGCTTCTTGGCTTCCTAGAAACTTCACCATTAAATAATGCCAAATACTCTACTCAACATAGCTCAGCATGTGAAAAATGGCACCAGACAAATGTTCTACCCAACATAAAAACCAGCACATCCCAGTTTTGCCTGCATTTGCCCATTTATGCCAGACATAGACAATGTGACTCTGACACAGCCCCCAGGCAGCATGGCCAATGCTCAGGGATGACAGAAGTTGCAATTCAGTCCAGCAACATCTGTAGGGTATCAAATTGGCTACCCTTGATTCATTACAACTTTCCCCCCATAAGAACAATGCAAGATTCACATTGTGGGTTAATATTAAAGGTGTCTACTGCAGCAAAATAAAGAAGTACATTCTTCATCAAATGTAAAAGGACTTATGGAATAAGGTGGCATTCCTCTGTTCTTGAGAATGGGCATCAATACTGTGGGATTTTTTTTCAGTTATAAGCTCTCTTTAAAGTTCAAGTTCTATATTCAATGGCCCCATTTGAACCATGTCTTTAAATCACTGTTATACCACTTTAACAGTCATGGCTTTCTCCAAAGCATCATGGGAACTGTAGCTTGTTAAGGGAGCTGAACATTCTTAGGAGACCCCTATTCTCCTCACAGAACTACAATTCCCAGAATTCCCTGGGAAGAGGGATTGATTGTTAAAATGGTTCCCCAACAATGTTTATGCCATTAACAAACTACAATTCTCAGGAGTCCTTGCAAGAAGCCATCATTGCTTAAAGTGATATGATGATGCTTTATGTGTATAATGCAGACCTTATAGCAAACTCCTTTTGCCTGCTTTCTAGCGGCTTTCTTTTACTTTGTCCAAAACCCCATTGTTGCCATTGCTAGTCTTAACTTTCATCATTCTGAAGTAAGATAAGAAATACTAAAGGACTTGAATTATTCGCAGTATTCATTTCCCAGTGTGCTATGATTTTGTAGAACCAAATCTCTTAGACTTCTCATATCTCCCACCTGCACATGTTCTTGGACTGCTTTTTGTGTGGTGCTAGCCCCTACATAAGACTTGTTTACAAGATTTTTCAGTGTGTTTGATGTTCTGTCATGTTCAGTATTTGCTCTATCCAGGTTGAAGAAGAAGAAAATCAGAAAATCTTCCCATCATTCATTCATATTGCAGCAATGAGGTTTACATGACTCTCTGAATCATACTGATCCTCTTCAGCTAAGACTCTTGTATTTTTAAGATTTCATAAGAGTTGAAATTTGAATTTGGTATTAATATATTTGCCTAATTTGACTATTGATTCTTTAGCTCATTAAACACTAAGAGCAGTATCCAGTGCATTTAAATTCATGTATCATACCTGGAGTCAACGGGAAATAATTCTCAAACAAAAACTTGTGATATTTTCCCTCCTCCTTGTCACAACTTTTTATTTTTTTCATATTCATTGGGTCAAAAGGAAGAAGGGGGATAACTCTCTGTCTCTCTTGTAGGAACTTCATTGCTTTTTCCTAGTGTTTATCCTAGCGAGAATTTTAATAATGGTTTCCTGTTGAAAATTGTAGCAGAAAAGATGAGTGAGTGTTCCAGTTTGCGAATGTTCTTCGGAACCTGAATGTCCCATGCGACTTTCACAGCTTCCGATTGGCTCCTGCGGCCAATCAGAAGCCGCACCTTGGTTTCCAAACGTTTTGGAAGTCGAACGGACTTCCGGAACGGATTCTGTTCAATTTCTGAGGTACCACTGTATTGCCCAACATGCTCCTTGATTAATTTCACCCCTGAAGAAACTGGGTGATTTGTAGAATCCAAGTTACACATTATCCCATGTGAGTTTTTCCACCCCCATCCAGAAGGACACCTGGAATTCCACCTGGAATTTGGGAGAGGGGGAAGATATCTCAAAATTCATCTGGTAGCAGCATTATTGTATTTTTTCTTACATGTATATCCAACCTTTCATCCATCCTGGAACACATGGTGGCATGCAAGTTGTCTCTCATCTGGGTAGCACTGACCAAACCGAGACCTGATTAACTTCAGGTAGACAGTGGTTTGACTGATGTTATAAGTCTCACTGAATTCGGTGACTTGTACTTCTGCATAGACATGCTTAGGATTGGCCTACACGAGTCATGGCTCATAATAGAACCGTAATGAATATTTTAAGGCGGTAATGGCCAGTTTAAACCAAGACACATAAGTGGGACTGACTTCAGTTAAATAGAGATTTAGCGAAAGTCTCCAGTTTTACTCTTTGCCCTGAGTCACCTCTGTAATGACATGTTTGGTGGAAAGCAAACAGAAAAAGGTTTGACATTCAACTTCTCTCTTCTGCATGGGATAGCTGGCATGACTGATGGCAAATCGGAAGGTAATCATAACTGTATTTTTCATTTAAAATGTGGACCTGTTCTTTTAGATCCAAGTTGGAAGTCTTGAAATTTATTTTACCTGTCTAGGGTTGACTTTTAGTATCCATTGTTTTTGGGGTTTTTTTAAAATCATGGTGCATTGCAAATTTAGCTAAACAAATTTGTTAGAAGTCCAAACTTGCTGGTGCCATTTCTGCCTTGGACAAAATTAATCCAAACTATTATTTTGAACAACATGGAATTTAATATACATCAGGAATTATATTCTTAGATCCTAGTGACAGCCCAACAATATAGCAAAGTGCTCTTAGATGCTACCTGCAAGAGACCTAAAGTTGGCAGTGGTAAGTAGTCTTGGGGAATAACTGTATTGCTGAGAATAATTCATTTTTCATTTCTGCGTTATGAACAACCCTGTGTTATTCCAAAGCTTGCACACCAAAATAGCAACTTTTGTACTTTAAGATTCAAATTTAACAGGTGCAACCTTCCAAACAGACGCAACCTTCAAAAATAAAATAAAATGTTACAATCTTCATTAAAGGGTGCAGACTACTCATTCGCTTCAAGTAGGTTGTTCCACTACCGCTCCCATTCTACATTTCCATTTCCCTTATCAAATTGGCACTCAATATTTCACAGCTATTGAGCACGCTCAATTCCTACAGTGCTTTCCCTCCCCCCATAGGTTTGTTTTAAAACTTTTCAAGTTTATGTCTGCAAATTTTGGGGTTAATACCTTTTCATTTTTTGGTGGCCCCATTTTGACTCTAATCCAGCCAGCACACACACCCTGAATTCAGGGAATGATGATCATTATGCCGTTCATTCCGCAATGTTTGCTCTTATTCCATTTTGCATGTGCTTCATCTGTTTAGATTTAGAAGGACGCAAAACCAATTAAAACATACAGGAGTCCTAGAGAGCCAATGTGGTGGGATGGCGATAGATTGTTGGACTGGGACCTGGGAGACCAGCGTTCAAATCTCCACTCAGCCATGGGTGACCATGGGCCAGTCACTGCCTCTCAGTCTAACCTACCTCACAGGTTGTTGTTGAGAATAAATGAGGAGGGGGAGAACAATCGATGCGATCTTGAGTTCCTGGGAGGAAAGGTGGGGTATGAACGGAATAAATAAATATACTGCAGTAGCACAAATGAAACTAAATTCTATATAGAATACATATTCAGATTATGACTGATGTTTGTCTGATTTCTCCCCCTTAAGAGAGCCACTGTGAAGAAGACCAAACCATGTTTCAGTATGCAATGGTAGCAGCCAGGATATTGCTAGCGCAAAATTGGAAAACACCTAACATCCCAACTATTAGAGAGTGGCAAACTAAGTTATTTGAGTACATAGAACTTGCAAAGATGACACAGAAGATCAGGCATCAGAAAAATACCAAATTTATTAATGATTGGAACAAATTTATTTCATATACAGAAGCAAACTTAGGAAATATTAAAATCACAGTAGGTGAAGCATAAAACCTGTGATGTAAAGATAATAGCTGTAAAAGGATACTGCAGAGGATAACATCGGGATATAGCTCAAACTGTGGTGGAGGGAAGTCAGATTAACAACACAACATGATTTAATGGTTTTTTGTGATTTATTCCTATTTATGCATCTTAGTTTTTCTTCTTTTTCCAAAGTTGTAAGTATATTGTTTATTTTTTGGTTGTTGCTTTTTCTTTTTGTTTTTTCTTTTCTTTTTTGATATGTCTGTGATTTTGGATGTATTATATGTATTTTATGCTGGAAATAAAGTTTTTGAGAAACTAAAAAAAAAAGAAAAAAAGAGAGAGCCAGTGTGGTGTAGTGGTTAAGAGCGGTAGTCACGTAATCTGGGGAACCGGGTTTGCGTCTCCGCTCCTCCACATGCAGCTGCTGGGTGACCTTGGGCCAGTCACACTTCTTTGAAGACTCTCAGCCCCACTCACCTCACAGAGTGTTTGTTGTGGGGGAGGAAGGGAAAGGAGATTGTTAGCCGCTTTGAGACTCCTGAAGGGGAGTGAAAGGCGGGATATCAAATCCAAACTCTTCTTCTTCTTCTTCTTAACAATCCATGTGAATTCCAATTACCCAAACCTTAAGATAGCTGTGATTCTGATTTCCAGAATTGACCGTGTGTTACTATGGCCAACAAGGAAACATTCAGATAAATGGGCTATTTAATTTGCCACATTTTAATGAAGCTCTTCCTCAAAGCAGCTCAGTCTAACTTGCATGGGATAATTCCATTTTATCTGCATAACACCCCTATGGGATAGAATAGGCTGATGAAGTAGGTTTGCTGAGGGCTGCCCAATGCAATTGATGGTTGAGTGGAGATTTGATCCCAGGACCCTGTTTCCAGTCCTAATATTCTCGCAATTGCACTAGAAGACCAACTTTCAACTAGGCATGTGAATATTGCATTTCCTCCTGAAGCATGATTGTCTAGCCTTGGGCAAAGTTTACCTTCTTGATTCAATGCATTTGAATAGTTTGTTACTGAAGCTGAACTCATATCCTCCAACATTTCTCCGATGAAAATAAGGATGTCCTACTTAATAATAATGATGATAATAATTTTATTATTTATACCCTTTTTCTGATGAAAATAAGGATGTCCTACTTAATAATAATAATAATGATAATAATTTTATTATTTATACCCTTTTCTCTGATGAAAATAAGGATGTCCTACTTAATAATAATAATGATAATAATAATAATTTTATTATTTATACCCTGCCCCTTTGACTGGGTGGCTTCCAACACCTATAAAAACATAAAATGTTTACAAATTTCTCTATACAAATTTCTCTATTCAAATGTCTTCTAAAGGTTATATAGTTACTTATCTCCTTGGTTCAGGGGTCACATAACCCTCCAATGAACATTTCTCCAGTGAAAATACAGATGCCCTAAGGAAAAGTGGGACATTCTGGGATCAATTCAGAAACTAGGACAGCATCTTTAAATCAGGGACTATCGCCGGAAGATATGGAGAGTTGGAGGGTCTGTGAACTGGGGCTATCATTTCAATAAGCATAGGAGCCAACTCCTAGGGGCTGAGGTTCCTTCACCTCCCAACTAGAATATTTGAGAACCACCCTACCCCAAGTTAATGGGCATTGCTATTAAAATGTACACATAATGTGATTGATGATGTGGGGTGGGGTTTACCTGCCCCCCCATATTTTATTCAAGTTGGCACCCATGGCAATAAGGGGTACATGTTCATTGCCTCACAGAAATAACAAACTGTCTACAATTATAGTTGATTGCCAAAATCTCTGCAGTGCAAGTACAATATATTCCAAAAAGTAGCTTAGTTTAGAATACAGTTGTACCTTGGGTTACAGACGCTTCAGGTTACAGACTCCGCTAACCCAGAAATAGTACCTCGGGTTAAGAACTCTGCTTCAGGGTGAGAACAGAAATCGCACGGCGGGAGTGGTTGGCCCCATTAGCTAAAGTGGTACCTCAGGTTAAGAACAGTTTCAGGTTAAGAACGGACCTCCAGAAGGAATTAAGTTCTTAACCTGAGGTACCACTGTACTGGCTAATTGTACAATTCTATACATGTCCATTCAGAAGCAAGTCCCAGTGAGTTCATTGGAGTCTGCTCCCAGGTTACTAAGTTCACAGTTTCTACTATGAGAAAGTAATACAGTGGTACCTTGGATCCCGAACGCCTTGCGAGTCGAACATTTTGGCTCCCGAACGCCGCAAACCTGGAAGTGAGTGTTCCGTTTTGCGAATGTTCTTTGGAAGCCAAATGTCTGACACAACTTCCGATTGCATATAAGAAGCTCCTGCAGCCAATCAGAAGCCGCGCCTTGGTTGTTGAACGTTTTTGGAAGTCGAACGGACTTCCGGAACGGATTCCGTTCGACAACCAAGGTACGACTGTACCGTATAAAAAGACTCAGCACCTGAAACTGATTGAAAATGATACCTTCCCAAAGGGTTACACATACTGTATTAGCAATCACACTCCAAACATATATTTTTTAATGAGACACTTGCAGAACACAATTCGTTAGGAAATCAGATACAGCTTTTATGTAGGGAACACATTTCTCTTTACATTACAGGAAAAGTCATTTCCTGTCAATCTGTGCCAGGTTCAGAGAGTGGGAGTGTTTGCAAATACAGGTTGTTCTAAAAATAAATTGGAAATGATAGTTTTGCATACAGAGAATGAGAGTCTGGAAACAATTTGGGGCTTCGGGAAAAAGCAACAACCATACCAACCTAAGCTTCTATAAAACACGGTTGCTCCAATCAAGATAAGGATGCAATAAGGATTCCATGCATAGAACATCTGCTGGTTTCAGATCCATAGGCAGAAACTAGATGTGCATTAGATGCCCATTTGAATGAGCATCTGAATGAAGCTGTTATCCATCTGTACTGAGTTACTTTCTATGGGCTTCAGGGAAGAGTGTTTGCCTTTATTGCATAAGATGAAGTCATTACCTCTTTATATTTTTATTGCACAAGATCAAGACATTACCTCTTTATATTTCAAGAAACGGCAATACCTTTTGCATAAGATTCAGGAATTGCTTTTTTTATATTTAAAGTGGCAACAGTACTTTTTTAAATTTCCTGTTAACAGCATAATACATGTGCCATTTTCACTGCAAGGTCATTTGGTACTTGGCAATTGCATTCAAAATCCCCCTTGCAAGCACTTATGCTACGCCTGCCATATGTCTGGAATTTTCCGGATATTGCCAGCTTTTGTCCACGAAAAACAGCGTCTGGGTGGAATTTTCAGAAGTCGGTTAAAATGTCTGGGGAAACCAGAAGTGGGTTGTTGGGTTTTTTGGCGAATTTCCTTAAAAAATAAGCTTAAAAACTTCAATTTTTACTTTTTGAAATATGACAACCCTAAATTATGCACATTTGCAGCTGAGGTTTTCTATCAGTAGCTCCTCAGCTGCAGGGAATGCCGTCTGACTCAGTCACCATGGGGGATGGTAGAATCTGCCAATTTCACTTTGAGAATTTCCCATTTTCCTCATCTTGAATCCAGTTTCCACCCCACCCCCCATACACAGTTTTTCACCTTTTGGTAGCAATTGACAATTTTAAAAAATCAAAACCTTTATGAAAACTCGTCGGCATTTTAGTACGAATTTCTCATAAAAACATTGAGGTACGCAGTTTTGACAAATCTACACATTTTTGCAAAGCAATTTCCCCTAATATAATGTGTTTGTACATGTTCTTTTCACACACCTATGCATTTATATGCGTGCACATTTTACCCCATTTGTTCACATTACTTGGCTGGGGAACTGCATTGCAAAATTCATAGAAATGCAAATCTCAAAGGTTAGCTGTGTTTTTGGTTTACTCAGAGGTATTGAGCTCAATGGGACTTTCTCCCAAGTAAGTATGCATAGGTAGCTTTAATTTCTATTGAACTCCTACTTCTTTAGCAATGTTTTTCTTGGCTAGTATAGGCCCACATAACACACACAGTTATTATTTCCTTCTTGATCTGTACTTTTAATTGTAGTTCACCCCCCCTTTTCTGTTTATTACACTCTGGAATGTCTCTCTGCCCTTATTCCTTATTCCCTTAGAGACCTCTCCCCTAAGCAGAAGATTAGTCTTTGTTCTGCTTAGTTCCTCCTGTCACTTAGATTAACCTCTAAGCCACATTGAATTTGGAAAATACTTCTTAGTTTCAGCTGTATTCCAGTTTCCATTAACATGGAAAAGACCAAACACACACACACACACATGCAAAACTGCACAATTTACTGACACTCTCTTTTACTGTATGTAGTAGCAGAAATTAAACCAGCAGCCACATTAAATTGAGATTCCTTATCACTGCCAATTAGGGACACGGGTGGCGCTGTGGGTTAAACCACAGAGCCTAGGACTTGCCGATCAGAAGGTTGGCGGTTCGAATCCCCGCGATGGGGTGAGCTCCCGTTGCTCGGTCCCTGCTCCTGCCAACCTAGCGGTTCGAAAGCACATCAAAGTGCAAGTAGATAAATAGTCGGCCACGACTGGACCTAATGGTCAGGGGCCCCTTTACCTTCACCTTTATCTATGAGCACAACAAAGGATCTTGCCTAAATCATCATGTGCTGTTTTGTTTTCCTATCCAAATGTTCCTGTTCATAGCCTGGAACAATGCGGCTTCCTATTATCAGTCATCAGTTGTTCACTGCATAACCTCGAGGTGAGTAACTTCTCCCTGTTGTGCTCGAGCCTCAAGGTGCAAGACATTCACTGCAGTGCTACGCCATTAGGGCATTTTGTCGTTATCTTCTCATCACTTCATTGCATGTGCAGAAAGCTCACGGCATCGCTATGCATTATTCACAGCTAGAAGTAGTTGCAGGAACATTTGTCTTAGCAAGAGGAAGTGATATTAATGTAGCCCAGCGTAAAAGGGGGGGGGGGATGGCAGGTCAGTGTTTGAAAAGAATGTGTTGGAGCAGGAGGGAAAAAAACACTATGAAAGGAGGCAGCACTCAACAGTCCCAGGAACTCCTCAGAACTCCTCCACCTTTTAAAAGTATATTTTTCTCGCTGGATTTGATCTAGGAGATCTTACAGCCGCTATTCTATCAAAACAGAATTCATTACCTCCCAGTGCCATGGATGACCAAAGCAAATCTCTGCAGTTAGCTACAGTTTATCCCGTGCAATCGATCACCTGTGATGAAATCTGGGGAAATGGATGTAAGGGGGTTGATAGCAGTCGGAGCAAAAAGCAGAAGATATGGAGTTGACTATGAGCTTATAATGGGAGGAAGGTTGCACTATGATCCCACAGATGGCAAATGACATCGCTTTAAATTATTACATTTTCCTTTGGGTGTTGTAGATCAATTCCTCTTGACAGCTGGGTAAAAAATTTGATCTATTTATAAAGCTCAGATGATGTTATGCTTGCTTGTAGCTACTCCACCCTGACATAAGAGCAGAGGTCATAGTCGTTCGCCAGGGGCAGTTCTGAAAATGTTTGTTTTCTGTTTCAAAACCCAGTGTTAAAAAAGCCATATATTTTTAAACAGAGGCATTCCCGTGCCACTTTGGTATGTTATTACTGTTTAGTAAGTACCCAAATTAACAGAAACCCATTCATCTAAGTCCAAACACTTGTCCTTAAATAGCTTTGTTTTATTTAAATGGCCCATGAAATAGACCGGCAGTGACATCCAGTGGCAAAATTGAACAGCTACAACTTGGTGTGGAGTAAAGTGCCGCAATTTCTAGGCCCGGATTTGTGACTTTCAGGCATGGGTTCAAGCAGGGTTTGGGTTTTTTGTTTTGTCCTACCACCTTCACTGGGGAAACCTGCTTTTTACCGCTGAACTGGAACAATAGTCAATTGGGTTTTCTGCAGGTTGACACCCGTTCCGTGGTAAACAGTGGGTTTTCCCAGGGAAAGCAGCAGGTCAAAACCCACCACAAAATCTTGCTGAGACCTGTGCCTAGTTATCACGGCAGAAATAATTTTGTTTATTTGTGTTTTAAAAACATTTATGTTTTCATATATGTTGGAAGCTGCCCAGAGTGGCTGGGGCAACCCGGTCAGATGGACAGGGTATAACAACAACAACAACAACAGAATAGGACATCCCTATTTCCCTCAGATAAATGTTGGAGGGTATTCTATTTTCCAGGGACAGTCGCAGGTTTACAGAAGCCATCCTGGTTTCTCATTTGATCCTGGAATGTCCCATTTTTCCTTAGGACATTCCTATTTTCATTGGAGAAATATTGGAGGGGAGGTCTCTATTTTCATCAGAGAAATGTTGGAGGGTATGCCAATGGCCCCTTTTTCTTTGTAAAATTATTATTATTATTAATTGAATTTATGTACCGTTCTACAGTGGTGCCTCGCAAGACAAAATTAATTCGTTCCGCAAGTTTTGTCGTCTTGCGATTTTTTTCGTCTTGTGAAGCACGGTGTCGGGAAAGTTTTGGAAAAGCTTCAAAAATCACCAAAGTCTTTAAAAACCTCAAAAAAAGGCTACCACACTGCGTTCTATGAGTTGCTCCTCGAAGTCAAGTCGCAACTGTATTAACGGTGTTAAGAAAAAGGAAACAAACTTGCAAGACGTTTCCGTCTTGCGAAGCAAGCCCATAGGGAAAATCGTCTTGCGAAGCAGCTCAAAAAACAAAAAACCCTTTCGTCTAGCGAGTTTTTTGTCTTGCGAGGCATTCGTCTTGCGAGGTACCACTGTATACCTGGAGGTCTCAAGGTGGTTCACAGAACAAAATCAGAATATAAAACCACAAAATATATAATCAAAATAAAAACAACCCAATAACACTCCCAAAAAACCCACCACATTTTAAAAGAGCATAGGATGTCAATCAAATCAGCCATGATACTCTCCTGAAAGTTTCTGAAACTGTGGGAGCCAAAGATCACCTCTGGCTTAGGTGTTATATTCAGCTTTAGATAGGTTTACTGTTTTAGATAGTTTTTGTAGTTCTTTATTGTTATTGTTATTGTTAATTCTCATTTTATTTTACTTTGCACTTGGTAAAGTTGGGAGATGTACTTGCAAAAGCTTCTCCTATAACGACAGCCATATTGAAAACCCAAATATTGCTATCTATTATCCAGCAGGTCCACTTCACAACTTGGATACATATGACATTTGTGTGGAGTTCTACTTTCGCCATGAAGCCAGCTCAGCTCCCTGTTTTCCGAAGGAAGCCTTTTGTGGCGGCCTGGAATGCGCCGACGGATCATTGCTCCATCCGATACAACGTAACGATTAACCTGGAAATGTTCCACGTGACTGGAAGCCCGTTTGCCAAAGCGAGAGCGCAGAACGTGACGATATTTTATGTCAACAGGCTAGGATATTATCCATGGTACACTCCACAGGAAATCCCTGTCAATGGCGGCCTCCCTCAGAATTTCAGCTTGCAAATGCATCTGGAAAAAGCTCTCCAAGACATTGACTACTACATTCCCGATAAAGATTTCACTGGGCTAGCAGTCATAGACTGGGAACACTGGAGGCCGCAATGGGACCGCAACTGGAATACAAAGGATATTTACAGGAGGCAGTCGAGAAAACTAATTTCCGAAATGCACGAAAATGTTTCGGCAAACGCCGTTGAGCATCTAGCTAAGCTTTCCTTTGAGCAATGTGCTAAGGCGTTCATGAAAGAGACAATTGAGCTGGGGATTAAAAGTAGGCCCAAGGGCTTGTGGGGATACTACTTGTATCCTGACTGCCACAATTACAATTTCCATGACCAGAACTATAGTGGTTCCTGTCCAGAAAATGAGGTTTTGAGGAACAATGAACTGTCATGGCTGTGGAACAGCAGCGCAGCCCTGTATCCTTCCATTGGCATTAAGAAATGCCTTGGAAACAGTGAAAATATCTTACGCTTTTCACAGTTTAGGGTGAACGAATCTATGAGGATTTCCATGATGACATCACATGGTTATGCTCTCCCAGTATTTGTATATACCCGACTAGACTATAGGGACGAACCTTTGCTATTTCTTTCCAAGGTAAGCTATTTGGGGGGAAAGTAGCAACTGCTATGTTAGACCTTATACTAGGTTTAGTATAAGGTAAAATAAAAAGGTAAAGGACCCTTTTACCAGTCAAAATCCAGTCAAAAGCGACTATGGGGTTGCAGCACTCATCTCGCTTTCAGGCCGAGGAAGCCGGCATTTGTCCGCAGACAGCTTTCCAGGTCATGTGGAACCAGAGCGCACAGAAACACCGTTTACCTTCCCGCTGCAGTGGTACCTATTTATCTACTTTCGCTGGCGTGCTTTCGGACTGCTAGGTTGGCAGGAGCTTGGGCAGAGCAACGGGAGCTCACCCCGTCACAGGGATTTGAACCGCTGACCTTCCGATAGGCAAGCCCAAGAGGCTCAGTGGTACAACCCCATAGTCGCCTTTGACTGGACTTAACCATCCAGGGGTCCTTTACCTGTTTAGTATAATGAGTCCTGAACTAGGAAAACCTTCTTCATATTTTACCTCGGCCAAGAACTCAAGAGATGGACTTAAGCAACAAATTATTTTTCCACCATAGCCATTCATCTTTAATAGGGGTATAATAATAATTTTGGCTTTTGTAGAACAAACAAACGGAAAAAAACACCTTTAGATAATGTCTGCGAACTGTTTTATATGTTCAGGAAAAAAACAATATATAAATGCTAAGCATTATTTCACATTTCACAGAAAGGCTTAGTGCATTAGACTTGGGCATATAATCATTTATTTGAGTTGACTGTGTTAACAAACTTCATTTTGCACTCTTCTCCAGAGTATTTAGACTGTTACAAATTGATTTTTAAACCGGGGTTTTCACTACACTGGGGTAATAGATGAGAAGAGCCTATTATAGGCCTTCGTTTGCTATATTTAAGGTAATTCCAGGAAGGAGTGAAGATTTTGAGTGTTGCAGTTTGCCCCAAGACCTTCCAATACAACAACAGGCCTCCTGCTGCATTATGGGAAATGTGACCCCAGAGTACAGAAATACAAGGGGGCATCCAACTAAGTCATTATTCCAGTTTTACAATTCTAAAAAAGAAGGCCTATGTGTTAGCTCATAATACTTGGATTATTATTTTCTTTGATTTTTGAAAGAGTCAAGTAAACCTACTACTAGGCTGTAGACTAGTTCCTTGAAGAGTAGCCCCTTGTCCACATGGCCCATTTATCAGTTTTTTATCTGTTTCCCCATCTTTAGCAAAATTTGTTGCGAATAAACAGTAATAGACACTGATGATGTTTCCTTCTGTTTCCAATATAGCAAGATCTTGTTAGCACCATTGGAGAAAGCGCTGCCTTAGGAGCTGCGGGAATTGTTATTTGGGGAGACATGAATTTAACGTCATCTGAGGTAAACCCATGCCTTGATTCTTCCTTGAGGATATTATTTAATCTAGTAGACAGAATTTCTATTGTATGCCATTCAATTTTATTTTCTTTTATTTCATTTATCTTTTGTGGTGCAGTTTATCTGACAACTCATCCATAGCTAGCTGGTCAATAGCATATGGAATTTCTTCTTGGCTGGTGCTAGGACGTGTTCATGGGTCACCAATAGGAAGGAGAGAGTGGCTGAGATTTAAGTTTTGAATAACTGTATCTGTTTAAGAATTGGCATGTCTTTTTGCCCAGATGGACAGATACTTGAAGTAAGAGAAGGCGACTTTCTTCTTATAGTCAACAAGGCAGGTCATCTGTAATACAGTGGTACCTTGGTTCTCAAACTTAACCTCTTCCAGAAGTCCGTTCCAAAACCAAAGCATTCCAAAACCAAGGTGCACTTTCCAATAGAAAGTACTGCAAAATGAATAAGTCCATTCCAGACTTTTAAAAACAACCCCTAAAACAACAATTTAACATGAATTTTACTATCTAACGAGAACAATGATCCATAAAATGAAAGCAATAATCAATGTACAGCACTATAAAATAAATGAGACAGTATTGTAGATGATAAAAATTTTATTTTTATTTTTCCCTGCACTGATGATAGTCATGGTTTGGATGGGGGGCTTTTATCCATTTCCACAGTCACTCAATCAATCAATCAATCAATCAATCAATCAATCAGTAGCTGAACTGGGTTCCACACAGTCACAAAAACAAATTAACCGAAAAAGCCTTAAAAACAAAAACGCAAAATAAACAGCAAAAACAAAAGCGCCAAACTTAATCCATTCTGGAAGTCCATTTGACTTCCAAAATGTTCAAAAACCAAGGCACACCTTCTGATTGGTGCAGGTGCCCTGGAAACAATAATAACAACTGCATTGGACGTTCAAAACTTTCAAAAATCGTTCAAAAACCAGAACATTTACTTCCAGGTTTTCGGAGTTTGAGAACCAAAGTGTTTGAGAACCAAGGTACCACTATATAGACTTTAATTGCTTCCTGCCTTATTCTCCACTTCAACTATTAATTGCCCCCACTTCCCTTACTTCCATATATCATCTGTTATCTAATTCCTTTAGTTTGCTTAGCTTGGATTGATTTTTCCAGCCCTATCTTCTAGAACAGAGGTAGGCAGCCTATGGTCCACCAGATGTTGTTGGGCTCCAACACCCACCAGCATGGCCAATGGCCATGCATTATGGGCCTTGTAGTCCAGCAATATCTAGAGCAGTGTATCTCAAAGTTGGATCTTCAGCTGTTGTTGGACCACAGCCCTCATTACCCTTAACTACTGGTCCTGCTAGCATCCAGAGGCAGCGTTTTTGTTGCTGTTGTTGTTAGATTTTCATCCCACTCTTCCAAAAAAGCCTAGAATAGCAAACAACAAAGCAATCAAAGCAGTACCTTGTAAAAATACACACAACCCCCCCAAAAAAATTACCTCACAAGTAATAATTTCAAAGTTGTCAGAAACAATCTCTGTCAGCCAACAAACCCTAGGGTTTTTGATTTCTGCCTAAATGTTACAATGCACCTTCCCAGCATTCTGTAAGTGGGGCCCACTACCAAGAAGGCCCTGTTGTGGGTCAATCAATGTCAGGGGCGCCGACTTGAGCCCCAGGTTGTGGGTGCCCAGTGGCGCATGATGTGACATCATGGCATCACATTGCGCTGTGATGTCATGACATCATGCGCACCACAGCAGTGCTTGGTGACCCTGGAAGCCATATTGGAGGCCCCATAGTGTGGGTGCTGATGGGACGTGGGTGGTGCTGTGGGTTAAACCACTGAGCCTAGGACTTGCCGATCAGAAGGTCGGCGGTTCGAATCCCCGCGACGGGGTGAGCTCCCAATGCTCGGTCCCTGCTCCTGCCAACCTAGCAGTTCGAAAGCACATCAAAGTGCAAGTAGATAAATAGGTACCACTCCAGCGGGAAGGTAAACAGTGTTTCTGTGCGCTGCTCTGGTTCGCCAGAAGCGGCTTAGTCATGTTGGCCACATGACCCGGAAACTGTACGCCGGCTCCCTCAGCCAATAAAGCGAGATGAGCGCCGCAACCCCAGAGTCGGTCACGACTGGACCTAATAGTCAGGGGTCCCTTTACCTTAACCCTGGGTGCTGAGCACCCACAACAAAAAAAATTGTGGCTACTTGTGCCCCAAGGACTCCCTATAGTTTAAGGTTACCAGATTTTTTCCAATGAATCCAGGGACACTTTTCAACTTCAGTTGAAGGGGATGGATTTTGTCAGGGACTGATTTGTAAATCCGGGACTGTCCCCAGGAAACGGGGAAGTCTGGTAACCTTACTATAGTTGGCACCAGTGATCAATGCCATCTGGTCAGCAAATTGTGGTGGCCCCACCAATAGGGTCCCCCTGCCAATTCTAAGGCTCAATATCTTAAGACCTGAGCTTACAGTGATACCTCATGTTACAGATGCTTCAGGTTACAGACTCCGCTAACTCAGAAATAGCACCTCGGGTTAAGAACTTTGCTTCAGGATGAGAACAGACCTCCAGAACGAATTAAGTTCTTAACCCGAGGTACTACTGTATAGCATAAGGCTCCTATAGTTTTTATACCTGAGTAGATGAGATAATTTAAACAAGTGTAGCTTGTCATTCCTTAGTGTTGCAGGGGTATAAAAAGTAAAAAACAACAACACAAGATAGTAAAAAACAAAACAAAACCTTAAGTATTGAACAGTACTGAACAGCAAAACAGTTATGACATAATCAAACCAAATCAGTTGTAATCTTTGTCTAAAGAGAAATCATACTTTCCTTTTATGTCCCGTCCTCACCCACCCTCCACTGTGTTTTCTTCTGCACTATTCATAATGTTCACAATGAACACAGCTAGACTTCCATCTTCTGTATCTTCAAAATTGCCTAGAACAGGAAATTTCAGTAGCTGCAGCTTTCCTCACCCTTTAATGCCAAGCCTTGCCTGCCAAAATCATTTTTTCTCCTCAGCGGCTAAGGAATTAGGACACTTGCTCTTCCTTATGTAAGAGCATCCGATTGGCAGGAGAAACGTCAAATTCATCTGGAAAGGCATTGTTAGAAATCGAAAAGTTTCTACTGATCTCATGGGCTTTTGAGGTGTCATGCAATATAGGCACCATTTTACTATGCTGAATTGATGTGAATTGAGAAGGGCATGCCTTCACACAATTTGCAACCTCTTATTTTTCTTCTTGCTCCGTCCAGGTCAACTGCACAAAGGTGAAACAATTCGTTGCTTCCGAGTTGGGCTTCTACATCATCAATGTAACCAAAGCGGCCGAGGTGTGCAGCTGGCATCTTTGTCACAACAACGGGAGGTGTGTTCGAAGGAACTGGAAAGCCTTAGATTACCTCCATTTAAATCCTCAGAACTTCCAAATAGAAGCGTCAGGCGGCCTGGGCTTTACTGTGAGAGGGGAAGCATCGCCTGTTGACCTTCGAATAATGGCAGAGAAATTCGCCTGCCATTGTTACCAAGGGTTTGAAGGCGCTGATTGCAGGGGAATGAAGACTACGGGCAGCCAACCAGGAGATTCTGCCAATTTACTCCCATCTGGAATAGTAGTTGTGATAAATTTGACTTCTTTAATCTTTTTAATGCCTGAGACTTCCATCCTAAGAGTCAAATTGCAATGAGTCTATCACATCAGAGGAATTAAAAATCAATTGCCCTATGCCTTTTTACCTCCGAAGCAACATGCATAGGAGGCTAGGCACCGACAATATTGAGCAAGATAAAAACTTCCTCACATGAATTAGCTGTATCATATGGAGAGATTAAAAGATACCAAAAACACCATTGGCTTGCTGAAATGTTTGACAGTGTCACAAAACTATTAATGTGATAGAGGTGATCAACACAACAAGCCATTGCCCATTGTTTTTCAGCTGAAACCATTTCAGATGGCCTGGTGAAATGTGTAGACCAGCTGTCCACATTGGCACAATTTTTTTTGGGGGGGGGGAGGGGCTTCTGAGTGATCCATTCCCCTTTCAATCCCCTCACAATGCCAGTTTGACATGAATATGTTGATATGGACTTAGATCCTAATAAACAGAACTTGCAGCTTGATCCTATACGTGTCTGTGCAAAAGCAAACTCTTGCTAGTCCCAGGCTAAGGGAAGAAGGTGCTTGATCTGAATTTTTGCAGCAGACCAACCTGATCCATTGTTCCTAAACTTTTTTTGTGGACCGGAATGCAACTTCCCATAGAATCACACAAGTCTCTGGATTTTGCAGCACAGTTTTGGTGCATAAAAGTGCGAACAATTGATTTTTATGTAAAGTTGCATTAAAAGTGTGCATTTTATGGGGGGGAAGTGTTGAAAACTACATATTTTACAGTAAAAAAGTGCATAGAAAATGTGCAAAAATGTGTAGAATTTTAAACGTGGGTTTTGGGTGTGTTCTTTTAAAATATCTGCACAAAATGGGGTGGAACAGAGCTTTGATTGAGTGCTAACAAGACCGAAGCAGGATAGAATCAGCTGCTGGGATCGTCTGTGCTCCTAAGTAAGTGGACATAGGATTGCAACCCTAAGGAAGTTTGTGGAAGGAAAGTTCCCTGTCTTCACATTTCCGCTGCAGTCACCTGTGCCCCTAAAAAGTCTCCTGAACAACTTGGATAGAGTGTAGTGCAGGGCCTCCCCATTTGTCCTGCAAGGCAGTCTTGGGCAAGCCATGCCCACCCATTGTACCTGGGGCAGGTAAGCAGGGACTTCAAATCAACACATGAGCACTTAAAGTGATCTCCTGATTATTTGCTTGCTGGAGCAGCTGATGGGTGGAGAGACTATGCCTTGGCCCAGGAGGGAGAAGTGGTCTCCACTGAAACTGCTGTTAAAGTGGAGACAGAACCTCCAAAAACTGGATGCTCCAAGATGGGGCTGTTTAAAAGCCCTTTGGCAAACAGCCCTGTTCTGTTCTTTGAACCTCTGGGATTTGGAGATTTAAAGAGCAGTGTGGGGCTGTTGCTCAAGGGGCTTTTAAACAGAGCCACAATGAGCTTTCAGGACATGAAAACCAGGGTTTCAAAGCATCAGCTGATGTCAAAGTGACACCAGGTGATTGACAGGTGGGCAGCCCTATCTCCCAGCAAATTTGGCTCTCCAGCCAGAAGGAGGGGGCAGTAAACATTCCTTCTGTTAACCTTAAGTTAATTTTGCTTAGGATCCAAGCCACTGTAATGATATGTGTGTGATTGTCCCAGAGAAGCAAGCAAATTATTATTATTATTATTATTATTATTATTATTATTATTATTATTATTATTTATACCCCTCCCTTCCTGGCCAGAGCTGGGCTCAGGGCGGCTAACACAAGTAAAATTACAGTAAAAACATAATAGGCAAAAAAATATTTCCCCATGTTGCAGTCTAAGTGGGATATACTGCAACCCTCAACATGTCTACTCAAAAGCAAGCTGCATTGTGTTCAATAGGATTAACTCCTTGTCCAAGACAGGAAAAGGGTTTCATTTGAATTTGTCTAGTGTTTGAGGCACTTTTGAAAAACTGGAAAAAGTTGAATCCTTACATCTAAACAATGCCAGATGGTTAAATATTTTCAAGAATTATAACATTATCTGTATTAAAATAGGAAGGTATATAATCACTCCTAAAACATTTGGATGTCACACACACAAAAAAAAATCTATTTGGGAAGCTCAGCACTTTCCCCCTGGTGTGCTCTATAGCTGCCATGATTCTTTGTGCAATATTACAAAGACTTTTATTAACCGCGAAATAAATATTGATCTAACAAAGAGGGAAAAGATGAACAGTTTTATGATCCAGCAAATTCATTATGAATATCCCCATCCTTTGGGGTGGGGCCATGTCTTTTCAAGCCCCTCTATAAATTGGGGCTGGAAACTATCATCAGCTTAATTGGGAGATTAATTAACTCAAGCTTAATTGTGACATTACAATCATTAGGCTGCTTGGTTGTAAGTCAGCTTGAGTATTCGACGGGGATATGATTGACTGATGCTGTAAAAAGAACAAACAGTGAATTACTTGATGAATTGGTGGAGGCATGTAATTGGCAAGGTAGCATTAGGACGCTACTATAAAGACACCATCAAACTGTGTGTGTGGTGTATGTGTGTGTGTAATTTACTAAATTATGGGAATGCTCCTTTCCAAGCAGAACTCGATTTAATGGACTTCAGTTACAGAAAGAGAAATGTCTTGATAGTAATTGACCACTTTTAGGGCTGCCATACGCCCAGAATTTCCTGGAAATATCTGGGATTTGTCTGCTGGAAACAGCGTCTGGTCGGAATTTCCAAAAAATGGTAAAATGCCCGGGAAAACCCTGGCATGTGGCAACTTTGCCTCCCCCCCCAATAGCTCAACAACTTTTGTGTCTCTCCCTTGTATAGAGGTGTCTGTTGGGAATGCTCTGGCTTCACGGGGCAGGAAAACAGATGAAATGACTTGCAAAGCCCCCTCCAATTCTATGAATCTGTGGAATTCAAAGCACTTTTGAAATACTCGGAGTCGAGTGTGAATTTCATGCTCTTTATTCAGCTCATAGTAGCAATGAATGAAACTTCCCCCAAAATGTCTAGCTATATATATATTATATACACAATGGGCCCCGCATGATTGGCTAATTCCGGGCTGCTCCTGTAGGCCAATCAGGTTGCGGATTCACCTCCTCCAGAAGCCTGATTGGCTGCTTTAGGCCAATTGGGTTGCTGACTCACTTAATCCAGGAGCCTGATTGGCTGCTCCTGCAGGCCAATCAGGTCGCTGATTCACTTCCACCCGGTGCTGGGTTGGGTGGCTCCTGCGGACCAATCAGACTGCTGCATTCTGGATCCTATTGTTCTAGGACTCAGCTCAGCTTTTCATTCATTTTTACTTATTTACTGAATATGTATAGGCCCCCAATCAACATGTCTCCTCTCATAGCCAAAGGAGAGAAGGAAGCTGAGTAGACCGCGTGTCTGCATGCACCCACTGACAAGTAGCGATGTGTCGCCATATAACTGGAGGCATGCTTTCATTTTATCTAGAGAGAAAGGAAAACAAAGCTATAAACTATTTTGTGTTTGAAAATCCTCGTTTGCATAAGAGGAATCAAATGTAAGCAGCTTGTTTTACAAGACACAGGTTAATGCATGGACAGGACACTGCATGGGGAAAGTTATTATACAAATAAGATGTGATGCTGCTAAAAGCAATTAAAGCTATGAACATAACAATGCACGAAATCTATTATATACATTTCAAGCTTTGTAATCAAACAGCCAGCAAGGAGTTTATTTTTTTACTGAGGACACAAAAACATAGCGCATGCTTCAGCAGAAATGAAGTCCCAGCGGTTTCAGTGGAAGATGCTATTGCTTGCACAGTACTGAACTTTGTAACTCCACAATATCTACTTATAGATTTGAAATCCCCTTTGTAGTCAAACACATCAGTTGCTCCCGGCCGCTATTGTTTGAGACTTGCTAAAAGTTCATATAACAATACAGTAGTTTCTCTTTTTTTCTTCATGTGAGCACTATAGCAAGCAGCAAGTCTAATATGCTACATGGAATATGTGAATTAACAAATTGTATCAAATGCTTCGGTAAGCCTCACGTACCCACCCACATCTCAGGATACAGCATCCTTGCCTGATTTACTCCTCACCTTGCCTTCTTCCAATCAGCCTGCAGTGGAGACAGGTAAATTCAGGTGTGTCGCTGCATCTGATGTGTCGGCTCATTCATCACTCCTGATATTAAGAAGCAGCAGAATTACCTGTCTTCATGAGGCTGCTTGTTGTATGAGCCACTGTTTTGGGCTGTCCCACTGTTCTTTGAATTAGGAGGCCTGCTAAGATCAGCTACAGGGGAGATGGCCTCCTCCTGGGGTAGGTAATCCCCCCCCTTTTATTGTTAAGAGTGAAACGTACCACCAGCTCTATCTCAGAAAACCCATCTCAAAAGATTGTGAAATACAGAAACCGATCAAAAAGTCAAATCACTAGAGGGCAGCAAAGAGATGAAATTTGAAGATCTTTCACAACGGAACATAAACATTGTTTCCTCCCCCAGCCCTAATTTCTACCTGTATCTTAAGACGCACCGCCCCTCTCCTCTGTGGCATGTCCATACAGGTGCTTTAGCACATATCTCTTTTTAAAAAATTATTTAGGAAGGCAAAGCAAGATTTTGAGAAATCTCATTTGCACACAAATAATGGTGAGATTTCCTCACTGACCTAATCCTGCAATGTAACCAGGGGCAATTTTACACCCCAATGCAGGTAGAATTGAATGATCCAACCACATGTTGTCAGCCAATTACATGGATTTTCTCCAAAGAACTGGCATTCCTGCCCTGATCCTCTTAAGGGGGTCACATTATGGCTGTTTTTAAAGAGGTCTTCTTTGGACCCAGGAAATGACTGGCTAGTCTCAAGCAGGGACAGCACATCCTGTTTCGCCACCTGAGGCTAAATAGGAAGTCTCTCCCTACCATTGCCCTGCTGTGTTGAGAAGCCCCCATAAAAGCATCTCTTGTGGGGTGGTGGGTTTAGGTGAGATTTCACTGGAAATTGGCACCAATGCCACATGTCATGGGCTGGTTGGACACAGAGGAATGGTGGGAGGAACCAGCTTGGGAAGTTCCAAAGGAAGGATGCTCAGAGCCCAGGAAGTGGTGGTGGAACAAGGAAGAGTGGTCAACGAAGGAGAAGACTGTTTGTTGTTGTGTCTGCACTGTGAGATGTCAGGTTACAGGCAGGGCCGGATTTAGATGAAGAGAGGCCGTAGGCTACTCCACTTGTGAGGCCCCTCCCCATCCCCCACCCTCACAACTAGAAGAAAATGGAAGAGCGTTATAAGCAAAATTGAGTGAAACCAAGGATGATGGATATTTAAAATTCTACAATTCACAATTTCTCCTCTAAAGGGCATAAGATATTATTGTTAAATACCCTGGAGATTTTAAAAAATGCATGAAATTAACACTGAAAAACTTTTGCAATAACTGAACTTTGTAAATCTTTTGTGGCCTGGGCAGGCCTGGAACTAGTTCCCATGTCTTGTTCCTCTCTAAGGAATCAAGTTCAGCCTTCATGGCATTTAACCATGGATCAGCATCCTCTGAGGTTAGACTTTGGACCTCTTCGAAGCTTGAAGGCTCCCAAACCTTCTCTGAGTTACTAACAACAGCTGTATCTGCTATGACTGTTTTACCAAACCTTTTGGGTGTCTGTTGGTCCCAGGGGGAAGGTTACCATTGACGTAGTCGAAGTCCGGTCCTGGGTCACTTGCCTGGAAACAGTTCGCAAGGAGTGGGGTGAGGTCCGAAGCAGGAAGCCGAGCAGGGACAGGAACACTGGAGGGTTAGGTCTGGGTCCGGACAGGAGCAGGTACTCAACGACGATGACGATGTTGCTCCTGCAACCTGAGACCGGGCTGACTGGCCTTTATCTTCTCTGAGGCCAGGGGTGGTCCCGGCCCCCAGGAGACCCGCCTCTCCTGGCCTTAAGGCGAGCACTCCTCCTGGGAGAAACCAGTTCCCTTCGCCTCTCTGCCCTGAGTCTCTGCAGTTCAGGAGAGGCTAAAGGGTTACTGGGCCCAGGGGGAGACTCACCTGTAGGCACTGAGTCCTCAACCACCTCTGGAGCCAGAATGGATTCACCTGGTGCCTGCTCCTGAGGATCTGGCACAGGTGCAGGCACCTCAGAATCAAGGCCCTGCCCCAGTTCAGCCGGCCTTGGAGGCGGGGACTCCTGTGCAGGCTGGGATTCCTCCGGTTCACTCTCTGAATCGGATTCCCAGGCCATCACAGGGTGGTTTGTGGTCCTTTCAGATCTGTGTACTATACACAAATCTTCCATGCTAGGCTTCTCCTTTTTAGGAGAATGGTGGGCAGGCCAGGTCGTCTTCTTATATACCTGCTGGGATTGACAAGGCTTCTGACCCTCACCTGAATCTCATAGCTCTCCTGCAGCTGCCTCCGATTAGTGTTCATTTAACTCTTGGGGGAAATAATTAGCATCACATGTCATGTGCATGGAAGTTGCCGAACCAATTAACCAACTAGAAGGATTATTGTTAATAGCACCAGTTTTCCTATAACTTGATATTGCTGGATAGTTTTGATGAACTGCAAAAGCATTTTTTAGTTTGATTTCTGTTGCCACCCTGGAACTTTTCTTTATTAGTGCCACTTTGTTTTGTACGATTCCTTGCAAATGAAGGAAAACCAATTTTCTGAAGGTAGCCCTGCTCAGGGAAGTTTTTAATGTTTGATGTTTTATTCTGTTTTTAATCTGTTGGGAGGGACGCGGGTGGTGCTGTGGGTTAAACCACAGAGGCTAGGACTTGCTGATCAGAAGGTCAGCAGTTCAAATCCCCACGACGGGGCGAGCTCCTGTTGCTCGGTCCCAGCTCCTACCAACCTAGCAGTTCGAAAGCACGTCAAAGTGCAAGTAGATAAATAGGTACCACTCTGGCGGGAAGGTAAACGGCATTTCCGTGCGCTGTTCTGGTTCGCCAGAAGCAGCTTAGTCATGCTGGCCACATGACCCGGAAGCTGTACGCCAGCTCCCTCAGCCAATAAAGCGAGATGAGCGCCACAACCCCAGAGTCGGCCATGACTGGACCTAACGCTCAGGGGTCCCTTTAGCTTTTTAATCTGTTGGGAGCCACCCAGAGTGGGCAGGCTGCAGAGTGGCTGGGGAAACCCAGCTGGATGGGTGGGGTATAAATAATTATTATTATTATTATTATTATTATTATTATTATTATTATTATTACTACTACTACTACTACTACTACTACTACTCACTGGTGGGGATGAAATTTAGCTTGACATGCCCGTCTATTGGACAAAAAGCCACAATTCCATAATGGAACAGGTACTGCAATGTGAAAAGAATATTACAAAACAGAACGTCTAGCATTATATTAGGAAAACTACTGCAATATTCTCCTTGTTTGGGGTTGCAAGCGGCTGTGCAGTGATTGGCGGGTGGGCTGAGGAGCAAATGAGAAACTTTCCTTCTATGAACATCCTTAAGTTAACTGATCTCAGCAGTATAAACCTTATACAACAGATATTTCCCCTCAACCTGACAATCAGTGGGAAATTAGGTCATCTGCCTCTCAGGCTTGTGACTTGGTTGGATGCAGCTAGAGGCCTCCAGGTTATCGCTGCTTAGTCAGCTGCAGAGATCTACTGCAGGTTGTGTGGTGGATGAAGGTAAAAATCAAAACACTGTTGCTTACTCTTCCATTGCCTTTCCATGGCTCTTCTGTGGACAGCTTTCTCCCTCCCTCCCTCTGTCTCAGATTGCTTTTACCTCACCAAATCATCTCAGTCTCTTGCTGCAGATTTCTCAAACCCCTACAGCTCCTTCTCAAACCCCGTTTATAAGATATGAACTGGAGAAGGCATATTCTCTTACTAGTTAGCTGTGCGCGCCTCAGTCCCTTGGAAGGATGAGAGTAATTCTTTAACTCCTGTGCTGAAGAAATGGACATTTTGAAAGCTACTCTAGAAATTCTACAAACATGGGCTGAGGTTTCTGAGGCACTGCAGAGGGGATTTATATTTATTTTTAAGACGCGTGGCCTTCGATTCTGTTGAAAATATTGATCGGAATTCTCATGGGCTTCTTCTGTCCACTATGTTCCAATACCTACATCCAAAGCTTCCAAAACTATACATTTGACTCATGGCTTCTGAGAATTAGAGTCATTTTGAAGCTTATAAATTATTTCCCTCACCCCCAAAACATCCTGCAAAACAATACATATATATTTAGTATCCAGTTTCTCTTATAAAAGCTTCTTTCTTCTATGCTTCTAAACCCATATTAAAGTCAGACTGAGGAACACACTGGCATTTCCTTCACCCTTTCGTGTTATTGCCTCACTCCAGTTAGTGAGAGTCCCATGAGTGGCAGCAAGGCCAGTCTAAGATATTTTGCTTCCTGAGCCAAAGCAGCAGATTGTTTCTTTCCTCCATCATGGAACACAGCACCAAACTGGTCATTTCCGCAGTTTTGCAGAAAATCCTGCATGTGTCTTTCTCTCTTGAAAGTAAAAATAAAACAAAAATAAAGTAACTAATAATTTACTAATAATTTACTAATAATTTACTAATAATTTACTAATAATTTACTAATAATTTACTAATAATTTATTAATAATTTACTAATAATTTACATGACACCCCAAATCAGGTGGCTGAAGTGACTATTACACACCATCAATTGTTAGAGCCAGTCCTGTATGCTGGAAATTTGCCATACTTTTATGCAGTGCCGGATTGACGTATAAGCTAAACAAGCTATAGCTTAGGGCCCCACTCTCTTGGGGGCCCGCACAAAATTTGAAGCAAAAAACCCTGGATGTACATTTCCAAAATATAAGATAAAACACAAATAAAATAAAACCTACATGCAGCAACATGATGTAAGTAATGGGCCCCGCCTGCTAGCCTGCTCCCTAAAATATCACTGGTTTGCTCATTTCTATATATAGGGTGCCTACATTCTGCATGGACTGGTTGCATAGCAGCATGTGCAAATGGCTTTAGATACCTATTAGGTCCACAAATTACCATATAGAAGAAGAAGAAGAAGATGAAGAAGAAGAAGAAGAAGAAGAAGAAGAAGAAGAAGAAGAAGAAGAAGGAGAGGAGTTTGGATTTGATATCCCTCTTTATCACTACCCGAAGGAGTCTCAAAGCGGCCAACAATCTCCTTCCCTTCCTCTCCCACAACAAACACTCTGTGAGGTGAGTGGGGCTGAGAGACTTCAAAGAAGTGTGACTAGCCCAAGGTCACCCAGCAGCTGCATTTGGAGGAGCGGAGACACGAACCCGGTTCCCCAGATTACGAGTCTACCGCTCTTAACCATTACACCACACTGGCTCTCATATATAGCATATATCCAACACAAAAAACAGTGGCAATTTGTTGTTGACAAAGGACAGCTGGACATATAAAGGGCCCCATTACCTTCAGCAGCTTAGGGCCTCATCAAACCTAAATCCGGCCCTGCTCTTATGTAGTTGGGATATCCCCAGTAGCAACTGGGACTCTGTTGTTCTCCTGGCTTCTCAATGCCATAGTTTGTTGGTGTTTCCTGACCCTCGGCTTCCTGACTCCTGGCTTCCGGACTCCTGCTCCTGCTCCCACCCTGCCGTCTTGTCCCTGGTCCCGACGTCCTCCGCCAGGACTTTGACTGCCCGTAAACCGGACCGTGACAACCTGTTGTGTAATCAATAAAGTTGTGGCCTGATGTTGCCCAACAAGGTTGCCCATTTTGTCCCATTTCTACTGCATCCACATGCCACAAATCTGCATCTGTGTGGGCAACTGCCACTCCTTCTTCAACATCTGTCACCATTGGAGTAGTTCCACATTGTGCCGGGCTGTAGTCTAGGTGTTTATTGGACTTGGATATCCCCTGTATGTTGCGCTCTGCTTAGTTGCACCACACAATCCAGGCTGCTAATCCAGGGTGCCACAATATTTCTCTCCGCACCCTCCAGATTTCATTAGTATTTAGTTGATTGCTTCTTATGGCCCTGCGCCCCCTAGACACCACCTCTGTAATGTCGCAGAATAAAAGGTACATGGTGAAGTGCTCTGACTCTTTATTAATGTTGAGGTGGGGGGGATACAAAAGACACCGCTGCTGAATGATCACAGTGATAGCAAACAGTACATGACTTGTTTACAACTCAGCTTTGTACTTATACGGTGCCTTTCATCCGACGATCTCAAAGCATGTTTCAGAAATGGAGAGGTCTTATTAACCTTATTTTTTTCAGCAGAGAAAGAAAAACACAGAGGGAATTCGAGTGACATTTCAAAGACAATAAGGCTAGATTCTTGGTCTCCTTTGTAATGGCAGGACTAAGGACTCTGACTCACTTTGGAAGAAAAAAAATGTTTATTTGGCAGACTTTAGAAAGACCAAAAAACCTTGTGTTTGATAACAAGATTTTGAACAGTTGGGTTCCAGCAATTCAGGCTATTGGGGGGGGGGAACACCCTAGGTTTTAATAGAAGATTATATGTTATTTTGAGTTATGCATGTGTAGGATTTAAGCTATGTTTATAAATAGATGAGATGCAAAAGAGTTGGGGGATGAGGGTCATAGGAATAATTTTGTAAAAATTCCGTATTAACAAGGAAAAAATAATGGAGCAAGAAGCCACATTCATCAAATCATATTGTACATGTATTTATTATTTTTGTTATACCCATTACATCACTAAATTTGTGTATTATGAGTTGGTTGGATAGTGTGTTTATAATTAGGTTAAACATGAACTGTTTCTGCATATAGTAAGCCTTAACATCTTTTATTACACACCCACACCCACCCACACACACATATTATTTTTTTACACATTGTTTTCCCCATATACTTTATTTACCATTGAAATAATGAAGTAAATATAAGATGGTAACAATTATAATGCATAGCATTCTTCATCCATCTTCCAAAACAGATTCCACTCTTTTCTCTGGACTCGCAGCTCCTTTGTTTTTAACAACTGCATGAAAAGCTGACAATCGGTAGGTGAACCTTTTCACACCAGGCATCTATATGCCAGGGCAGGCTGAGCTGCTTTCTACAAATCCCCAGGCTTTCCATGTGACAGCTAAAGAGAAATGAGAGATGAAGAAAATGGAAAGACACATGGCCTCAGAGGAGGACGCAGTGACCTTTCTTGCCTGAAACCTCTTGAAAGGATGATGATGGTGGTGGTGGTGATGATTGAATAAAACATGCAAGAGGCAGATACCTTTGTGTTCTGCTCTTTACAGGGCATAAGAAGCAATGGGGTGCATTTGCGTGGACAGGCGGAGTCCCCCCAACCCCAGGTGACCTCCCAAGTGGAATAATGACTCAAGACAACGTGCTATGGAATTAAAATTGGCCACATCTTTATTAAATTTCAGATGTAGGGAGACCTTGGCTCAGGCATTGGGCGTTTATCCTTCCCAGTCCCCAGCCGGGGATCTGGGGGACATCAGGGTTATCCAGAATGTGTGGGGATTGGGCTGGCTCTGGAGAACATACGTTCAAGCAGAGAGCCCACCCCCCATTTTGCCGCCGTCGCCTCCTCTGAAGACCCCTTTAAGGGGAACCCTGGGATTGCCACCACAAGGGAAGCGTGGGTCAAAGCTTCACCCCCCCCCCCATTTAGGAAAGATAGACTAAAGGATTCCACCCAGGGCCTGAAACCGCCCAAGTTGTGACATTTTGCTATGGGAAAGGCAAAACCTGCCAATGCAGGGAAATTCCTTTCTTGGATGGCTTTGATGGATTATGGCGTTGATGTCAGGTGAGCACCCCCAATGGCAATGCATGTGGCAGTGGTAGTACCACACAGCCACTCAGCTGAGAGAGAAACTTGCTGGCTATGTAAGAGGAATGAGCAACAGCTGGCTTTTACTTTTAAAAAGCCTGCCACCATTGCACCACGTCTCTTGCTCCTCAGCAGCTGATCTGGTGGCCCTCATTGCATCCATGCTCTCCCGAATGCTTATTTACACATGTGCACAAGGCCAAATCGAGGTGGTAGTGCTCAGGGCAGTTTTTCCAGCTGGTGTTAGTGGCGGGAACCTTGCCATTTTATGGACTCCAGATAATAACACTAGGTTAATATTTTTGTGAATAAACAACAACTCTGTGTTATCATTCTGTTCCTTGGGTTTAATTATTTACTTGCGTTGCATCTTGCACCCCCCCCCCTGTGAACCGCCCCGGGATCTTCTGATGAAGGGTGGTATATAAATTTAATTAATCAATCTATGAAATAAACAGAGCTGCCTGGCTATATGCCTTGAGGAAAATTAATCATTAATTTTAATACCACAGGAATCGGGAAGGTTTCTCCTGGTGTTAGGAGTGTGATAGGAGAAGAAGGAGAAAGTCCTTGTAGAGAGATTATTTATTGAAATTAATCAGCTTGCATCATGGATAGGCTTTTCACCCTGATGAAAAGGAAACGAATGACGAGATGTATCCTGGAGACTGAAGGATAGTTGGGAGGGTAGATGCGTGTGTAAAAGGACTGAGTGTTTTTGCTTGAGGCATTTTTGCTGCCTGTCACATTTCCCAATCGTTTGACCCAAATGCAATCTGCCACCATTGCTTCAGAGCGCTTGCCCAAGGACCGCTTCGCATTTGCAATGAAGCAATCTTCCTCTGATAACTCAATGCACGGGAGCATGTACATTGCTTGCTCAGAAGGAAGCCCACAACCAAACTCGCCCCTTGTTTTATCTCCCATTTCCATTGCTCTTGATGAAGGCACCACCTTGTCGAATCAGAATGCCAGCCCCACTGACTTCCGGAAACCTCCTCTCTGGCACCGGGAGGTTGTGGTTCGAGGACCCGACCCCCGCGATGTGGAAAGAATACACAAGGACACGTTATATAAGGTTAATGGGCAAGGAAAGGCCACAACTTTATTGATTACAGCAGTGGAAAGGTATTGGCTTAGGCATTGGATCTCTCAAGCAAGTGGGTTTATTCACCAGTAGGTGGAGCCTGTTGATGCTAATCCAACTATAGGCTCTCCCTTGATGTCACCGAGGGTCGTGCCATGGCCTCCCGCCAAGCAGGCATCGGACAGAATACACGACCGCCAGATTCCTTTAACGGAATACCCCTAAATTGAAGGCATAGGCGATGGCCACACCTAGCTCTTCGACACACCACAACACAGTATTCCAATGCCTAACCTACCCACCAATACCACAAAAGTTGTGACGATTGCTACGAGGTAGGCGAAAAAACCAAAAAGCCTAATGCCAAATGGAAAAACTCCTACCAGGCCCCCTAGACAACCAGGGCGACCAACCTAAGGTCTATAGCAAGGCCAATGACCTAAGCCCTAACTCAAAGGGAGTGGAGGGTGGGTGACTCGCGGCGAGACGACGAAGAATGAGGCCGGGGAGAGGCTGGCGCCGCAGCAAAAGGCTGTTGAACACGCCCCCTCTCAGGCACCTGGTTGGAAGCCTGCCGAGGGGCGTGGGCGCCAGCCAGGTGAGGTGGAGGCAGGGGGCTAACGCCACAAGGAAGCCCACAACCAAACTCGCCCCTTCTTTTATCTCCCATTTCCATTGCTCTTGATGAAGGCACCACCTTGTCAAATCAGAATGCCAGCCCCACTGACTTCCGGAAACTTCCTCTCTGGCACCGGGAGGTTGCACAGCAATGCAACAATCAAAGGCCTGAATAATCAAAACTCAGTGAATTCATAACTGTTCTGTGTTGTTAATCTTGTTGCTGGGGATGTGGGGGGAAACCCCAATTCTGTTCACAATTATGGACAAACCTATTTATTTGCACTTTCTGAAACAATAGGCAAGCTGAAACACATCACCCTTCAAAATTCACACTTCTCTGAACTTTGCAATGCATTTTTCCAGCCAAGTAAAGTCATATACTGAAGTGTGCATTAAATATGAATGTTCTGTATCTGAGGGATTAAGTAGGGCTGTTTCTGCCTGCTGTACAAAGCCATGTGACTTGAGTGGTTTTAAACGTATGAGTATTTACTTCCTATTCTATAATCACTTTCCTTTACCAACAACACTTTGTTACTTTCACACAAACTCAGCATGAAATATTATCGCGATTCACAATGATGTAAAAGAATCCTCACCTGCTCTAAAAGCGCATGCTATAATAATAGGCAGTGGTCTGAGCACTTGTACAGTAGACCCTCGGGTTACACTACTCTCAAGTAATGTAAACTTCGGGTTGCAAAAGCGGCAAACCTGGAAGTATTTTTCTGGGTTTCGCTGCTCATGCATGCGCAGAAGCGCTCCACAGTGGTACCTCGGGTTAAGTACTTAATTCGTTCCAGAGGTCCATACTTAACCTGAAACTGTTCTTACCTTGAAGCACCACTTTAGCTAATGGGGCCTCCTGCTGCCACCGCGCCACTGGAGCACAATTTCTGTTCTCATCCTGAAGCAAAGTTCTTAACCTGAAGCACTATTTCTGGGTTAGCGGAGTCTGTAGCCTGAAGTGTATGTAACCTGAAGCGTATGTAACCCGAGGTACCACTGTATTGCGCCACATGGATATGGATTTTTCAGGGTGTGCATGGACCCCCGGAACGAATTAAATTTGTATCCAGAGGGTCCACTGTATTGCTTCATAGCCGACTTTATCATTTGATTCTGAGTAGCTTTAAAGCATCCACAAACTTTACCATACCCTCTAACATTTCTCTAATGAAAATAGGGACATCTTATTCAACCACCACCACCACCACAACACCCCACCCATCTGACTGGTTTGCCCCAGCCACTTTGGGTGGCTTCCAACATATAAAAAATAATAATAAAACCTTAAACATTAAAAATCTTCACTATACAGGCCTGCCTTCAGATGACTTCTGAAGGTTGTATAGTTACTTATCACCTCGGCTGGGGGGAGGGTCACACAACTCCATAGCCTCCAACATTTCTCCAGTGAAAATAAGGACATGGTTAGCGCTGTGGTCTAAACCTCTGAGCTTCTTGGGCTTGCTGATTAGAAGGTCGGCAGTTCAAATTCCCACGATGGAGTGAGCTCCTGTTGCTTTGATGCTCCTGCCAACCTAACAGTTCGAAAGCACACCATTGCAAGTAGATAAATAGGTACCGCTGCTGCAGGAAGGTAAACAACATTTCCGTGTGCTCTGGTTTCCGTCATGGTGTCCCGTTGCACCAGAAGCGATTTGGTCATGCTGGCCATATGACCTAGAAAGCTGTCTGTGGACAAATGCCGGCTCCCTCGGCCTGAAAGCGAGATGAGCGCTGCACCCCATAGTCTCCTTTGACTGGACTTAACCGTCCAGGGGTCCTTTACCTTACCTTACCTTTTACCCTCTGACATTTCTCCAATGAAAATAAGGACATTCTACCATACCGTCCAACATTTCTCGGATGAAAATAGGGAAGTCTGAAGGAAAAGCGGGACATTCCAGGATCAAATCAGAAACCAAGACAACTTCTGTAAATCCAGGAGTGTCCCTGGAAAACAGGGACACTTGGAGGGTCTGCTTTACTAAGCAGTAAGTATGCACTGGTATAACGATTGTACAGCCATAGACATATATGTCATGTCTTTAATGTTACTAAGCAGCTGGGTCTAGATAGCAAAATCTGCCTTTAAAAAAATGGCAAGAAGCCAAGGCCCTCATAGATGATGAGGCATTGGGCTGCAAGCACGCTCAGCCCATATGTCAATCTGGCACTGACTCCTGGAGATGAGGTGTGCATATGCAAACAGTCAGGAAACACATGCTTGGCTTCTGTTTCTCATATGCTTACAAACAAACATCTCCCCTTTAAACACTGCAGAACAGACACCGCCGACATGCAGTAAAACTCCTCTAGGTATAATATGCGCAGCAGCCAATGATTCATTGTTTAGTGGGCCTAGGTTATAATAGACTCTCCAGCTTTACTAATGGGCTATGGAGAGCCCAAAGAGTGAGTGTCACTGATAAAGATGGATGGGAATTAGTAGCCAGCGGCAGCTACCACCAGCTCTTCAAAAAACCAACAGCGACTGGATAAAGAGTTGAGCGAAGGGACCTCGCCCAGAACATTAGGAGCGCTGCTTAGTAATGAAAGCTCACAATGGACTCCATTTATCAATATTGACACTAGCTGGTAAGGGAAAACCTACAGGCCATGGAGTGAAGAGGAGAAACACCACACATGATTAATTCATTTGCCTTCAAGGAAATAGCTCGCTGCTCAAACCGTATACACTACAACAGTTGTTAGGAGCAGATTGCCTTGCTAATGCACTGTTACACTGAGGAGGCAATCCTGTGCTCATTTGCATGGAAGTAAGCCCACTGAACATGCTGGAACTTATTCTTTGAGCAGACACGGATAGGGTCATGCCGTCAAACAACTTCTTCCCAAGCACTGGAAATCTTGCACAAGGCTTTCCTTTGACTCCTGAAATTTGAATGAGTATTGCCTGCACAATATTTCTTGATAGACGCTGTAAAAAGTAAAGGGAACCCTGACAGTTAGGTCCAGTCGCGGATGACTCTGGGGATGACCAGAGTGGTACCTATTTATCTACTTGCACTTTGATGTGCTTTCAAACTGCTAGGTTGGCAGGAGCAGGGACCCAGCAATAGGAGCTCACCCCATCGCGGGGATTTGAACCGCCGACCTTGTGATCGTCAAGCCCTAGGTTCTGTGGTTTAGACCACAGCACCACCCGCTGTAATTTCCTTTAAAACGGAAACTGGTATTTTCAAGAAGCTGAATTTTGCGCCAAATTCCAGCTTCTCTTCACTTGTTCAGTGGGACTGTGTGATATGTACACAGGACAGTTTATATTGAGGGGGGATCCACACTATCTGTTTAAATTAGTAAAGGTAAAGGGACCCCTGACTGTTAGGTCCAGTTGCGGATGACTCTGGGGTTGCGGCGCTCATCTCGCTTTATTGGCCGAGGGAGCCGGTGTACAGCTTCCGGGTCATGTGGCCAGCATGACTAAGCCGCTTCTGGCGAACCAGAGCAGTGCATGGAAACGCCGTTTACCTTCCCGCCAGAGTGGTACCTATTTATCTACTTGCACTTTGACGTGCTTTCAAACTGCTAGGTTGGCAGGAGCAGGGACCAAGCAACGGGAGCTCACCCTGTCGTGGGGATTCGAACCGCCGACCTTCTGATTGGCAAGTCCTAGGCTCTGTGGTTTAACCCACAGCACCACCCGTGTCCCTTATCTTTTTAAATTAGAGGCTACCAAAAAAAGGAATAATTGCTGATTAAAGTAAGGGAGTTATAGTTCAGCAATATTTGAAGGGTCACTAGGTAGCCTTCCCCACGCTGGGGACACATATATGTCTTGTTTGACAATAGGGATGTTTAACCTTTTATCTCTTTAACATGGAGATGTAGGGAGTAGAAAATTTTTCTGCTTCCCAGTAAAGCCAGATGGCTTGCCATCTTCAGAACTTTTCAAAACATTTCTTCTCTTATATGCATGCTCATTCCCTAACAGCTGGAACAGCGATAGAGGCTGTTATTATTTACAGGTATCATTTGTGCTTCAGAGGGGCATCTTTGATATTTTCCCAGAAACTCTTTAGAAAGGTAACACCCAGCTAGTTTTATAAGAATAATGGTAACTCCCTGCAGGCTCTTCATCCCCATCATTCCCTTTTATTTTCCTTTGAAACTAGTTCATATGTACTCATTTGCATGCTTATTATTATTATTATTATTATTATTATTATTATTATTATTATCTTATGGAGCAGAGATTCTGTGAGACATCTATTGTAGATTTTGTATTGTTAAATTTTTAGCCGGTATTATCAGCTGGAAATGTAATGAGCTCTGGCTCTTTTGTCATCCTCATGAAAGAAAGGAAGGAAGGAAGGAAGGAAGGAAGGAAGGAAGGAAGGAAGGAAGGAAGGAAGGAAGGAAAGCAGGACAAATTCCAGCAGAGCTAATAGGTGCAAGAGCCTCAACATCGCATGCATTTTCTCTCTCTTTAATGAATGCCTACACATTATAGCAAAACAGGGTAGCATTTACTTAACCAGCCTTATAAAGCATAAAATCATTCCATGCGATAGATGCTCCAGATTCAAACTTTATTATCTCTTGAAATGCAGATGTAACTTTAGCATCATCCCAGCCTCTTACTGCTTACATTCTCCAGCTGTTTCTAAATATAAAACAACCACCAGAGTTGAATTTGTGTGTGTGTGTGTTTAAAGGCAGTTGAGTCAAAAATGTCACAGGAGTCTCTGTGGCATGTATTGTAAGTAGGGGTGGGCTACTCTGTTTCACTGCTTGAGGCGAAATGAGAAGTGCTACCCAGCCCTGCCACGGCCACCAACGTCTGCGCCGCTCACCCAACCACCACCACCACTCATTCCAGGTGAGGTCTCGCCAAAATCACGCAAGATCTCACACGCTCCAGAATGTCTCACACGATTTCAATGAGATCTTGTGAGAAGCCAGCGTGAACTCACTGGAAATCAGTGCTGATGCAAACGCTGCTTCTCTGCTGGCCCCAAAGGGTGCCTGCCTCGCGGATTTCTGCCACCTAAGGCAGTAGCTTCACACTGCCTAATGGCTGAGCTGGCCCTGTGTATCATGAGCTCATTTACAGTTTTGTTCACGTGCTCTTACCTTCACCTGCTGGGCTTTGGATGGCAACCACAACGCAAGAGACCAGGCAAGCCAACTCCTAGGGGTGGAGGGCTCTTTGACGCCCTCAATATTTGCTAGCAGGGGGCAGGCCCCCCTCAATGTCAGTTTGCATTTCTTAGTACAGAAAATATTGATCTGATGTGTAGAGATCTTTCCTATTCCGATCAATTCAAGAGGTTTTCTGGAAGCTTCTCTGTGAGAAAGAAACAAGCAGAAGGTTCATGATGTTTGGGTTATTCCTTCAGAGAAGCTGAGTGCAGCTGGTTTAAACTGGTTCTGTTATCTCTTCTGTCCAGGTCATGCTGACTATAATAACAGGCCTGAAGGAGCCTGGGTTTTCACTTTCTCTTTCTATCTTCCTTCTGGTGTGGTGTTCTATATATAGTGTTAAGGTTTAATCTTATTATAAGCTATTGTGAGTTTAAGTTAAGTCTGCTGCAGTTGGATTTCTTAAGGACAGGGCTAATCCTGAATATATTGGATTTGTGACCATTATGCTCATTTGCCTTCAGTAGCAGTAAAGCTCTGCTGGATGAAATTTAATTGTCTGTGGTCTATTATTTTTTTTGAATCCCGCAACGTGTTTATGTTTTTTTATTCTGCTAACTATACATTGGAAGTGACGCGGGTGGCGCTCTGGTCTAAACCACAGAGCCTAGGGCTTGCAGATCAGAAGGTCAGTGGTTCGAATCCCCGCGACGGGGTGAGCTCCCGTTGCTCGGTCCCTGCTCCTGCCCACCTAGCAGTTTGAAAGCATGTCAAAGTGCAAGTAGATAAATAGGTACCACTCCGGCGGGAAGGCAAACAGCGTTTCCGTGCACTGCTCTGGTTCGCCAGAAGCAGCTTAGTTATGCTGGCCACATGACCTGGAAGCTGTACGCCAGCTCTCTCAGCCAGTAAAGCGAGATGAGTGCCACAACCCCAGAGTCGTCCGCGACTGGACTTAATGGTCAGGGGTTCCTTTAACTAACTATACATTGGAGCTCTGCTCTGGATCACTATTAAGTAGAATTCCATGACAGTTGAAGGGGAGGAGGAGGCCGAGGGCAGTGCAGTTCAATGGCTTGCTTCTCCTGAGCATGAGAGAGGAAGCCACACTGCACTGGGCTCCATGTTTGGCCTTCTCCCAATGCTACAACATTGAACACATGTTGTGTGTCATTCGCATGTTGTCACACACGTGCAATGCACGCCGGGTGCATGATGTCATGCACTTGTGATGAGCATCATGCACATGGCATCACGCACATGCAGTGCATGCTATTCCCCCATCTTGGGCACAAGATGGTGCCTCTGCAGGAGACTTAGCTTCACTATAACTAAAGTCAGTTATGCATGAAATCAGTAGAACTCAGTGAAACTGTTGAGCTCAGTTGGACGTAACGGCAACTGATTTTGGTTGGATGGGATTTTCTGCTTGTGCACTTTGCTGACAAGAAAGTAGCAGTAACCATGATAGGGCCTCTACTGTCTAGCCAAGTTTAAGTTTCCCTACAGGAAATAATTGAATAAACATAAATTGAAACTTACACTGTAGGTGTGTTTTATCAAATCAGTTCCAAGAAGTTGCTTGAAAAGTATTCATCTAGGGAGAACCACGAAAAGAGTGGATGGGAGCTTAAAATGGATATAAAGGTGAGAAGCAGGGTATATGTGTCGAAGATGAATATCAAAAGGAATATCTACAAGCTCCACCATGAAAATCTTCCTGCAGCAAAGTCCAAATTGCCTGCTGTCTAAAGGCTCTGTGGAAAGGCTTCCAAACCAGATCCAGCATGCAGAGATAACTTAATCATCATGCTAATTAACCTGAACTCCCAGAAGTGAATTCATTATCTCAAGGTGTGCCAGCACAGGTTTTTTTTTTTTTTTGGGGGGGGGGGTGGCTAGCAATGCAATCCTGTGCATGCCTATTTAGAATTAAGTCCTATTATGTACAGTGGGATGTACAGGTAAACATGCATATAGGATGGTAGCATTAGAAGATTTGTTCTGTGGCTTTTCTTCTATGTGAGTCCTAGTGACATTGGATTCACTCACTGGTTCCCAAATCAAACTCTGGCCGTTCCCAATCTCCCTGTACCCAACTTCCAGACCCTCCAAATGTGCCTATTTTCCAGGGACAATCCTGAATTTACAGAAACCATTCTGGTTTCTGATTTGATCCCAGAATGTCCCACTTTTCCGTATGAAGTCCTTATTTTCATCAGAGAAATGTTGGAGGATATGGAGTTAACCAACCTCTGAGTCAAGGAAATAAGCAACTATACAACCTTTAGAAGACATTTGAAGGCAGCCCTGTATAGGGAAGCTTCTAATGTTTAATGTTTTGTTTTGTTTTTATATATTCTGGTAGCTGCCCAGAGTGGCTGGGGCAACCCAGTCAGATGGACAGGGTAATAATAATAATAATGGAATAGGACATCACTATTTTCATTGGAGAAATGTTGGAGGGCATGAACTGCCCTATAGGATTAACATGTTCTTGTTCAGTACTAAATTGAAGACGCTCAAGGCATCAATGTGGGGGAGATACAGTTGTACCTTGGTTGATGAACGACTTGTGAGTCGAAAGTGAGTGTTCCAGTTTGCGAACATTCTTTGGAACCCAAACGTCTGACGCGGCTTCCATGGCTTCCGATTGGCTGCAGGAGCTTCCTGCGAGCGAATCGGAAGCTCTGCCTTGGTTTCTGAACATTTTGGAAGTTGTATCGTAAAACCTTTTATTGGCATCACATGCAACATCCAAAACAAATCAATACAGGATTACCACTTCCCTAGTGGCACAAACATTTGCTAAAAGAAAGGAGGCAGAGCAGTCTATCGTCACATCTCTAGGTCTCCAGGGAGATCAGACGTCTGCAGTGTATTTCAATGGCATAAAACCAAATAGAGATATTTAGCCACTAACTTGGTGAGCTCCTGATCATTCCCCAGTATTAGAAAATGTATGAGTTTTGGAAGTCGAATAGACTTCGGGAACAGATTCAATTCGCCTTCCGAGGTACAACTGTATAATAGTTTAAATTCTACCCATAACAGAATGTGCCAATAAGAACACACAGAATGTAGCATTGCAACCAATTAACAAAACAATTGTTATTTTTGGCTACTAAGTCATCTATACAGACAGCTTATAATATAATAAGCAAGTACTTCCTTCTCTGTGGAAAATATACACTCTAGGAAACAATAGATGAGTCAAATGAAAAGGTCTCTCTTTTCCTGGCAGAGATGCAGCATGGGATTTAGGAAGCATGGTTAGGTAGCTCCAGCTGCAGATTACAAGATGGAAAACTGGAGACTTGGAGAAACTACGCATCAAAAGGCCAGGTTTGATAAGACAGTGCCTGTGAAATTGACACAGTGGGAAGGTCTATGTCATGTTATGGGCAGGCTTGAAACAAAGGTCAAACTTGATTATAACATGTTGTCCTATCATGAAGGAATGAAGGAACATTGGGTCCTAGAGGTAACAAAAGACCAGAGCCATAACACTTGTCTAAAACACCTTATATTTAGCCTCTCCACCCTAGGTTTACATGACATTTTCATACATTTATGACCGCTCCTTCCACATCTGTTTTCTCTACCATGTATGAAAGTTGCTAGAAGAACACCTAAGAAATGGATTTGTGGTAGGGTTATCAGATAACCATGCAGATAGACCCTGATAGAATTTCTTGCGTATTTTTCTGGCTTCTCACTCTAGGATGCTGTTAGAGTAGATGTTTTGCAGGATCTCTCTTCTTCAGAACTGAACTAAATGAAGAATTATGGCAGCAGCATAAAATCTTGCGGAGACGATGCCAAAAGAACAGAGGCAATACAACCAATATTGATGGAAATAGCAGTTACAAGAGAAATTAGTTGGGATATTGAAGTGGGATTGTTATTGATCCTTCCTTTAGTAATATAAGGAGTCGGAAAGGACACAACACTAAGGACCACATGAGGTGAGATTTCACAAACAAAGGAAAACATGGGTTGTACGTAATAAGTAAATGTGAAAAAGCAAAATATTTACCATCAAGGGCAGTTATTGCATTTCTGGTACATTAAAGGTACCCCAGGGATGAACTTGGCCCATTGCTTTTAAAAAAAAATAAAGCTCTTGTAAAAACAATGCCTTTGTAATTCAAGGCAACCTTTGTGGCTAGTGAAAAGGTCTCATTTATCAAAACAGTGCACTGACCTTTCTGATGTTGAAATAGCTCCAGTATTCATTTAATACTATACGGCTAGAGGAGATTAAGGCCATGGAAGTGCCCATCTTCACCACTTCAGTGGGATTTCTGAGATCCATTTATTTTCCATCTATTACATGGATACTGTTTTTAAAGCCTGGTTCATTAATCACGTTAGCTTTCAAAGAGAGGTAGTAACATCTCCACTCTGGAGAACGACAGATGGTGGAAATAATTGGCTGTTCGACCCGAAAGAGGCTCTTGGTAAAGCAATGATGGAGCAGTTTCCTTACAAACAGCTAAAATGTTGATATGCTTCACCAATAACTCCCAGTGAAGACCAACTATATCTCAGAAGCTTTTGTGTATCTTACAGACCGCAGGCTAAAAATACTTAGGAAGGAGCATTATTGCACGATTTCCTTCAGAAACATGGAGGATCTGTGAGCAGCTGTCAACTGAGAAGAGCTTGATGCAGTTATCTGTGGAGTTGTCCTACTGACATAACATGTCATTCAACAGGGAGCAAGTTGGCTTGCAGGAACGCTGGTGTAGTAAGGTAATTTTAGACTCTGGTTTTAATGGTCTTACTAGAACCGCGCCCCCCAGCAATTAGATGGTAATACATATTTCTTCACATACTTCAAAACGCTGTAACACAGCCCTGCTGTGTTTGTGGAGTCCTCCTGCTGATTCTGTTGAGTGGGACCTGAGACTTCTACTTCAGTTTCCTACCTTGATTGTTCCACTGGGCAGAATCTCACATGACCCAGTCAGCTGACCTACTGAAGAATCTTGAGGGTAGATTTGGGTCAGGAGGCAGCAGACCTGAATAAAGGATCCAGAAAAGGTCAAATTTTGGTTGAAAACTGCTTTGAATTCTTGGCTGTTGGGTTGAAGCCTTCCACCAGGCTAGTGTGGAGATGCCAGGACCGTGGTTGGTTTTCCATTTTGATACCCTCTGCAGCATAGCCGTCAATGATGAAAGCAATGCCTTTAGATGAGGCAATAGATCTCTGGAGCAAGATTCACAGGAGGAAAGGGATGGACTTGGGGTGGAGGGCTGCCCAAATGCATGGCTTGATGAGGACTTCATTTGACTATCTTATGCCCAACCATGATAAACAGATAGGCAAGAGAAAATTTGTTATTAGAATGCAATATCCAACTTCATTGACCTCAAGGTCACTTCTTCTGAGGGAGCTGCCGATGGGCCACAGTTTAAATATTTAATCATAAATAATAGAGTTTAAAAGACTTGCAACTCAATCTGCATTCTTGTTAAGATAAAAGACTTGAGTGCTGATGCATTCCTGTTGGCTCCAATGGTACTAAACTTGCTTCTGTATATTTCCATGTAATAAGGTTATAGATCAGGTTTCCAATTAAGCAAACAGTGCAATTATTTTATTAAGGACTAATTAAACCTTAGCTTTTTGTCACTGCTGCCCCTTTTGAGCAGTCCTGATGGATTTGCTGTCTATCTGAAGTTCCAGGCAATGAATCTCTAGATGTTATGTCAGAAATGCTTTGGTTGTTTTTTTTTAATGCTTTGGTTTATTAAAAAGTAAATCCCTATTAATCAAGGGATCTAGGTGGCAAACCCAGAAGCAGGACTTTTTTACAACTGGAACTCAACGGAACTCAGTTCCTGCACCTCTCAGATGGGCACCTTTGACATTATAAGAGAACAAGGCATTCATTCATGGTGAGCTATGGCACCACCTTTTCTAGAAAAATATGACTGCCCAGAAGATCCACTACCCAGGACTGAATTAGGAGGAGTGAAAGTAAGTAGAAATAGAGAGACTCAGAAGATCTCCCAGTGGGAAGCAGCTGAAAAAGGAATCAGGAAGTACTGAGCAGTTAACTCAAGCCTACTGCAGCATGCCAAAGACAGACAAGTAAGACTACAGCTTTATAAATAATAATAATATAATAATAATAATTTATTATTTGTACCCCGCCCATCTGGCTGGGTTTCCCCAGCCACTCTGGGCGGCTTCCATAGAAACCAAAAAACACTAAAATATCATACATTAAAAACTTCCCTGAACAGGGCTGCCTTAAGATGTCTTCTGAATGTCAGGTAGTTGTTTATCGTTTTGACATCTGATGGGAGGGCGTTCCACAGGGCGGGCGCCACTACCGAAAAGGCCCTCTGCCTGGTTCCCTGTAGCTTTGCTTCTCGCAATGAGGGAACCGCCAGAAGGCCCTCGGCGCTGGACCTCAGCGTCCGGGCAGAACGATGGGGGTGGAGACGCTCCTTCAGGTATACTGGGCCGAGGCCGTTTAGGGCTTTAAAGGTCAACACCAGCACTTTGAATTGTGCTCGGAAACGTACTGGGAGCCAATGTAGGTCTTTCAAGACCGGTGTTATGTGGTCTCGGCGGCCGCCCCCAGTCACCAGTCTAGCTGCCGCATTCTGGATTAGCTGTAGTTTCCGAGTCACCTTCAAAGGTAGCCCCACGTAGAGCGCATTGCAGTAGTCCAAGCGGGAGATAACTAGAGCATGCACCACTCTGGCGAGACAGTCCGCGGGCAGGTAGGGTCTCAGCCTGCGTACCAGATGGAGTTGGTAGACAGCTGCCCTGGATACAGAATTGACCTGCGCCTCCATGGACAGCTGTGAGTCCAAAATGACTCCCAGACTACGCACCTGGTCCTTCAGGGGCACAGTTACCCTATTCAGGACCAGGGAGTCCTCCACACCAGCCCGCCCCCTGTCCCCCAAAAACAGTACTTCTGTCTTGTCAGGATTCAGCTTCAATCCATTAGCCGCCATCCATCCTCCAACCGCCTCCAGGCACTCACACAGGACCTTCACCGCCTTCACTGGTTCTGATTTGAAAGAGAGGTAGAGCTGGATATCATCTGCAAATATGTCTTTTGTCCAGTCTGATATGTATAAGCACTTTCTCTTAATTAATCTAGCATTGTCAAAACCTATAACGGGGTAGTCAATGCAATGCTCTCTAGATGCTGTTGGACTCCAGTTCCCATCAGCCCCAACCAGCATGACCAATGACTATGGAGGTAGTAGCCTAGAACATCTAGAGGGTTTCCTGGGCTTATAGCAATGGTCAACTATTTGTTTTTGTTTTTCAAAAAACCCGGAGTCCTTTCTGTTGGGATAATTCAGATGGAAATTCCCGGGTGTCAAAAAGGTTATTTATGTCTGCCACCACTGTGGCCCGTGTTTCGTTAGCCCCAAAATGGAAAACGAGCAAGGTCCCAACCAAAGAAGAATGGCAACTTAAGCTGATGGAATATGCGCAGCTTGCGGACCTAACATATAGAATAAGAGAACAAGAAGAGCATACGTTTAAAGAAGATTGGAAACCATTTATTGAGTATGTGGGGGGGGGGGATTGTGTATACTTGAAAACGTGAGTGACATTAAAATAAATTCAACAGTGTAAATAAGTTTTGATGGATGTAACATTGGGATACTGAATGGTTCAGCTTATATAAAATATGCAGGGATTAATGTTGTGCAAAATGAACCATGGAAAGGGAAGTCATTGATATTTTAAGGTTGTTTAAATGAATATTTTAAATTATAAAACAGAATATATATATAAGGTAAAGGTAAAGGTACCCCTGCCCGTACGGGCCAGTCTTGCGAGACTCTAGGGTTGTGCGCTCATCTCACTCTAGAGGCCGGGAGCCAGAGCTGTCCGCAGACACTTCCGGGTCACGTGGCCAGCGTGACGAAGCTGCATCTGGCGAGCCAGCGCAGCACACGGAACACTGTTTACCTTCCCGCTAGTAAGCGGTCCCTATTTATCTACTTGCACCCGGGGGTGCTTTCGAACTGCTAGGTTGGCAGGCGCTGGGACCGAGCAACGGGAGCGCACCCCGCCGCGGGGATTCGAACCGCCGACCTTTCGATCGGCAAGCCCTAGGCGCTGAGGCTTTTACCCACAGGTCCACCCGCGTCCCATATATATATAATATCTCTCACACACTATTTGGTGGGTAGGAAGGAAGGAATGGGATGCTGGGACTCTCTGGTTTCCCAGCAACTGATTTACACTTTCAGAAACGACCGATCACATCTTAAACAGTACACCCATGGTTCAGAAGATTGGCAAGTCTGTAACTGGATACAGTAGTACCTCAGTTTACGTAACCCTCTGGTTACATGAACTTCGGGATGTGAAAGTGACAAATCCGCAAGTATTTTGTCGGGTTTTGCCACGCGACGCGAGCATGTGCAGAAGCAGTCTTCCGGTTGTGAAAACCTTGGGATCCGGCCAGACCTCCGGAACAGATCCCGTCTGCAACCAGAGGTACCACTGTACTGAATTTGGAACTGCTCCTCTGACTCCATAGCAGCTTTTTGGCTTCTCTGGATCAGGGCAAACTTCAAAAAAGACAAAACCCGCCGTGTGAGTTACTGTAATATTTAATTTAGATTGCTTCATTGACCAATTAATCAAGTAAAAGAAAGACAGTGAATGAGTAATGACCTTGAGTGGACTTCTAATGTCCCTAATAAATTAAAATTATTGATCCCCTGCCTGTAACCAGGAAATCCCAAAGCATCTTCAGGCCAGGCTATAAAATGTACTTATCTGTGACATCAAATGAGCACTGTGCTTAGTCAAAGGAAAGTTCTCTCTCTCTCTATTTTATAATGTACAATCATCTTCCCCATTGCACAATGGCTTTTAAAAATATATAATAGAGCTGTATATGGCTATGAGGGGTTATTCTAGTCATTTGACTTATTTTCTTCATAGGTGCTGCCAAAGATGGCTTGAAAATCCTCCCCAAGGACAGGTAGGAGAAGCTTCAGAAAGATGACTAAACTGCTTGTGCCCCAGGCAGTTGGCAAACTCTTCCATCCCTCCTGATTTTCTCCGTAAAGTTCATTTCTTTAGTGCTTCAGTAATTAACAGACACCAGCAAAAATAGATGTGTGCTTGTTCGTCCTTTAGACATTGTTCCAGAAGCATCAATAATAATCAGGGCTGGCTCAAGAAATTTTGCTGCCTGAGGCAAAGGGGGGGAAATATGCTTCCAGCTATTTGACATATAGAAGCTGACTCTGCTGGGAGTTGGATCTATGGAGCCCTCCAGATTGGCGTGGTTTGCAGATGCATTCTGCAACATGTCATTTGACACAATAGTGGATTTATGCTGGACCAGCACACATCATCTCTCTTGTTAAGTTGTTCTGTGATGCTTCCCCAACGTTATCAGATTACTGCCATCTGGACTGGGGCACGCTTCCTCTACAGGAGAAAAACCAAACCAAACCCTGGAACATTTGTGGTATAAAAAGTTACAGGGTCTCAGCAGGAAGTTACAGCAGGTACTGACACTGATATTGGTTGGTTGGCATCTGTTCGTCTCAGGAGACAATGGAAAAGTGCACTCAAACCTTTGGAGAGTTACAGCACCTGCTGTGGCTGTAGAGATTGCCACAGGAGAGACATGTTTCATTGCAGCTGGGGCAGAGGAAGGTGTCTGGTTGTGCTGCTGCAGATGCACCATGGTGTTTCTTTTTTCTGTGTCCCTCCCCCCCCCCCCAGCTGTCATTCCTCCTCTGGTCACTGTTGTGGATAAACAACCTGACTGATTGTCTCCAGGCACTGTGGTCATCTGCAAGAGATTTCTGCACAGCGGGGTTAATTTCGCCAGCCTTCAGGTCTTGTTTGCAGACATCTTTGGAACACAGATTTGGTCTGCCAGCAGGCCTGGTGTCTGAAGCCAGCTCCCCTTGGAGATCCTGCTGCCGTCTGTGTACTTGACCAAGCCATCGTAGAGGTTGTTGTGACAGGAATGTGAACACAACTTTGTTTAAGACTCTGTCCTGCCATGTGATGCCCAAACTATTCCAGACACAGTGCATGTGGAAGGCATTGAGGTGTCGCTCCTGGAAGATGTATTATTATTATTATTATTATTATTATTATTATTATTATTATTATTATTAGAATTTATATACCTCCCTATACCCAGAGGTCTCAGGGCAGTTCACAAAACAGATCACAATACAGAACTTAATTCGTTCTGCAGGTCCGTTCTTAACCTGAAACTGTTCTTAACCTGAGGTATCACTTTAGTTAATGGGGCCTCCCGCTGCTGCTGCGCTGCCACTGCACGATTTCTGTTCTCATCCTGAAGCAAAGTTCTTAACCTGAGGTACTATTTCTGGGTTAGCAGAGTCTGTAACCTGAAGCGTATGTAACCTGAAGCTTCTGTAACCTGAAGCGTTTGTAATCCGAGGTACCAATGTATCTTAAATCAAAATCAAAATAATAACCCAACAATACCGCCCAAAGAAGAACCACATTATAAAAGGGTATAGGACGTCGATCAGGTCAACCAAAGGCATGGTTAAAAAGGAACATTTTTGCCTGGTGCCTAAAGGTGTATAATGAAGGTGCCAGGTGAACTTCCCTGGGGAGAGCATTCCACAGACGGGGAGCCACTGCAGAGAAGGCCCGTTCTCATGTTGCCACCCTCCAGACCTCTTGAGGAGGAGGAGCACGAAGGAGGGCATCAGAAGATGATCTCAGGGTCTGAGTAGGTTCATGTGGAAAGAGGCGGTCCTTGAGGTCTTGCGGTCCTGAGCCATTTAAGGCTTTATAGGTCAAAACCAGCACTTTGAATTGGGCCCGGAAACGAATTGGTAGCCAGTGCAGTCAGAGCAGGATCGATGTAATATGTTCAAACTGTCCTGCAACCTGCAAATGGCCACTGAATTCTGCACCAGCTGAAGTTTCCTATCCATCTTCAGAGGCGTAAGTTGCCCATGTCTCACCACACAAGCCTGGTAGACCTTCATCTTGGTATTGATTTGTATTGAAAGCCTGGATACCATCTGTCAGGAGTGTGTGCAGGAGCCAGGCCCTGTGACTGGTAGGGCCTCACAGGACTGGGGCCTTCCTGAGTTTGGCCTGGAAGGGCAAGGCATGGCCGCACAGGTGAGGCTTGACAGAAGACTCGTAGCACCTGGTGGCAAGGGCCAGGAGAGGTATATAAGACCAGCAGTTCCTTCTGGCTCAGCAACATGCTACCCATCTAGCTGAGCTTTGGATTCCTGACTCCTGGTATCTTGACTCTTGGACCCTTGGCTTCCTGACTCCTGGTATCCTGATCCTCAGACTCTTGGCTTCCTGACTCCTGGTTTCCTGATTCGTGGACTCTTGGCTTCCTGACCCCTGGACTGCTGACCCTGGACTGCTGCTTCCTGCTTCCTGACCTCTACCCTGGCCCCGACGTACTGAGCCGGGACTCAGACTGCCTGTAACCCAGACTGCGACACCATCATGGGCACAATTGTCATGAATGCACAATAAAAAGGACGCGTGGAGGACATTTAATTCAACACTGGTAATGGAACAGCATCCCCCACCAACTCTGAGGGCAGGAGGCTAGCTTAGAGGTCACAAAGCACACACAGCTCTATCAGAGAGGAATGGCTGGGGTGGGGGAACTCAGGAAGAACAGCTGGCATGACATCTGCCTCTTCACTCTGCTTAATAATGATAATAACGTTAGTAATAATGACAATAATGACAACAGATGCTAGTTATCCACCTAAAGACTGTCTGAGGCAGCTCCAAGTGTTTCTCTTCAAATGCTTTGAAAAGGTTGCTTCAGCTATGCTTCATAATTTATATAATACAGTGGTACCTCAGGTTAAGAACTTAATTCGTTCCAGAGGTCCATTCTTAACTTTAAAATGTTCTTAACCTGAGGTACCACTTTAGCTAATGGGGCCTCCCGCTGCCGCTGCACTGCTGCCGCACAATTTCTGTTCTCATCCTGAAGCAAAGTTCTTAACCCCTAGGTACTATTTCTGGGTTAGCGGAGTCTGTAACCTGAAGCGTATGTAATCCGAGGTACCACTGTATTTTGGATTGACCAAGAAGTTATTACTGGGATGAGTCCTACCATTAGGTAAAAGCCCTGTCTAACTGAGTATTCTGTTCACACAATGGCCATCAAGAGACTTATGAGAAGCTCACAGGCAGGGCAGGAGTGCAACAATATTTTCCCCCTGCAACTGGTATTCAGAGGCATACTGCCTCCATTACTGGAGGTCTTCCTTTGTAGCCTTCCTTGAAAGGTAAGTACCAGGAGATATATAGATATAGAGTCAAATAAGAGGTGAGCATTAAAGCTCCGAAGTTCATTTCTGGCTATAGTTTCGATCCAAACTGGAAAACAATTCCTCCATCCTTCCCACTCACAGAGCCTGACAGGTAATACGGTGTCCTGTTTGAGGCCAAATTGACACCCCCCTTCCAGCTCTCATGCTGCATTTCCCAAAGCCAGGTAAGAAAGGTGCAGGGCTTTGGGAAGGAGGTGCAAGGCTCTGGCAGGCTCTTATCTCCTTCCCAAAGCTGGGAAAGCACTAACTAGGCTTTGGGAAGGAAGTGAGGGGACTCTAGAACCCTGTCAGAGACTCATGCCTCCTTCCCAAAACCCGATGTCTCTCTCACTGGGCTTTGAGAAGGCGCCCCCCCTCTGCTCAGCACCCAGTGTTTGTGCACCTCTTGGACAGCCCTAAATCCACTTCTGCCACTCACATTGTCAGGCCCCTGCTGTTTGATTTGGCAGGAAATTCAAACTGCTGTCTGGTGGTAGCCTGTTGCTTGAGGTTGTGACCACTGGGATGGTATATTAAACGGCTCAGGACCGCAATACCTCAAGGACCACCTCTTTCCATATGAACCTACCCAGATCCTGAGATCATCTTCTGAGGCCCTCCTTCATGTGCCTCCACCTCAAGAGGTCCAGAAGGTGGCAACACAAGAACGGGGCCTTCTCTGCAGTTGGTCCCTGTCTATTGAACGCTCTCCCAAGGGAAGTTTGCCTGGCGCCTTCATTATACACCTTTAGATGCCAGGCAAAAACGTTCCTTTTTAGCCAGGCCTTTAGTTGACCTCATCAACATCCTATACCCTTTTAAAATGTGGCTCTTTGAGGGGGGGTATTATTGGGTTTGCCAACAAAGGTCCATATAGTAAAAGCTATGGTTTTCCCAGTAGTGATGTATGGAAGTGAGAGCTGGACCATAAAGAAGGCTGATGGCCGAAGAATGGATGCTTTTGAATTATGGTGCTGGAGGAGACTCTTGAGAGTCCCATGGACTGCAAGAAGATCAAACCTATCCATTCTGAAGGAAATCAGCCCTGAGTGCTCACTGGAAGGACAGATCCGGAAGCTGAGGCTCCAATACTTTGGCCACCTCATGAGAAGAGAAGACTCCCTGGAAAAGACCCTGATGTTGGGAAAGATGGAGGGCACAAGGAGAAGGGGACAACAGAGGATGAGATGGTTGGACAATGTTCTCAGAGCTACCAGCATGAGTTTAACCAAACTGTGGGAGGCAGTGGAAGACAGGAGTGCCTGGCGTGCTCTGGTCCATGGGGTCACAAAGAATCAGACACAACTAAATGACTAAGCAACCACATTATTGTGGTTATAGGGCTTTAAACTGACTAATGTGGGGGAGGGAGACAGTGCTCCTGAAGGTAGGAGTCTATCAATTGATGAAGATGATCATCCAAATGTCATAGACCGAATGGAGCAAAGAGCATGCAGACCTAGTGGTGGGAGGAGAAAATCCTTAAATAAGAGACACGGGGGAATGATTAATGGACTTCAATGTCTGTACACTAATGCGCAAAGCATGGGAAATAAACAAGATGAGCTTGAGCTCCTGGTACAGCAAACTAAATATGACATAATAGGAATCACTGAAACCTGGTGGGATAAATCCCACGATTGGAATGTAATAATGGAGGGATACAATCTATTTCAAAGAAACAGACCAGACAAGAAAGGAGGAGGAGTGGCGTTATATGTCAGGGATGTGTATACCTGTGAAGAGATCCAAGATTTAGAACCTCAAAGCCAAAGTGAGAGCATTTGGGTCAAAATTAAGGGAGAGAAGAATAACAGTGACCTCATTGTGGGAGTTTACTATAGATCCCCAAGCCAAACGGAGGACATAGATGATGCCTTCCTGGAACAGATGGCCAAGCATGCAAAAGGAAGGGAGATAGTAGTAATGGGGGACTTCAATTACCCGGATATTTGTTGGATGTCAAACTCAGCCAAGAGCATAAGGTCAAACAGATTCCTCACTGCCCTTGCAGACAACTTCATTGTCCAGAAAGTGGGAGAAGCAACAAGAGGAACAGCCATTTTAGATCTGGTCCTAACCAATGTTGATGACCTGGTTAGTGGGGTAGAAGTGGAAGGATCATTAGGCGCGAGTGATCATGCTCTTCTGAAGTTTACTATACAGCGGAAAGGAGCAGCCAAGCATACTAGGACTCAATTTCTCGACTTTAAGAAAGCCGACTTCATAAAGCTTAGGGAAGTGCTGGGTGAGATCCCATGGACAGTAATACTAAAAGGAAAGGGAGTTCAAGATGGCTGGGAGTTTGTTAAGAGGGAGATAGTAAAAGCACAACTTCAGGCAATACCAATGAGACGGAAACATGGAAGGTGCCTAAAGAAGCCAGGGTGGCTATCTAAAGAACTTTTAACTGAGTTAAGATTAAAAAAGGATGTGTACAAAAAATGGAAAAGGGGGGAAACCACCAAAGAGGAATTCAAACAAATAGCCAGCACGTGTAGACACAAAGTCAGAAAAGCTAAAGCACAAAATGAACTCAGGCTTGCTAGAGAGGTTAAAAGCAACAAAAAAGGCTTTTATGGGTATGTTCGTAGCAAAAGGAAGAACAAAGAAACCGTGGGGTCACTCAGAGGAGAAGATGGTGAAATGCAAACAGGGGACACAGAAAGGGCTGAACTCCTCAATGCCTTCTTTGCCTCAGTCTTCTCCGATAAAGAAAACAATGCCCGACCTGAAGAATTTGGAGCAAATGATTCAGCAGAGGAAACACAGCCCAGAATAACTAAGGAGATAGTACAAGAATACTTGGCTAGTCTAGATGTATTCAAGTCTCCAGGGCCAGATGAACTGCATCCAAGAGTATTAAAAGAACTGGCAGATGTGATTTCAGAACCACTGGCAGTCATCTTTGAGAATTCCTGGAGAACAGGCGAAGTCCCGGCAGACTGGAGGAGGGCAAATGTTGTCCCTATTTTCAAAAAGGGGAAAAGAGAGGACCCAAATAATTACCGCCCAGTCAGTCTGACATCAATACCAGGGAAGATTCTGGAGCAGATCATTAAGCAAACAGTCTGTGAGCACCTAGAAAGGAATGCTGTGATCACCAATAGTCAGCATGGATTTCTGAAAAATAAGTCATGTCAGACTAACCTGATCTCGTTTTTTGACAGAATTACAAGCCTGGTAGATGAAGGAAACGCAGTGGATGTAGTCTACCTTGATTTCAGCAAGGCATTTGACAAGGTGCCCCATGATATTCTTGTAAAGAAGCTGGTAAAATGCGGTCTTGACTATGCTACCACTCAGTGGATTTGTAACTGGCTGACTGACCGAACCCAAAGGGTGCTCATCAATGGTTCCTCTTCATCCTGGAGAAGAGTGACTAGTGGGGTGCCACAGGGTTCTGTCCTGGGCCCGGTCTTATTCAACATCTTTATCAACGACTTGGATGATGGACTCAAGGGCATCCTGATCAAATTTGCAGATGACACCAAACTGGGAGGGGTGGCTAACACCCCAGAGGACAGGATCACACTTCAAAACGACCTTGACAGATTAGAGAACTGGGCCAAAACAAACAAGATGAATTTTAACAGGGAGAAATGTAAAGTATTGCACTTGGGCAAAAAAAATGAGAGGCACAAATACAAGATGGGTGACACCTGGCTTGAGAGCAGTACATGTGAAAAGGATCTAGGAGTCTTGGTTGACCACAAACTTGACATGAGCCAACAGTGTGACGCGGCAGCTAAAAAAGCCAATGCAATTCTGGGCCTCATCAATAGGAGTATAGCATCTAGATCAAGGGAAGTAATAGTGCCACTGTATTCTGCTCTGGTCAGACCTCACCTGGAGTACTGTGTCCAGTTCTGGGCACCACAGTTCAAGAAGGACCCTGACAAACTGGAACGTGTCCAGAGGAGGGCAACCAAAATGGTCAAAGGCCTGGAAATGATGCCTTATGAGGAACGGCTAAGGGAGCTGGGCATGTTTAGCCTGGAGAAGAGGAGGTTAAGGGGTGATATGATAGCCATGTTCAAATATATAAAAGGATGTCACATAGAGGAGGGAGAAAGGCTGTTTTCTGCTGCTCCAGAGAAGCGGACACGGAGCAATGGATCCAAACTACAAGAAAGAAGATTCCACCTAAACATTAGGAAGAACTTCCTGACAGTAAGAGCTGTTCGACAGTGGAATTTGCTGCCAAGGAGTGTGGTGGAGTCTCCTTCTTTGGAGGTCTTTAAGCAGAGGCTTGACAACCATATGTCAGGAGTGCTCTGATGGTGTTTCCTGCTTGGCAGGGGGTTGGACTCGATGGCCCTTGTGGTCTCTTCCAACTCTATGATTCTATGATTCTATGATTCTATGATTATTGGGTTATTGTTTCTATTTTTATTTTATATATTGTGTTTATATTTTATATATTTATTTTATATATTGTGTTTATATAAGTGGTGCCTTCCGTGTATGCCTAATTTGGGGGCACCATCAGGAATAATATCATGACTGACAAATGATGGAAGAATTGCTAAGAACATGGCAGGTGAAGCCAGTTTGCTATATTGCCTCTTTTTCAGCTTCTCCTGCCTCTATTATCCTTTTGATGTTGCTTCTGGTAGAGCACAGAATCCCAAACAGGTAGATTGGTGTAAGGCCCAGAGTAGCAACAGCCGTCTCAGCTGTACCATATATTTTTGGCCTGCACACACACAAAAAATCAAATATCACACAGGAGCTATTTCCATATGCTTACGACATTTAGGTCGATCAGTATGTACTTCTAGCAAGATAACCCTAAAGCAATTAGTGCTAATATATTCCAAAAATATTGACTTTTTGACAAACACCGGGCTGCTTTATTACTCAAGTCACTTAGACTTAGGCTCGCAGAAAGAGGCTCAAAAGAGCAACATTTATTAGACTCGTCATGATTAAGCTGGGCCAAAGGCAATCCTTTTTAACTAGGAGCTATCAGGTAAAAATAATCTATTAACTTTAGCACACAACTCCATTACAGAAAGACCCAGGGGCAAAAATTGGTTCCTAACAGTCAGATGAGCAAATCACTGGGAAACTGACAAACCTAGGAAAGGCTTTCTACCCAGATTATCCACTGCCCAGGGAAACCTGTGATTAGTGCATTAGTCAAATGACAAGTGGGCCATGCAACGGAATAGGTTGCATTGTGGAAAGCTCCCTGTTCAGGATTCTAGCCATTGCACAAACCCAGTTTTACTCCCAGTCAATCAGCATTCCATGGCAATTGAATCCTTATTAGCCTGTTTTGCATTCCCCAATTATTGGGGGGGGGGGTTTGTTTTGTTTTTTGCAGTCTCCATTCGCCCCCCCCCAATATGTTTTGCATTTCTGCTTGCTGATACATCCCTCTTGTGCTTGCATAGGACTACAGTGGTACCTCAGGTTACAGACGCTTCAGATTACGGACTCTGCTAACCCAGAAATAGTACCTCAGGTTAAGAACTTTGCTTCAGGATAAGAACAGAAATCGTGCTCTGGCGGCAGCGGGAGGCCCCATTAGCTAAAGTGGTGCTTCAGGTTAAGAACAGTTTCAGGTTAAGAACGGACCTCCGGAACGAATTAAGTTCTTAACCCGAGGTACCACTGTACTTAAGTTATATTGGAAATAGAAGGAATGGTATTTGTCCTCTGCCTCGTGATATTATAGCCATGGAGAGATCGGGATCGAGGCTCACTTCAGAGATGTTTTCCTCTTACTAGACTGGATGGGAGCCAACAAACTGAAGCTCAACCCAGATAAGACTGAGGTACTGTTAGTGGGTGGTTCCCTAGACAAGATGGGTGGGAGGTCGCCTGCTCTTGATGGGGTTACACTTCCCCTAAAGGAGCAGGTTCATAGGTTGTCACTCAAGGCTCAGGTGGCCTCAGTGGCCCAGAGTGCCTTCCATTGGCTTCAGCTGGTGGCCCAGCTATGCCCCTATCTAACTACAGTGGTACCTCGGTTTAAGAACAGCCCTGTTTACGAACTATTCGGTATAAGAACTCCGCAAAACCAGAAGTAGTGTTCCGGTTAGTGAACTTTACCTCAGTCTACGAACCGAAGCTGAACGGTGGAAGGGAACCGGTGGCGGGAGGCCTCATTAGGGAAAGAGCGCCTCGGTTTAAGAACGGCTTTGGTTTAAGAATGGGGTTCCAGAACGGATTAAGTTCGTAAACTGAGGTACCACTGTACTGTTGTCTATGCTCTGGTAACCTCAAGGTTAGATTACTGCAATGCATTCTATGTAGGGCTGCCTCTGAAGACTGTTCAGAAACTTCAGCTGGTGCAGAATTCAGCGGCCAGGTTGCTCACCGGAGCAAGACGGGTTGAACATATTACACCGATCCTGGTCCAACTGTGCTGGCTACCATTTAGTTTCCGGGCCCAATTCCAAGTGCTGGTTTTGACCTATAAAGCCTCAAATGGCTCAAGACAGCAATACCTCAAGGACTGCCTCTTTACATATGAACCTACCTGGACCCCGAGATCATCTTCTGAGACCGTCCTTCGTGTCCTTGAGAGGTTCAGAGGGTGGCAACACAAGAACGGGGCCTTCTCTGTAGTTGCTCCCCATCTGTGGAATGCTCTCCCCAGGGAAATTCGCCTGGTGCCTACATTATACACCTTTAGGCACCAGGCAAAAATGTTCCTTTTTAACCAGGCCTTTGGTTGATCCAATTTACATCCTATACCCTTTTAAAATGTGTTTTTTTGTGGGGGGGGGGGCTATTGGGTTGTTGTTTTTATTTTTACAGTGGTACCTCGGGTTACATACACTTCAGGTTACATACACTTCAGGTTACAGACTCTGCTAACCCAGAAATAGTGCTTCAGGTTAAGAACTTTGCTTCAGGATGAGAACAGAAATCGTGTTCTGGCGCTGCGGCAATAGCAGGAGGCCCCATTAGCTAAAGTGGTGCTTCAGGTTAAGAACAGTTTCAGGTTAAGTACGGACCTCCGGAACCATTTAAGTACTTAACCCGAGGTACCACTGTATTAGGTATTTTGTGGTTTTATATCTTGATTTTATTCTGTGACCTGCCCTGAGATCCTCGGGTATAAGGTGGTATATTATTATTATTATTATTATTATTATTATTATTATTATTATTATTATTAATAATAGATACAATCCCAGGGAGAACAATAACATCTGACTATGTCTCTTATGATTATTCTCTCCCTACTGCGATTATTCTCTCACCACTGAACATGTTAGTCTGGTCCCCTTAGGACTAGGGAGTGGATTGCCAGCTTTAAATAGGTAGAGTGTTTGTTTCCAAAAGTGAAACATTTCCCCGTCTCACCCTGCAGGAAAATTCCAATTTTCTTGGTGCAACATTTCTCCTTTGCAGTAGGAACAGAAAGGATCTTTGTGTCAGTTGCTAACTACCAATGTACAACTGGAGTGGAAAAGAAAGATAGTGCCCATCCAAACAGAGTAGTCCATTTTAGATAGTTTGGTGGTGCATGAATGAATGGAAGAAACCTCAGTCTAGTGTATCCTCCTCTCCCTTATCCACTTGCCACCATATGTCCAATGGCAGGGAGCCTGGAGAAAGACCCCTGACAGGACAGCGTACGCAACAACATCTGTAGGGCCACAGATTTCTTGCTCCTGGCATAAAGGATCCTTGTTATAATACTAAATCCACAGAAAGTTAATAATAATAATAATAATAATAATAATACAGTGATACCTCAGGTTACAGACACTTTAGGTTACAGACGCTTCAGGTTACAGACTCAGAAATAGTACCTCAGGTTAAGAACAGTTTCAGGTTAAGAATGGACCACCAGAACAGATTAAGTTCTTAAGCTGAGGTACCACTATAACAACAACAACAACAACAATTTATTATTTATACCCTGCCCATCTGGCTGGGTTTCCCTAGCCACACTGGGCGGCTCCCAACTGAATATTAAAAACACAATACAGCATTAGGGATTAAAAACTTCCATAAACAGGACTGCCTTCAGATGCCTTTTAAAAGTAGGCTCGTTGCTTATTGCCTTGACATCTGTTGGGAATGATATTCAAAGGTTGTGTGGAGTATCTCCGCTATTCCATGTTGTTTGTTTTCAAGAGGCACAGGCAGAAATCATTTCTCTACAAGGGTTCTGCAAGCACAGTTAAGATAATATCTCTTTTCATCCCTGGGAAGGGGAGCACAGTAGCTGGGCCTGTTATAAAATCTTCTGCATCTATGGGGAAGATTAACAGCTATACTGTACATGTAAATACATACTTCTCTAGTTTGAAGAGGTTAGCTCTAGTCATTAGATGCCCTGCAATTTTGCTCGTGCGCCTTCTGATTAGCATCTGAGAAGCATCGCCGAAGACCCAGTTCACCCCTAGCGCACTTCAAAGTATCAAAAGCTTCATTTCAGTGGATCTTTATTGCGATATCATCCATGCCACATAGCACTCGCTAGCAGCAATACTGTTGTTATTTTGAAGTGGGGAGTACCCACTCAGCCAGAAGAGATTTTCTGCTAGCCTAAATTATGACAGAGTGCTACTTTCCTTCTGGATCTGAACTTGCAATGACTGATTGGTATGCAGGCAGGCATATTCCACTCAGAAGTGGGGAATAAATGAAGCTATTTAATCTTCATGCTTAAATTCCAAGGGGAGACCGTGAATTTTCAGCCATCGACTCTGAATATGAGACAAGATGTAACTAAAGGATCCAAAAGCAGAAACAGTTGTTTTCCCGGAATAAAGGATGTAAGAGGTTTACAAAGTATTTTTTTGGAGTTTCTAAGTGTACTGTTAACAGTCATCTTGCATTTTTATTGGTGAATCACCCCGATAGCTACAGACGAAGGGCGGTATACAATTTTAATAAATAATAATAACAATAAAATAATCAATACCTGCATGGATGGGTAAAATCTTAGAAGGAAAGAGACTCGTCAGTCTGTTGCAGCAAAACCAACTAAGGCTGTGTCCAGATTGTCAATATTTTGTGGGACAGATTTAGGTGCACAGCAGAATTTTAGGTCCGTGCGATTCATTGGCTTAATGTGCTCTGTTGCCCTAATGCAACAATTAAAACAAAATGAAAACCTGACCTTTTGTGGTTTGAAAAGCAATCCTCTGAAAAGTTTGAGATAGAATCATAGAATTGTAGAGTTGGAAGGGGTCCCAGGGTCATCTAGTCCAAACCCCTGAAATGCAGGAATCTTAACTAAAGCATCCATGACAGATGGCCACCCAACCTCTGCTTTAAAAACCTCCAATGAATGAGAGTCCACCACCTCCCGAGGGAGTCTGTTCAACTTCATTGACAATATACTGCCTTTGAACTAAACTGCACACCCATTCCTAAAAATGCAAACTTGATATGCATCGATCTTTATATGCATTAACTCAGTGAAGCAAACCCTAGATTCGAGCAACTGAATGGAAATATTCAGTAAGTTCAGCTCCCTGAATTAATACGTACAAAAGACAAACAAGTCAAAGAAAATGACACAATATGTTGGAAGACATCTGAAGGCAGCCCTGTTTAGGGAAGCTTTTAATATTTGATGAATTATTGTATTTTAATATTTTGTTGGAAGCCACCCAGAGTGGCTGGAGAAACACAGCCAGATGAGCAGGGTATAAATAAATTATTATTATTATTATTATTATTATTATTATTATTATTATTAGTAGTAGTAGTAGTAGTAGTAGTAGTAGTATTAGTATTATTAGTGTAGTTATTTATCTCCTTGACATCTGAAGGGAAGGTGTTCCACAGGGAGGGCACCACTACTGAGAAGGCCCTCTCTCTGGTTCCCTGTAACTTCACTTCTTGCAGTGAGGGAACCAGCAGAAGACACTCAGAGGAGGACCTCAGTGTCTGGACTGAGCAATCAGGGTTTGTGTGTATATATGTTTGTGTGTGGGCTCTCTGAACCTGAACTGCGGTGTTTGTGTGTGTCTCTGTGTTAAAGCTCCACCAGGGTCCTAATGCAGATCATCCTAGATACCCACTTCTTACTTTGAAAGAAAGCCATTCAAATTGCTTTGAATGTTAGTTTGTCCCTTTGTGCTTTATTTCATTTATTGTGCTTTTGTGGTTTATCATGGATTAAAATAACAAGAAATGCATTGAATTCAAGACCATGGCAAAGCCAAGAGCTGAGAGGTAAGGAGAGATATAAACATAAAGGGAAAAGGGGTAACAGAATGTTCCAACTGCAATTTATTTGACAAGCATAGTTAATTTTTAATTTTGATAACATAATTAAGTAGCAAAAGCACCATAGGCTATTTTTAAAAATTAATAATGCTTCCGTCCTACAAGGGCTCACAGGAATGTGGAAGAAATACTGGAAAAAGAACAACAACCCACAAATAGCTGCGATTCAAAGAGGGCAATTGCACATGAACGAGGGTGCTGGGTAAACTTTCCTTTGTGGATCTATTTGCAGAACCTCCCATTCCCACAGGATCAACCAACGAGATGGGAGAGCAGATTGGCTTTCATCTTCAGGAGTGGGAGCTGCTGCAGGGACGATTTCAAAGGAAACTTCCGCTGCGTGCATGAGTTCCACTCTTGCGTGAGAACGACTTATTTGGCTTGCAGCTTCAGGTTGCTCTGACTCCCAAGAGAGCAACAGACCTTTCACGAAGATGTCATTTCAAAGCCATCAAATGTCATCAAACGCACGGCGTGAGCTAAGAAGGCAACGGGAGGGCACAGAGGACAAGGTGCAAGCAAACACAGTCCTTTTTCTCTGTACAGTGGTACCTCAGGTTACATATGCTTCAGGTTACATACGCTTCAGGTTACATACGCTTCAGGTTACATACGCTTCAGGTTACAGACTCTGCTAACCCAGAAATAGTGCTTCAGGTTAAGAACTTTGCTTCAGGATGAGAACAGAAATCGTGCTCCAGCAGAGCGGCGACAGCTGGAGGCCACATTAGCTAAAGTGGTGCTTCAGGTTAAGAACAGCTTCAGGTTAAAAACGGACCTCTGGAACGAATTAAGTACTTAACCCAAGGTACCACTGTACTATGTAATTCATACCTGGACTGAAAAGCAGCTCAGAAGTGGTTCATTTTTTAAGCCCCGTTCCATGCCCAATAAGCAAGGGATGCCTTTGCTGGTGGCTTGGTAGCTCATAGGTTGCTGCAAAATACTGGGCAAAACCTTGCCCAGTATCTTCTCTGTGTGATGGGCTCATGGGGAAAAGCTGTCCCATGAGCCCTTGCTGCAGTAGGGAGGGAAAAGCCGATATAAGGTTGCTTCCCCTGGAGCTCACGGCCATTTTGCTTTGAGAGCTTCCTGCCTGCCCACTCTCGGGTTAGAGCCTTGATTGAGCAATTTTGGGTCACTGGTTGACAGGGCCAAAAAGGAATTATTTTCTCTCAACCTAATTTGCACTTGGTCAGGGTTTTTGTTGTTATTGTTTTGCCATTCCCTCAGGGAAATTATGGCTTTCCTTTGTTAGGCAAGGGGCGCAGGTGGCGCTGTGGGTTAAAGCACAAAGACTTGCCGATCAGAAGGTCAGCTGTTCGAATCCCCGTGATGGGGTGAGCTCCCATTGCTCGGTCCCTGCTCCTGCCAACCTAGCAGTTTGAAAGCACGTCAAAGTGCAAGTAGATAAATAGGTACCGCTCCGGCGGGAAGGTAAATGACATTTTCATGCGCTGCTCTGGTTCACCAGAAGCGGCTTAGTCATGCTGGCCACATGACCCGGAAGCTGTACACCGGCTCCCTCGGCCAATAAAGCGAGATGAGTGCCGCAACCCGAGAGTCGGCCATGACTGGACCTAATGGTCAGGGGTCCCTTTACCTTTACCTTTGTTAGGCAAAAAAAAAAAAAAAACACTGTATGAGGGCAGAAAAGGCATTGGGCAGGATCAACAAAGTATGGGGGGGCATAAGAGGCCTGAAGGGGAGCATTGACCATAGCAAAACCTAAGCGTGGGTTCTTGGTTGGAATCTGCACCCTGGTCCCCCAGTGAGATTTTGCTTGCTTGGCTTGCACCATGACAAGGTTCAACACTAGCCAACTCCCATCGTACAGGTTTGGCGTGATCCAAACCCAGCGGATCCATTCCTTCAACATGGGGCTTGTGGAATGATGAACTGATCCTGGGACCCAATGCCATGCCAACCATTGCACCGCCTGCTGCTGTCAATAAAGATTTGGCCTGATTTATCCCATCACCGCTGTACAGTCTGGTTATTTTGCTGCTCTCATGGGTCACATAATGTGCCTGCCTGGGCAAAGAAAAACAGTCAGTAGGGGAAAAGAGAAATAGGCTCCTCCCTTTCTGCACTGCTGGTAAAGGTAAAGGGACCCCTGACCATTAGGTCCAGTCATGGCTGACTCTGGGGTTGCAGCACTCATCTCACTTTATTGGCCGAGGGAGCCGGTGTACAGCTTCCGGGTCATGTGGCCAGCATGACTAAGCCACTTCTGGAGAACCAAAGCAGCACATGGAAATGCTGTTTACCTTCCTGCCAGAGCGGTACCTATTTATCTACTTGCACTTTGACATGGTTTCAAACTGCTAGGTTGGCAGGAGCAGGGACTGAGCAACAGGAGCTCACCCGTTGCGGGGATTCGAACAGCCAACCTTCTGATCGGCAAGTCCTAGGCTCTGTGGTTTAACCCACAGTGCCACCCACCACTCCTGGTACACATTTTCAATTCAGATTGCAGGTTAACCATTAAATACATTAAAATAAAATAAAAGCACATTTATGCGGTGTAATCCTATACACGCCAGGATGCAGAACACATTGAACTCAGTGGAGCTTATTTCAGAACAGACATGCATCCGACTGAATCATTAAAAACAGAATATTAAAAATAGAATGAATGAAGATCTCAGGGATTAAAACATAATCCTTATTGAAAACAGCAGATGCTTAGCAGGCCAAAGGTACTGGAATAAAATTGTCTTTATCAATAGGCTGGAGATAAGTAAGAGAGAAGACTATTTCTGCTTCATGAGCCAAAGTGCTTCACAAAATTGGTGTAGGTCTTATTTCTTGCCATCATTCACTATGTCTTCACCCTAAGCAGGACACAGAGAAGGGGTAAGATAGTGTTCATTTAGGTATTTAGCAATTTATGGTAATTGCCAACATTTGGGTTTGGTAGACTTTAACAGAAAGTTCAAAGACTAGGACCATCACTAGTCCTGCTCCATGTTGTCCTCCAAAGGTTTTACCTCGCTGCAGTGCTGGACTTACATTTTGAGGGCTTGAAATGTTATGGGGCCCCCTTCACAACCAGCAGTGAGGTCTAGGTGACCATTGTTATCTTCTTCCTTTACAACATCTGTGCTACTGACTCTTTGGGATTGTTGGAAAATATGCAACAAAAAATTAATCAATTTGAGTCATGTGATTCAAACTGGGTCTACTCAGCCCATTTTTTTAAAAAAAGCAATGTGAACTAAAGTCAATTCTGGGGTCCCGAATCCCAGAGGGGCCCTTAAGTTTAAGATACATTAGTTTCATAGTACATCTGTCGGCTGCCTGGCTGGAATGTGCCATTGAACTCTCTCTTGCCTGCCTGGAAGATGAGAGAGAATTGTTAGTGTGTGTATTGAAACCTCTAGCTTTCAATCTGGATGCTGGAATCTAGCCTACTGCAGAAAAGTAAGAGTCACATTCATTGGTCCACCCACTTCTGCCTCTGGCCTCACTCCACCCATTATTATTTTTAAAACATATATAAATTTGCATTAGTTTTACATAAAGCATAACATTTTCACATATTAAAAAAAGAAAAGGGTTCTTTAGAACCTTGAGACCTCCTTCCTCCCCTTCCTCCATGGGTTCCAATTCTAAATTTTATTCCTGCATCTTTTACTGTAATGTATATAATCATTAATACTGTAATGTATATAATAACGGGACGTGGGTGGCGCTGTGAGTTAAACCACAGAGCCTAAGACTTGCCGATCAGAAGGTCAGTGGCTTGAATCCCCATGACGGGGTGAGCTCCCATTGCTCGGTCCCTGCTCCTGCCAACCTAGCAGTTTGAAAGCACGTCAAAGTGCAAGTAGATAAATAGGTACCGCTCCGGCGGGAAGGTAAATGGCATTTCCGTGTGCTGCTCTGGTTCGCCAGAAGCAGCTTAGTCATGCTGGCCACATGACCTGGAAGCTGTAAGCCGACTCCCACGGCTAGTAAAGCGAGATGAGCGCTGCAACTCCAGAGTCGTCCACGACTGGACCTAATGGTCAGGGGTACCTTTACCTTTACCTTTATATAATCATAGTATCCAAAATCCAAGTTACATTGCAAGTGTCATTGTATTCCTGCCGATGATTTCAGCTGTTTACAGTGATCTCTCAAGTATGTTAGAAGGTTATTCCAGTCTTTTAAAAATACTTGGTCTTCCTGATTTCTGATCTTTCCCGTCAGTCTTGCCATTTCTGCATATTCCATCAGCTTGGTCTGCCACTCTTCTCTGGTCGGTACTTCTTCTTCTTTCCATCTCCGGGCAAGAAGCATCCTTGCTGCTGACTTTGCATACATAAACAGCAGGGACGCAGGTGGCGCTGTGGTCTAAACCACTGAGCCACTTGGGCTTGCTGATTGGAAGTTCGGCGGTTCGAATCCCCACTATGGGGTGAGCTCCCATTGCTCTGTCCCAACTCCTGCCAACTTTGCAGTTCGAAAGCATGTGTTCTCTGTGTGCCAGTAGCGGTTTAGCCATGCTGGCCACATGACCTGGACAACTGTCTGTGGACAAATGCCGGTTCCCTCGACCTGAAAGCGAGATGAGCGTCGCAACCCCATAATCACCTTTGACTGGACTTAACCATCCAGGGGTCCTTTACCTTTACCTTACATAAACGGCATTTTCTTTTCTTTTGGTAGTTTCGTGTCTATAATGCTTAACAAAAAAGCCCCTGCTTTTTAAACGAAAGTTATTTTTGTTAAGTTGTGGGTGAACATATCAGGTGACACAACTATTCTTCAAACAGCTTTTGTTTATCCACAGGCCAGAACAGAACTGAACTGAAGGGTTCAGCCAGCCTGTTTATATAGAGCTCCACTACAATGCAACAGTAAGAACTTTCTGTAACTATCCAATCACTGAATGTCACTTTCAATTCCTTATTTGCATATGTGGACCTGAGTGAAAACTATCTACAGTATCTCCCTGCTGGCCCAGGGTGAGAACTTCAGTACATAACAATTTTAAACATTTTTTTCCACTATATATCATTTCCCAGAAAGCTTTTACCATCCCACATGACCACCACATACGATAATGCTCCACATATTGTTAACATGCGGTTCCTCGAAGCCTGCCCAGGAGAAATGTGGTCCTCAAGGTGAAAAAGCTTCCTGAGTCCTTACCTAGTTCAGCACCACCTCCTCTTATAATCATCCCAATAAGCTAAAATTACCCTGCCAAACTAATGAATCTTCAGGTGTATTTGGACAGCCTGAAGGAGACCATAACCATTTCTAGAGCAATTTATAACTTGAATAAATCACAACCTCCCATTGATGCAGCTTGCCTTGCTAATGGAATTCTTCAGTATTTCTGATTTAGTAACCTTTGAGATTATAAATATTATGTCAATGCTTACCTTAACTTGGCCCACACCGTATATAAATAATTCCTGTGGTCTGTGCCCTTGAAAATGTTCACATTGTCATTCCTAAGAAACATTAGAGGCAAGTGTGTGAAGGTTTTAGATTTAATGCGCCTAAATAATGTTCTTATGGCTTTGGACAGCAAGTTATCACAAAGGAGTGAAAACCTTTCCATCACAAGTATGGATCTGCGACTGCCAGCGAAATAGTATTTCTGCCATTAAATGTTCCAGGTATTCTCATCTATAAAAGCGTTTCAGATCTGCTACAGTGCTAAGATGAAAGATGCTTTCTTAATTTTAGAAGGGGGAAATTTAAGCTGCAATCCTGTACCCACTTCAGTGTTCCCCACTGAAATCAATGTAACTTACTTTTGAAGAGACTTGCGCTGTTAACCACAGTTCTTTCTTCCATTCTTCCATTTATATTCTGCCCCCTTCCTCCCAGTGGAGCCCAGGCTGGCAGGCACAAGAATGATAAAAGAAGGAAAACATCTAAAAACACGTCCAATACAAGTGCAGACTGGGAAAGAGCTGTACTTAAAAGGCTTGTTGGAAGTGGAAGGCCTTCAGTAGGTGCTGGAAAGACAACATAGAGGGTGCCTGTCTTATATATAATAGGAGTTGGGGTGAAATTCCAAAGGGTAGGTGTCAAAATTTCAAAGACTTGGCTCCCATATTAGCAAGCTGTTTGCAGAGAGAGATTATATCAGCTGCCATTTTTAGAATACACACACACACTATGCAATATTTGTCTCCTTGTGACATATCCCCCGATCCCTTGAATCCCACCTTGTGGGAATAATAATAATAATAATAATAATAATAATAATAATAATATTTATACCCCACCCATCTGGCTGGGTTTCCCCAGCCACTCTGGGCGGCTTCCAACAAAATATTAAAATACAATAATTCATCAAATATTAAAAGCTTCCCTAAACAAGGCAGCCTTCAGATGTCTTCTAAAAGTTTGGTAGTTGTTTTTCTCTTTGACATCTGGTGGGAGGGCATTCCACAGGGCGGGCGCCACTACCGAGAAGGCCCTCTGCCTGGTTCCCTGTAACTTGGTTTCTCACAGCGAGGGAACCGCCAGAAGGCCCTTGGTGCTGGACCTCAGTGTCCGGGCAGAATGATGGAGTTGGAGGTTTTAAGTCTTCTTTGTGATCATATATCCTGGTTGTGGAGTGGACTGTAACTGGGTCCCAGTTTCCAATTTCCCTTCAGACCTCCCCACCCAAAGCAGGAATGGTGAAGGGTGATTGACCTTGTTCTCCATGGAGACCATCAATGAAAGCTTGAATAGGGTTAACCTTTACACAGCTGTAGGCAAACTTCAGCCCTCCAGATGTTGTTGAGCTACAACTCCCATTATTCCTGGTCATGGGCCAAGCCTCCTGGGGTTGACAGCAGTTCTAAACTCCTGGTTCACAGGAACCATTGCAAACTTAATTATACACACAAACAAGTGGAGTTTGATCTTTATTTATTGCCAGTTATTGGGGCCCTCAGGTCCCCTTCCAACATTATAAATCTCCTCTTCAACAGGACATTTATGCAGGTCTATTTTTTCTAGAAAAAGAGATACCGGAGCTCACAACGAACTTCTCCCTTGTTCTCTTAGAATGGCAATGGCAATGCAATAGTGCCCACCTGAGAGGTGCTAGAGCTGAGCTCCTGTAAGCTCTGGTTGAAAAATAAAAGCCCTGCATTTATGTAGGAAAAAGGCATGAGGCATGCATATTGATTAATGTGGGTGGAATTCAACAAAGTCCTACTCAGAGTAGACCCATTTATGCTCCACCCCCATCATTCAGCCCGAACACCGAGGTCCAGCTCCGAGGGCCTTTTGGCGGTTCCCTCACTGCAAGAAGTGAGGTTACAGGAAACCAGGCAGAGGGCCTTCTTGGTAGTGGCGCCCGCCCTGTGGAATGCCCTCCCATCAGATGTCAAGGAAACAAACAACTATCTGACTTTTAGAAGACACCTGAAGGCAACCCTTATTTAGGGAAGTTTGTAATGTTTGATGTTTTATTGTGTTTTTAATATTCTGTTGGGAGCTGCCCAGAGTGGCTGGGGAAACCCAGCCAGATAGGCGGGGTATAAATATATTATTATTATTATTATTATTATTATTATTATTATTATTATTATGACTCTCTATATGAAACTGCCTTTTTGTTCTTGTGAAAAATCCTACTTACAGTGTTACGTCCGGTTAAGTACTTAATTTGTTCCAGAGGTCCATTCTTAACCTGAAACTGAAGCACCACTTTAGCTAATGGGGCCTCTTGCTGCCGCCGCACCACCGGAGCACAATTTCTGTTCTCATCCTGAAGCAAAGTTCTTAACCCGAGGTAATATTTCTGGGTTAGCGGAGTCTGTAACCTGAAGTGTCTGTAACCTGAAGCGTATGTAACCTGAGGTACCACTGTATAAAGAAGAAGAAAACCCAGGTGTTAAGTTGTGGGTTGACGTAGCAGACGACACAGCGATTTCTCCAAAGCAGCTCTTTATTTTGTAAGCTGGAACAGAACTAAGCTGAGGGGCTCAGTCAGCCTGCTTATATAGAGCTACAGAACAATTGTAACTGTTGCAACGTTCTAAAACTATCCAATCACTGAACGTCACTTTTCGATCCTTCATTTGCATAACTATCTACAGTATCCCCCTGCTGGCCCAGGGTGAGAACTTCAGTACATAACACCAGGAGCTCACAATAAATGGGGAAGCGATACAGTTCATTGGTAGAGCATTTGTCTTGCATTCAGCTTCAATCCATGAGATGGAGGGCTAGGACCGTATCCTGTCTGAAATCGTACAGAGACGCTTCCACTTAGTGCAGACACCACTGAGCTAGCTAGATCAATTGGCCACTCAGCCAAAAGGATCAATAGTCCGACTCAGGACAAGACAGCTTCCTATGTTTCTGAACATTAAAAAAGAGATGGAAACCACTTTAGAATAGAACAGCAAATAAAAACAGCTGCAGACACAAAGAAATTGTGGAAGCATCAGATCGAACCACAAATAAAACATGCTGTACAAAAGTTTTTAATGGAGAAAAACAAAGTAGCTGCTCACTAACAGCTCAGAAAGCTGTCAAAGAGATAAACAACTACCTAACATTTAGAAGACATCTGAAGGCAGCCCTGTTCAGGGAAGTTTTTAATGTGTGACATTTTAATGTATTTTTAATCTTTGTTGGAAAGGGACGTGGGTGGCGCTGTGGGTAAAACCTCAGCGCCTAGGACTTGCCGATCGAAAGGTCGGCGGTTCGAATCCCCATGGCGGGGTGCGCTCCCGTTGCTCGGTCCCAGCGCCTGCCAACCTAGCCGTTCGAAAGCACCTTCAGGTGCAAGTAGATAAATAGGGACCGCTTACCAGCGGGAAGGTAAACGGCGTTCCGTGTGCTGCGCTGGCTCGCCAGATGCAGCTTGTCATGCTGGCCACGTGACCCGGAAGTGTCTTTGGACAGCGCTGGCCCCCGGCCTCTTGAGTGAGATGGGCGCACAACCCCAGAGTCTGTCAAGACTGGCCCGTACGGGCAGGGGTACCTTTACCTTTACCTTTAATCTTTGTTGGAAGCCGCCCATGGTGGCTGGGGAAACCCAGTCAGATGGGCGGGGTACAAATATATTATTATTATTATTATTATTATTATTATTATTATTATTGCCTGGCACCTAAATTTTATTAGGAAAAGTATGAAGCAGAGTTCTCTTGGGAAGGCAATTCCACAAAGGCATTCCCCATTTTACCTACTGTGAGTGTGTTTGGGTTTGTGTGGGGGGGTTTGTGCAGGTTGGGAGGAATGAGGGACCCTGGTGAAGTTCCTTAGTACAGTGGTACCTCGGGTTACATATGCTTCAGGTTACAAACTCCGCTAACCCAGAAATAGTACCTCGGGTTAAGAACTTTGCTTCAGGATGAGAACAGAAATTGTGCTCCGGCGGCGCAGCAGCAGCGGGAGGCCCCATTAGCTAAAGTGGTGCTTCAGGTTAAGTACAGTTTCAGGTTAAGAACGGACCTCCGGAACGAATTAAGCACTTAACCTGAGGTACCACTGTACTCTATAGTATATGGTTACCAGATTTGTTTCAATGAATCTGGGCACAATTTTATTTTTTTATTTTTTTGAAGCTGAGTAGCAACAGGAAGTCAGTAGTGGGGGTGGTGAGGCAAAAGACCCTGGGCCCAAGCACACATGCATATTGTATAAAGGAGCACCCTGTGAAACATAAATGTGCAGAGTTTTTAAAAAGCTGGGCATCGGCTGGCCGCCCGCAACTCCCGAGCCTCCCCCGATCAGTCAAAACAAAGGGGGAAGGGGGAAGGAGATCTGTACTGCTGGATGTCCTCGGTTCCCTTTCGGCACTGGCGACAGCAGTGGCAGCCAGCAGCCCAGACAAGCCTGGTAGCGCAGTTGGCTCTGGCTGGCTTCAGGAGCTGCTCGCTGCTGTGGCGCCCGCCATTTTGCCTCGCCGGAAGTCCCCATATGATGTGCTGTGACTTCCCGCGAGGAAAAATGGTGATTGCTACGGCAGCGAGCTGCTGCTGAAGCCAGCCAGAGCCAACTGTGCTACCAGGCTGGCTCTGGGCTGCTAAGGTTGCCACTGCCACATTTCCTGGGGACAGATTTGCAAATCTGGGGACATTCCGGGGAAAGAATTTGTCCGTGGACAGATTTGCAATTCCGGGGACATCTAGTAACCCTACTATAGTAGTCATTTCCTTCTCCTTCTCTGAACGCTTGGCCTAGGAGAAGGTTGAATGCGGTGATAGCATTTTAACGTTTTGGGGTTTGAAGTATAGGGAAATAGCAGAATATATTAAGAAACATGTTAGAGAGGCTGAAAGCAGATAAGAAAAAACCTTAAAATGCAAATGTATGCAATTTGAGTTTCAAACATCTTTGTTGGGTGAGTGGAAAGTCACTAGTTCTGGTGAATTGGAATGTAAATGTTGAGTAACAAATGTAACTTTCCACATGGAAAAAAGAATAAAATATTATCATAAAAAAGAGAGCCGAGTATATGAGAAGTGTCAAAATATCCCATTATTAAACTGGATTTTTGAGCAAAAAACAAATAAAACACTGTGTTTTTGTTTGGGGCAGTCGGGTGGACGAATGCATTGCAATGAGCAAAACAACAACAATCAAATCCCTTTTCTCTCAAGCAATCTTTCCCCCTTTAGTTATCACTTTTGTCTCTTGTTTTCATGTATTATGAAAGTAGACTTCTGTCATATATTGAATTTGAAAGCGAGATTCCTCTGTTTTTGTGATCACCCCCACACCCCTATGCCTTACTCTGACTCAGATGGAAAACATCAGCTGAAGGAACACAAAAGCCATTGCTATTCTTTGACAAATCAGGCAGGTACAGGAATGAGGACGGCGGGACCAATTTTGGGGACGCTTCTGTAATGTTGGGCAGATGGTGCTAGGAAGCCCTAACCGCTGAATATGGTACCACCGAGTTCCAAACCTGTGTTGATGCAACCTGCTCAGTCCAATAGCACGAATGAGAATCCAAACACTGGCGGACGGCTCCTAAATGACAGGCAGGGCAAGAAAAATCTGTCCTGGAAGGAGGCTACGCGTTTTATGAGACTATTAAACAATTTCTCTCTTGCTTTGGTTATTGCAATTATAGCACCCTTGTTCAATGTCGCAGCTGCTGCGCATTATTCATTTGAGAATAATAAAAAAAGACTGCTAAAAAAGAACCCCTGTAATTAGCATGTTGATCAGCCTGTTCGTTACTAGCAAGTAGTGACAACAAGAGACTTTGCTCTCCTATAAAGTGCCATTACTTAAGGAATAGGGATGAATTAATCAAGATGATTGTAAGGGATACTAACACCCCCCCCCCCCAAAAAAAATCACACATTAAGGATTATTTCTCTTTTTTAACATATTAGCATATATTTCTTAATGAAACAGCATTCAGCCAGCAAGACTGTCCACCGCGCATTTATAATTTGGGTAACGTATTGTTACAAGCCACCCCAATCTCCAATCTCTTTCAGGCAACAATTACTCAAGTCTGTGCTTCCTTTTGGCTAAATGAGACTGTGGCGTCTTTCAGATATATGGTTTATTTGCACACATATACAACCTGAGCTATGCTCACATCCCGAGAGAGTCTTGCTCCTACCATAGGAGCAGTCTTGGGTTCCAACAGGTCTCCGCTGTTTCTCTGCCTCCTGCTTTCTTCTTGTCACATAACCCCTGCTCTCTAAGTTTCTGGCCCACATTGCTCCTTCCCCCTCTTCTCTGAGCTCTTGGCTTTATCTCTCGAGCAAAAGGGGCCTCACCTCTTTGCTTTCTATGGTGAGTTCCTTTGACCCATTGCAGTCCTAATGGTCCATCCCTCGGGTGATTACCTCAAAACAGGAAACTTATCCTGCGTTGGATAACGCGGCAGCTAGACTGGTGACTGAGAGCGGCAGCTGAAACCATATAACACCGGCCCTGAAAGACCTACATTGGATCTCAGTACGTTTCCAAGCACAATGCAAAGTGTTGGTGGTGACCTTTAAAGCCCTAAACGGCCTTGGCCCAGTATACGTGAAGGAGCTTCTCCACCCCCATTGTTCAGTTTGGACACTGAGGTCCAGCTCTGAGAGCCTTCTGGTGGTTCCCTCACTGTGAGAAGTGAGGTTACAGGGAACCAGGCAGAGGGCCTTCTCAGTAGTGGCGCCTGCCCTGTGGAATGCCCTCCCATCAGATGTCAAAGAAATAAATGACTTTTAGAAGACATTGAAGGCAGCCCTGTTTATGGAGGTTTTTAATGTTTGATATTTTATCGTGTTTTAATATTCTGTTGGGAACTGCCCAGAGTGGCTGGGGAAACCCAGCCAGATGAGCAGGAGAGTAATAGTAGTAGTAGTAGTAGTAATAATAATAATAATAATAATAGCTTTTAACCCTTGTTGATTCTCTTGTTCATTTCTGTTTCCAGGGTTCTAAAATGTGTGGAGAACCTACACGACTAGAGTAGGCTGACCACTTCAGAAGGTCTCACTCCAACTTGTGGAGGGGGCAGAAAATGGTGAGGGGGCAGGAAACACATCCTGGAAACCCCCCTGAGCCTGTTGGAACACACCTGGGGGGCATACGCAGCCCCCGGAATGAGACAAACCTCTCTAGACGTCTTCCTGATGCAGCGCAGCTCGGGACATCCATAAATCTTCAGTCCCGGCACGCACCAGCGACACATATCAGAAGACTATGTGCCCGCTCACTCAGCAGAGTATAGCAGAAACAAAGTGGAGCTTTGGTGTGTGCATTCTAAGTATTTATTAAGCAATATATACAGGACAAAGCGGGACACGGGTGGCTCTATGGGTTAAACCACAGAGCCTAGGACTTGCCAATCAGAAGGTGGGCGGTTCGAATCCCCGCGACGGGGTGAGCTCTCGTTGTTTGGTCCCTGCTCCTGCCAACCTAGCAGTTCGAAAGCATGTCAGAGTGCAAGTAGATAAATAGGTACCGCTCCAGCGGGAAGGTAAACGGTGTTTCCGTGCGCTGCTCTGGTTCGCCAGAAGCGGCTTAGTCATGCTGGCCACATGACCCGGAAGCTGTACGCCAGCTCCCTCGGCCAATAAAGCAAGATGAGCACCGCAACCCCAGAGTTGGTCACGACTGGAGGTCAGGGGTCCCCTTTACCCCTTTACTTACAGGACAAAGCAATCATGGCGTCCTCTCAATTCTTTTCCAAGAGAGAGAGAGTAAAGAGGTACAAAAGTACAGCGGAAGAGAGATAAGACTGATTTCCAAGCCTAGAAAGTAAACACTGACATATGATATAACAATCACACATCCAGCAACGGAGGAGTGAAATGCTAACAGAGCCCCTGTGATAAGTAGGATTCTGAACTCCTAGGACACACAAACACCTGATACAGTTATTCTGCAGAGAGATGAAGTTAGAAGCGCAGGTGATTTGCTAGGTACTTAAGAGCGTTCTCCCTGCTTGCATGTCCTGTCTCTCAGAATTTGACGTAAATCCCTGTATTTTGAGGCGGCTTCTTTTTACACTTCCAATTTTTTTGACTAGCAAGTGACATTTTCTTATGGAAGCCTCTCTTTTGATCACTGAATATACACCAAATGCATTTGCCGTCGTGTTGACATTATGTGGCAAGCCTTCAAATATTTCAAGTGGGTTTGTTCCCCCCAAGCTTGTGCAGATTATCAATGCTCCTTGCTCATTAACACAGAGAATAATAGCATCAGCCATCAGTACAGTATGTCACCCTGTGGGCAGAACACAGCCAGTCTGTGTGTGATATCGGCATTGGCCAAGGTTTTAATCTTCCCCTGTGGTGCTGAGTTTCTGTTCCTATCCAATTTACATTTGCTACTTAGATTGGTATTCTGAATCTTCTGAATATATCCTACTTTGCCGGGAGACAGAAGCTGTAGGCATCCCTGAGTTCTTTAACAGCTGGATAAATTTTCCTCATAAAACTTTGCCATCAGTCCCATCTAGGAAGCTACATTATACCCTCCGAAGACTGGACCACCTAGCTCAGTATTGTACACTCTGACCATAGCTGTCAACTTACAGATTTGAAAATAAGGGACCAGCAGCCTCGAAGATAAGGGATCAGCAGCAAAAATAAGGGATTTTAGTCAACCAGCTCTCCTTTTCCCCATAACAGTCAACTGCAGGAGCCTCCAAAACAAATCCAAAAGCCCCCCCCCCCATGAGATCGCCGCCCGCCATTGTACTCAACCAGCTCCTTTCCTTTTCCCCCACCATGTGCCCCCGCTGCAGACAGACCTTTTCCCCAGCAAGGATGAGTGGGCCGTTGATGACGTATCCATCTGATTCTGATCTGAGCACTCAGCACAGGTATGTTCAACTTCTGAACCCCTCTGAGCCAAAGGCAGAAAGCCCAGCCAGCAGCCAAACGAAGCCTCAAGGAAAACCACCATCACCTCTCTGCTGGGAACCGCTGAGCAAAGGCGAGTCCCCAGGCAATGCAGCCGATTTGATCGGCACAAGGCATGCAAGCTCCACCCCTTAGACATCCTTATTGGGTGAGCAACGCAGCCAAGCAACACAGATGGAGCCTCCCTCCTCCCTGGCCGGCAGCTATGAATCTGACTGCCAGCAGCTCTCCAAGATTTCAGACAGAGTCTTCTGAGACTTACCTGGAGATGCCAGGAGCAGTGGCATAGCGTGGGTTGCTAGTGCCTGCGGCCACATGGAGGAGGGGTAGAAGGGAGGGAAACAGGCAGAATACGCAAGCACATTCAACTGCCTAATGGTGTCCGCATCACCCAGGAGATTGCAACCACAGAGATCAGAAAAGAAGAGCTGTTCTGTTCCATTGTCTGGAGAGGTCACTTCCTGCTTCACATGGAGAAGCCATTTTCAATGAAGCCCAGCAACAAAAGTATGCAGCTGTATTGAGGCAGTAATGGGTGTTGAAATTTTGCACCCCCTAACAATTTTGTACCCAGGGCAACTGCCCCGTGCCCCCTTCCTCGTGCTACACCACTGGCCAGGAACTGAACATGGGACCTTCTGCATGAAAACCATGTACTGTATCACTAAGCTATGGTCTCCATTTGAATAGGGATAGATGGAACAATCAATTTTGGTTCTGCCGGTTTCTCATATTTCCAAATTTGTCCTCTTCTGATGCGGAACATTGAGATCTCTCCAGCAGGCTTCTTCAAATTTGTAGCCCCAGTCGTTAAAACATAAAGTGAGCTAAGGAGATGAAGGAGAAAATGCACACACGCTTTAATCAGGTGTTTTCACTTGAAACAAATTTGGGGAATCTTCCTTGGGCAAAAGATCTGAGGGATGCTGAGGGAAGCCAAAGGACAGAAAGCTGGAGAAGCTTAAATGGTGCATTTTCCAACAAGAGATTCAAGGCAGGAGATGAAACAAACCTACCAGTGTAAGAAGGAACAAATCAATGCAACTTCCACCATGTAAAGTGAGTCCATTTCAAGCTGCGGCCTTCTTCAGGGATACCTGTATCGATTTATAAATAAATGTAATACACATTTTACTGCTCCTGCTAATGAGTACTGCTATTAATTATTGTATTAATTTTCAGCTTTAATATTGCATATTGGATTTCTGTTTCTTTGGCTAGCTGCTTGGAGAATTTATTTCAACCGAAGAGAAGGTTAGATGCATAGTCGTCGTCATCATCATCATCATCACCATGGGCATCTGCAAAGAGCAGTCCAAGAACTCAGCACTCTCTCTGTGCATTTGTATTTCTATCTTCCAAGGAACCCAGATCAACATTTTATTCTCCCCACTTCAATACACACTAGGCTAAGAGAGTAAATTTCACAAAGCTTCACACCTGAGTGAGGAACTGAGCTTGGATTTTCCACAACCATATGCAACACTCTAACCAATACATCACCCTGACAGCATTTCACAGTTCTTAGTTTTCCATGAGCCCATCCAACAGGCATATACGGCTCTCCCTGATTCTTTCCTCCTTCCAGTGTACGAGTTAGAAAGAGCTCCTCATCCATACTCCGTATCAGACCAATGTACCATGGAGCACAGAGCTGCGAGGCATCCCTTTCAATCAGCATAGCATTTACTTCAGTACAGCTACCTTTGCAGCAAAGACACGGTGTAGGCCAGGGTTGGAGAAATATATGCCTCCTCAGATTTTTTTGACTACAACTCCCATCGTCTTTCCTCATTGGCTGAAGTAGCCGGGGCTGGTAAGAGTTGGGAGTCCTACAAACTATGGAGGGTCACAATTGTCCATTCGTAATGATCCCAGGTTAACCCATTGTTATTTTATTGTATATTCCTTATTCAAAAAATAAAAAGGACAAAACTACAAGTGCACAAAGTAAGATAAGACACAAACAAAAAGAAGAAACAAGAAATAGTAGTAGTAGAAGAAGAAGAGTTTGGATTTGATATCCCGCCTTTCACTCCCCTTCAGGAGTCTCAAAGCGGCTAACATTCTCCTTTCCCTTCCTCCCCCACAACAAACACTCTGTGAGGTGAGTGGGGCTGAGAGACTTCAAAGAAGTGTGACTAGCCCAAGGTCACCCAGCAGCTGCATGTGGAGGAGCGGAGACGCGAACCCGGTTTCCCAGATTATGAGACTACCGCTCTTAACCACTACACCACACTGGCTCTCCCATAGTACCCATGCAGAAAACAAAACAGAAAAAAGATATTGTGTACATTTCAAAAAGGGGGGGGGGAATTGTTATTGTAGTTAACCAGGACTTAACCTAATATGGCATTTATAAAAATGAATTCCAAATCTTGTTAAATGGCAAGTCTACATTTCCACAACACTTGTTAATTGTGTAGCGAATTTGTACATATCTTCAATCCAATCATTAAAGGGAGCTGCATTTTTACTTTTCCAGATCATCAATACCAGTCTTTTACTCCTGATGGGCTATGTCTGAGTAATTGAATTCTTTGGTACCAGAAAGTATCTAAGGAAACTATTTAATATTGAAGTAAGATAGGGATTTGCATAGCACTGCCAAGGATTTAGTAGGACTTTTAAGGGGTGAGTGTGGCTGTAACTTAGCCTGTGAGCCAGAATCCTTCAGCCTCAGAAGGAACTAGGGGTATGCAACATCAGCCCATATGACTGGCTGGCCTGCAGTATGCAGCCCTAGAATTGGTCAGATCTGCTCTGAAATAGAATCCCAGAGCTGAAAGTGACCTTAGTAGTTATCTAGTCCCACCTTAAAAAGTAAAGACATCACCTTGCCAACAAAGGTCCGTATATAAAAAGTATAGTAAAAGCTATGGTTTTCCCAGTAGTGATGTATGGAAGTGAAAGCTGGACCATAAAAAAGGCTGATCGCCGAAGAATTGATGCTTTTGAATTATGGTGCTGGAGGAGACTCTTGAGAGTCCCATGGGCTGCAAGAAGATCAAACCTATCCATTCTTAAAGAAATCAGCCCTGAATGCTCACTGGGAGGACAGATCCTGAAGCTGAGGCTCCAGTACTTTGGCCACCTCATGAGAAGAGAAGACTCCCTGGAAAAGACCCTGATGTTGGGAAAGATGGAGGGCACAAGGAGAAGGGGACGACAGAGGATGAGATGGTTGGATAGTGTTCTCGAATGCCACCAGCATGAGTTTGACCAAACTGCAGGAGGCAGTGGAAGACAGAAGTGCCTGGCATGCTCTGGTCCATGGGGTCACGAAGAGTTGGACACGACTAAACGACTAAACAACAACAAAGTCCCACCTTCCAGCCATTGCAGGATTTGCAACATGAGATGCAACTGCAGGATCCCCAAAAGATGGCTGTCCAATCTCAGTTTGAATACCACCACCAGGGAAGGAGAGCCCCCCTTGTCAAACAACCCATACTATTAGGATGTGGGTGATGCTGTGGTCTAAACCAATGAGCCTCATGGACTTGCCGATTGGAAGGTCGGTGGTTCGAATCCCTGTGACAGAGTGAGCTCCCCTTGCTGTGACCCAACTCCTGCCAACATAGCAGTTTGAAAGCACGCTAGTGTAAGTAGATAAATAGGTACTGCTGTGGCGGGAAGGTAAACGGCGTTTCCATGCACTCTGGTTTCTGTCACGGTGTCCTATTGCGCCAGACGTGGTTTAGTCATGCTGGCCACACGACCTGGAAAGCTGTCTGTGGTCAAACTCTGGCTCCCTCGGCCTGAAAGCGAGATGAGCACCACACCCCATAATCACCTTTGACTGGACTTAACCATCCAGGGGTCCTTTACCTTTTACCTTACTATTAGGAAGTTTCTTTCAGGGTTGAGATAAAACCTACTTCCTGGCAATTTCTGCCTGTTGATGCTAGTCTTGCCCTCTGGAACAACCTAAAAGAAGTCTGCTCCATCTTTGGCTCAACAGCCCTGGGGACAACTTCCAGGTAAGGCCACCAATGAAAATTGTTACATAGACAGATATTCACACTCTGGAGCATTTGTCAGCTCTGAGAAATATTATCATCTGCAGAAATTGTTTGGAATAAGTCTAACAATTGTGAGTGTTAGTAAAAAAGATTTTTTTATGGGACTACAATGTGCTTCTGAGATTTAGCTTGAACCGTATCTTGTAGTTTTAAGTCTTGTCTTTATGCTGCATTAAGGTAGTAAATAATATTCTTTCTCACCCCCTCTTGGCAAATTCTTGGGCATTTTTATAGGCCTTGAAGTATTGGTCAGCTCTTGGTACGGCTGCCTATAAAACGCCACGAGCATTTTAGCAAAGACTGCTGCTGCAGCAAGAGGAACTTGAAATGTAATCTGTTTTAAAATCACATGGCAATATTGATTTGGGTGGTGTGCGTTGTTGTTTTTCAAATCAAGTTTCCTCAAAGTTTCCCTGACATGTTTTGGGCAAGGATAGTGCCCAGCTCCAATTATACTGATTCTTCTGTCACTGATCACCCATCTTTAAACATTAAAGGTATTGTCGACCAGAAGGTGTTAAAGAAGGACAGAACCTTTTTTATGTATGCAACAACAGCAGCAAGAATACTTATCGCAAAATATTGGAAGACACAAGATTTGCCCACACTGGAAGAATGGCAAACGCAACTGATAGACTACATGGAGCTGGCCGAGATGACTGGCAGAATTCGAGACCTGGGAAAAGAGGAGGTGGAAGAGGACTGGAAGAAGTTTAAAGACTATTTACAAAAACTTTATAAATTGTATGAATGTTGAGAAAGTGCATGAAAGGAAAGAATATGGCATCAGTAGCCTAGATGAGAAATGTATGAGAATAAGTTGAACTATAAAGATGAGATTTGAAGTAATGTTATGCCTAAACTAAGCAGTTAAATATTTGATGGAAACACTTAAAACTAGAGGCATAACATATCAGAATTAGAACATAAGATCTGAAATAAGGTAATAAATTGCGGAACATAACTTTTTTACGGAGAACGCAGGAAAGGGAGACGTGAGGAAGTCCACAGGGTTATGGAAAAAATGTATGAAAGGATGTGATTTTTTCTTTTTTCTTTTCTATATTTTAGATTCTATATCTTTGTTTAGCTATGCTTTTTTTGTTTGTTACTTAGTGGTGATGGTGTTTTATATGTTTGGTGATTTTCTTTTCTTTCTTAAAAAATGCAATAAAATATTTAAAAATAAATAAATAAACATTAAGGCCTAAATCTAATGTGGAACAGTACATGCTATGGGCAGAGGTAGAATATCCACATTGCATGCACAAGGTTTCAGGTTCAATTCCTGGCATCTCCAGGTGGCCATCAACAGGTATGTCCACTTGGGTGAACATATGTAGTACTCACATGAGGGCAATTTGCTGGTGGACCCCTCAAAACTGGGGCAAGCCCCATAGCTCTCAACTGTCCTGATTGGAGCATGGCATCCAGGAATTACAAAAGCCACCCCAGCTTCTGACTGGATCCTGGAATGTCCCCCCCTTTTTTTTTTAATCTGGCACTCTGGTGTGAGTCAGCACTGGACCAAAATATGCTCATTTCAGCTGGTGCCCATGAGAGCAATGGACCAAAAGATGCTCAGGTTTCTTTTTGTCTCACACTCTTGAGTCAGCTGGTTCCTGTGAGAGCTTGGGACCCAGACACAAACATCTTGATTTTGATCCCTGGGATGTTAGATGCTATGCAGCCCTGATACAGGAAATCACATGGAGAATATAATTACTCACCAAATCATTTCTGGAGTCTTACCCTGTTTCTCCTGCCTCTTCACTGCTGCCTTGCGCCCACTGCACATATTTTGTTTTTGAAATTTTTGAAATACTTTATTGTCACTTGTACAACTTGTATACAGTGATATTACATGAGCACCCCCCACTCAGCTCTCTTAGTCTTAATTCCCCTCGTTTACTGACGCACACCCACCAAACCCGAAAGTCAGTTGCCCTGTTGTTATCTTTTCATTCAGCAGCCTAACAGCCCACGGATAAAAGCTGTTCTTTACCCTGTTGGCGTGACTATTAATGATTCTATATCTTCTGCCTGAGGGCAGGAGATCAAGAAAGTGCTGGCCAGGGTGTGAATCATCCCTGAGAATTTTCCTCACTCTCCTGAGGCAACATTCTTCCGCTATTTCATCCAGCGGATTCATGGGACAACCCTTGAATACATAGATAGATAGATAGATAGATATAGATAGATAGATAGATATAGATATCTCGTGCACACGCACATGCATACACAGGCAGCCAGGGACAGCCCATCAATGAGATGAGGTGCAACCATTTGCCTAAGGGGGCATATTTGACCCCTTCCCCAATCGAGCTGCTGTGCTGCTGCCAGCCCCACTGGGGCTTCGCTACTGCCACTGCCACAGTGACCTTTCTGTGCCCTTGCTGCCGCATTGTGGGAGCAGGGCAGGCATGATGACAGGGGTTAGGAGAGGGCAGGGGCCCAAATCTAGGGAGGGGCATCATTGTGGGGGGCAGGGCCTTGTTTTGCTTTTACAGTGGTACCTCAGGTTACAAACACCTCGGGTTACAAACACTTCGGGTTACAGACTCCGCTAACCTAGAAGTAGTACCTCAGGTTAAAAACTTAACCTCAGCATGAGAACAGAAATCGCGTGGTGGCGGCGCAGCAACAGCAGGAGGCCCCATTAGCTAAAGTGGTACCTCAGGTTAAGAACGGTGTCAGGTTAAGAACAGATCTCTGGAACGAATTAAGTTCGTAACCAGAGGTACCACTGTAGTGGAAAATGCATTGTGCCAGCTCAGCAGCCCACGGGCCACTACAAACCACAGTTAAAGCATCTTAAAAAGCAGAGACACCACCTTGCCAACAAAGGCGCATATAGTTAAAGCTATGGTTTCCCCAGTAGTGATGTATGGAAGTGAGAGCTGGACCCAGTGGCGTAGCGTGGGGGGTGCAGGGGGGGCCGGGCGCACCGGGCGCAACATCTGGGGTTAGGGCAAATCCACAGGTTAGGGGGCGCAAATCCACGGGTTAGGGGGCGCAAATCCACGGGTTAGGGGCGCAAATTACTTGCCTTGCCCTGGGTGCTGACAACCCACGCTACGCCACTGGCTGGACCATAAAGAAGGCTGATCGCCGAAGAATTGATGCTTTTGAATTATTGATGCTTTGAATTAGTTCAAAGACTTAAAAAAAGTTTTTTTGAAATATGGCAACCCTTTCACAAAAGAAGAAAAACCCTATGAAAAATTGTGTATAATTTTTTTCTGCTCTCTGGCACCATATGGTGTTGCATTTTTATAACGCATTCAAACCGTCATTTCTCTACTAATGTAGCTGAGTCCACAGTTTAGCTCCTGGCAGCGTGACAGCAGCAACAGAAGAGGGGTAGAATCTAAGCGCCTGTGATTTCTGTCCTGTGTACCAGCATGCTGTGTTTTCACCTTTGAACCCTAGTTAAACTTGACTATGGTTAAGTGATGTGCAAAGCAAGCCACTTATGAATAGGTTTTTTTTATATATATATGTTATTCCTCCCACAACAAGTACAATACAGTTAAAGAACTTCTTGCTCTGTTTTGTCTTAAAATCAGATAAATTCCCTTGGTTTGCATTTGGGAGTGGGAACTGAACTATATTTTATTACAGAGATGTCTTGCAAACAACATTTGCTTTTCTAGCAATTCCACATTTTCAAGCATCTTGCCCTTTGGTGCAATTTCAACCCTCACTGCAGAACCTGCCAGGGAGCATGGTGGTTGTGGAAATGATTAGTTATTAATTTTTAGGTTTTCTTTAAAGTAATCTAATTATAATGCCTTTGTGATGTTCAAAGCAATTTGCTCTCTTTATGGAACAAACAATGTGAATAACTTTGAACATCATAAATGCATTTAATCAGAGTACTGAAAAAGAAGATAAAAATGAGTAGCTAATCTCATCAATGCACTTGATATCTCCCTGAATTTCAAACATTACAGATTCACATTGATGCAAAGAACACTGGTTTCCCCAAGAATTAGTTTGTATCCCACCGGTTTGCCCAGTGATGTAATATAAAATGGTCCGTCTTTATAGCTCCACACTTTCTCTAAGAACTTATTACTAAATGGGTAGTGGTGATTTAAAGGATGTGTATTGTTTGTGCACAGTGGTCTATTTCGCACAACAAAACACAACTATAGTTTACTAGTGCTGTGTGAATGTGCAGGATTCTGGAAGGGAGTTCATATCCACTTTCCTCCTCTCCAGACTTTATATCATGGGTAGGCAAACTAAGGCCCGGGGGTCAAATCTGGCCCAATCGCCTTCTAAATCCGGCCTGCGGACGGTCCGGGAATCAGCGCATTTTTACATGAGTAGAATGTGTCCTGTTATTTAAAATGCATCTCTGGGTTATTTGTGGGGCATAGGAATTCGTTTATTCCCCACCCCCACCCCAAAAAATAGTCTGGCCCCCCACAAGGTCTGAGGGACAGTGAACCGGCCCCCTGCTGAAAAAGTTTGCTGATCCCTGCTATGTGTGTGTGTGTGTGTGTGTGTGTATACAGTCATACCTTGGGTTTCGAACAGCTTAGTTCTTGACTGTTTTGGCTCCCAAACTCCACAAACCCGGAAGAGACTGTTTCGGTTTGCGAACTATTTTTGGAAGCCAAACATCTGACGGGGCTTCCCCAGCTTCCGATTGGCTGCAGGAGCTTCCTGAAGCCAATCAGAAGCTGTGCTTTGGTTTTCTAACGTTTTAGAAGTCGAACGAATTTCCAGAATGGATTCCGTTTGACTTCCAAGGGACGACGGTATATCCAAACCATACTTACCTAAGCCAAAGATTGACTTAGCATGTTGCCTCAACCCAGAATTGTGACTAAGCTCTCTCCTTGCGAGCCACAAGCCAAGGTCAAACTCTTGGCTAAACAGGAAGTGGGAAATAACCATTTTTTAAAAAGGGGAAAAAGAGCCCCCCCAGTCAATGTAACTTGCATCTAAATAGAAAAGCTCAAATTCAGAGTATCGTGGCAACACAGATGGAAAAGCAAAGTCAAGGCCGTAGGACATCAACATTCAACCTAAACCATACATTAAATAAGGCTTTCTTTCCCAAATGATAAATGAGCCAGGGGAAAGCAAAGGAACAATGGGTTCTTGTTAAGATAGGAAATAAACGGAAACTGTAGGCAAACAGTTTAAGCTGTATATATAAAAGAAGAAGAAGAAGAAGCCAACTTCCATTCTGAGTCCTGCTGGGGAGGGAAATTGATTTCTTCCTGTTTTTAAGGTGAGCCCTGAAATTTTAGATTTCAGCTTTAAAAAACAAAAACAGGCCAAAACTAATTGAGAGCTACTGTTCTCCTGTAGTTCAGCAACATTTTGGGCCAGCCCGTTTCTGACCACTGCACACATTTATATTCTTCAGTGCTGCGTCTTATGATTTGGTTTGACATAGTTAAGTATTGAGCTTCTCTTTATTTACTACGCTGGTTCAGAGGTGTTATAGATTTTAGGGCAACTTTATTAAAAGGGGAAGACAAGTGAGGCATTTTAACGAATAGCAGGCATTGCCGGCCACTATGCTTGAGACTCCTTTTGACGAGGTATTTCTGGAACAGTCATTCTTTCCTAGTCTTGAACACGTTTTGAATATATTTTATTTATTTAGAAATATGTTTATATACTGCTCTTCATAAAAAAATAATTCAGAGCAGTTTACAACAGTTACACATAATACAACAAAAATCGTAGAACAATGTATTACTGAAAATCCATTGTAGATTTTTGGAGGTCAAATATCTCTGTTCATTTTATATCGCCAGACACTCCACTTAGAACTGCACTGGTATCGAAAAGTATAATCTTGTCTGATAGCTAAGCAAAGCACGACCGACCCTTTACTGTTGCTGCTGAAGCTATTCTCGTTTCCCAGCAATGAAGATGCAACATGTGTAAAGACTAATATTTCCTCTTGAAGTACCCACAGTGCAAGGTGATGACAGTTTTATGCTTGACTGGAAATAGGAGGAGAACCACTTGAAAGCGAGGTCCCCAAACTCATTCTGGCAGGCCACCAAGGCACATGCTTTTCGGAATTACTTCATGAAAACTATCTTTCAATAAGATTTTACTGAGGGGGATTCTATCGTGCATGAACGAGTCCAATAACATGATTATTTTGCTTAAATGAGTAAGGCATCTGTGACACGGTGAAAATGTGACGCTCATGGTTGATGAGGGCACAGTTAAAGGACTCAGCTATTCAGCTGCAAATGAAACGTTTTAAGTGCGTTGCAAAGCGCATTATACAAATTTGACACTAGATGGCGATGGTAAGTTATGGCAAAGTCAATACATTTTTCAAAACTTAAAAAAAAAAATCATTTTCATAACGTTTTTCATATGTGTGTAGATTCCAACAATGACTACCAGGCATTCATTCATTTAATGTGCTTACATTTAATGGCTCATATTTACTCTATGTCAGGCCTGGAGAGTCCTCCCCTCCCTTCGGTAACTTCACAGACAAGAATTAACGAGCAGTTTATATTTTATAGTCCTTTTTATTCAGTCATCTGGTTGCTAGCAAAAATCCACATCTCTTCACAAGGAGAGCAGTTGGCTACTCTGAATTCTCCCCCTTCCATCCCTAGCAACATCCTGGGTACCAAAGGGAAGTTATTCTTCCTCCTCTCTGCATTCTTTGTTCTCTAATACAGCCGGACCTCCTAGTTCTTGGGGAGGCAGGATCTCCCACCCTCTCTAATGACGTCTCTGCTGGCTGTTCCCTCCCTTCTATTTCTCTTTCCATTATCTCATAGCTAGGCAACTCCCAATCCTCTGATTCAGACCATTCCCTGACGTTCCGTCATGGAAACAATGGGTTTCCCAGGTAATTTGCCTTCCAGCACTGACCAGACAAAGACCCATTTAGTTTTAGGAAGATGGCAACTTCGTGTACCTTCAGACAATGCATTGGCTTTAGATTGGAAGGGGACCTTTGGGACAGCAGCAGTGGTGGACTTGACATCTGAAATTTCAGTGGTGCCTCGTGCGACACCAAAATATGGTGCCCCCCCCTTGCCTTCCATTGGACTTCATAGTTTCGGTGTGTGCTGTGGTGACCCAGAAGCTCAGTGCCTGGTGTGACCTAATTGGTCACGCTCCCTTAGATCCACCTTTGATAGCAGGTCCTGGTGGGCCTCCTATTAGTTTACCTGGCACCCCATTGTAGGTAGCTGTGAACCACCATTCCATGGCCCTTGACACAGTTACTCCAGAGAAGCATGAGACCTCAAAATGGTGGCTCAACAATCTAGCCACTCAGTGTGGGAGACTCAAGACACATGTTGGCACTGCTGGGGCACTGAGCCACTGAGAACTTGACTGAGGCCTGGATGGATGGATGGATGGATGGATGGATGGATGGCTAGTAGGTCGAGATGCTCAGAATAGCCGCTCTTGCCGGAGAATAAGGTTGTGGGAGATATTTCATCCAGTTTGCATTGAAATACAAACTTGCCTAATTTGCGTTTTCTAGATCGATATGTGAATCAAAACACGGCGTTCAAAATTTGCACTTGAACATTGCAGTGCAGGTCTCCAGTCAAGTAATGTGTACACAGTGAATATACCAGAGTAAAGTGTGCATTAAATGCATAGGTTGGTAAAAAAATTATATACAGAAATGCATTATATTGGGAAAAATCTACTCTACAAAAACATGTATGTAGGCATGCAAAAAAATGCGTATCAGAAGAAATTTGCACAAATGCTGATTTACGTGAGGTAAACTGAAAAAAAATAGTAAACAGAAGTGAAAATGCGGAGAACGAAATATAAGATTGGTAGAATGACAAACTGAAATGGACAGATTCACTCATTCTTACCGGTGAGTAACTTACTGTGAGTGTCTGTGATAAAGAATAGCAACCATCTGTGTGTTTGTGTAAGCTTCCAGTTTTCATAGGCGCAGCAAGTTAGTGTAAATGCTCATCAGAATGAATGAAAAGAAGTCTTTCAGCTGAGCCGCACTGCTTCCATTTCAAAATGGAGTGGGTTTCAAACCCAATTTCAGCTTACCTACAGCAACAGTCTGACCCAAAGGCCTCCAACGTTGTTTGCCCTCCCTCCATGTGCAGGAAGAGAGCCTTTGCCCAGATAGCTAGCTTAGCCTCCAGTGGAAGTAACAGAACTGTAATGAGCACTATAAAGAAACTGAGACTAAACTGCTCTGTGTTTCTCCTATATATCTGCTAGGAGGGGAGGGCCAGGTCTACTTGGACATGCCCAGAGAAGATGGGGGCCTTTGCTCATGCATTATGGATCTGATGAGCTCCAAGTGCCATAATAAAGAAGTCACTCTTGATTTGGGGACATATTTTGGTGTCTTTATTAGCGGAATCTTAAATACAAGCTTTCTTTAATGGCTTTGCTTTCATGCATTTTAATGCCCCCAGATGCATTAAACTGCACAAGCAACAAGCACATGGGCTTTTATAATTGCATCTCATAATAGGAGGTTGGAATTCAGCCATCTGAATACTGAATAAATAGAAGAATTTCAGCTGTAGGATGCTAAATCTATTCATATTGAATTTACTTTTAAAAGACACCTTTCAGCTTCCCTGGACTAAACAAACACACACACTTAAAAAAACAACTTTTTAGGTATGTAGGACTCTATGCATGTGTTAACTTGAATAAAAGCCCTGCCCCACATAATCAATCACATGGCGCAGTGTATGCGCATAATAGCCAGTTAGTTGGAAAAACAACAAAAAAGTACTTCTCTGCTGATGAAAGAAAAGCAGAGAGGGGGAAGGTTTAGCTTTTTGTGGTAGTAAGTTCCACAATTTGGGAGCAACCACCAAGAAGGCCTTCTCTTCTGACCTCATCTAATGTGCCTATCAGGTTATTTCAGAGAAGAGGACAGGCCAAAGTGGATTCTTAACAGCTTTGTTGCCATTAAGAATGGTCTGGAACAGCAGCATGACTGACAGTTGGACGCAACGAAACCTACACTTGGAGTAGCAGTATAACACCTAACGGGATGCAGGTGGCACTGTGGTCTAGTGGTTTGAATCCCCATGGTGGAATGAGCTCCCATTGCTCTGTCCCAGCACCTGCCAACCTAGCAGTTCGAAAGCACGCCAGTGCAAATAGATGAAAAGGTACCACTGTGGCGGGAAGGTAAATGGTGTTTTCGTGCGCTCTGGCTTACATCATGGTGTTCTATTGCACCAGAAGCGGTTTAGTCATGCTGGACACATGACCCGAAAAGCTGTCTGTGGGCAAACGCCGGCTCCCTCGGCCTGAAAGTGAGATGAGCGCCGCAACCCCATAGTCACCTTTGACTGGACTTAACCGTCCAGGGGTCCTTTACCTTTTTAAAAAATAACACCTAACACTACATCACAATGCCTGTGAAGGTGGTGGGGCCACGGCAAGGGCCTCACCAGAAGTTCTCAAATGCAGCAGGCTCATTCAAGGAGATACGGTTCTTCAGGTAGCCTGGACCCAAACTACATAGGGCTTTGTAGGTCATAACCAACATTTTGAACTGTGCTTAGAAACTAGTGGAGATGTTGTAAGGATGAGTTTCCGTTCTCTCTGTAACCGACTCTGGTCAACAACCTGGCCACAGCATCTTAGACCTGCTGAAGTTTCTAAATACTCTCCATAGGCAGCCCCACAGTAATCCAAACAGACCTAGATACAGTGGTACCTCGGGTTACATACGCTTCAGGTTACAGACTCCACTAACCCAGAAATAGTACCTCGGGTTAAGAACTCTGCTTCAGGGTGAGAACAGAAATCGTGCTCCGGTGGCGCAGCAGCAGCGGGAGGCCCCATTAGCTAACGTGGTGCTTCAGGTTAAGAACAGTTTCAGGTTAAGAACGGACCTCCGGAACGAATTAAGTACTTAACCCGAGGTACCACTGTATATCTTTGGACCTGCAGGATTCTCTACCCCCACCCTTGCACCCAACAACCTTGGAACATTGGAACAGTGACTTTCCTGCTATTACTGCTCTACAATCACTGCTTAACTTATTTCGATAACTTGCCTTCCTCTTTGGCAATCTAATGGCCTATCTTTTACCTTGGACCATGGGTTCCTTCCCTCGGTGAAATCTTTATTCACACTTTATTTCATTTCCTTAATTGCTTGGACTTGCAGTTCCCTCTTCTAGCTGTCTTAAATCTTTACACTTCAAATGCAAATGCTTACCTTTACCTTTGTTTTATAGAACTATAGTCTCCAGGGTCTCCCATTCTAAATCTTTGACCACTTCTAAGTACTTGTAATTAAATATCCTGTCAACAAAAGCCCCTTAAGGCAAGTTACACTTTTGAATGGATATATAATAAATATGTGACTTTTAGAATTCTAAGGCTCTGCTGGCATCTCGTTCTTTCTTTTATTTGTGACAGAGGAGATTATTTGTGTGTGTGTATCCTTGCAGGCTGAACATCACAATGCCCCATTCAGGATTCTAAACAAAGAGGATGATATCTTTCAAGGATGGCTACTTTTTTTCTGCATTGGGACATTATGAATTTGTAGATATCGAGTGACTTTTTCAAATGTTTAGGAAAAGAAAAGAACACACACACACATTTTTAATATCAATTTTTATTAGGACTTTTCAACATAGGTTACAATAAAAACCCAACTAGTCTTAAAAAAAATACAAAGAAGAAAAAAGAAAGAAAGAAAGAAAGAAAGAAAGAAAGAAAGAAAGAAAGAAAGAAAGAAAGAGAAACAGAGAAAACAGAGAAATAGGAGAAATAAAATAATATAATAAAGCACAGTTTTATATTTATAGCTTTCCATTTTTCCATTATATCTTAATTTTTAACCCACATACAGCAAATAACACATATTTTCGACTATCTGTAAAACAAGGACAAACACAATGTTCTTGTTTGCATGCTTATAACTTGGAAATCAACTTTGAATACTCATAAGTATTCCTAAGTCCGTTGGCTATTTTCTTTTAATTGGTTGAGACAGTTGCAAGACAAGCATGCTAAGAAGTTGATTTAAGAGGCTGACAGACCCAGGAACTCTGCCAATTAGGAGAAATACACAAAATAGAGAAGTGTTTGCTTACTGATCCGCATCCTGCCTCTCTGGAAATACTTTGTTATTGGGGGTCTTGAACAGTGGAGAGCAAATATATTACTCATTATACTTGTAATAAGAACTGTGTGGCAGGAGTTGGCCTGTCCTTCCAGTATCTCTGCTCCTGAATCTCCTCTGGTGGGTAGTATGCTCCTCTCGTGGCCAATATCCTACAAGACATCCAGAACCACCACCGACATCAGTTGTAGCTTTAAGAACTCTTGCTTGAGCTTGCTTTCCCCTCCTCCCTCCGATTCCATTTTTCCTTGTGAGTGGCGGCTTTCTAGACTGTGAGCCCAAGGGCAGGAACTGCCTTAGAAGAGACCTTCACAAGCTACTCTGAGAGCATTTGGGGCTTCAGAATGGAGGTTCTAAATGCTGCAAACACACACACACACTGTAGCCTTATTGGATTTCACCGATTGGGTCTGCGTTGCTCCCGGACAGGAGGAAGGAAGTCAAATGACACTGAGGGTTGGTTCAGAGAAAGAGTTCTTTATTTCTGCTCTCCAGAACAGCAGAAAGGCACTTGCGTGATCAGTCCACAGCAAGTCCAAAGAAATGAGAGATTTCATGCAGTATATATATTCTCCAGGCACTCTCTCCCCCTTCCCCAGGAATCCAGCCACTTCAGCTTGTACACGCAGGTTGACATCACAGATGTTCCTGCTCTGGCACTCTTAACCATAAAATGGATTTCCTTCCTGCACTCCCGACCATAAAAGGGTTTTCCTTCCTACACTCTTATCTTGGAGCAAGAGGTCACCATCTCCAAGAACACCCTCTGGCGCTGTTCCCAGACTGGGTCTGTGCGTTTTTGTGGTCAGGATATAAGATAAGGCACAGATGCATCATCCCTGCTCTACTGGAACTTGGCAAGGTCACTGAGAGCCAGTGTGGTGTAGTGGTTAAGAGCGGTAGTCTCATAACCTGGGAAACCGGGTTCGAGTCTCCGCTCCTCCACATGCAGCTGCTGGGTGACCTTGGGCCAGTCACACTTCTTTGAAGTCTCTCAGCCCCACTCACCTCACAGAGTGTTTGTTGTGGGGGAGGAAGGGAAAGGAGAATGTTAGCCGCTTTGAGACTCCTGAAGGGGAGTGAAAGGCGGGATATCAAATCCAAACACTTCTTCTTCTTCTTCAAGGTTTTCATTGCTGTCACGGACTGATAAGGGAGAGAGCTTTGAGCACAGCTGGGTTTTTGTTTATACATTGACTCAGAGCTCAAGTTAATGGATTTTAGCTAAGGAAAAATAGGGATTTTGGTGCACAGTCAGTTTTGGGTTTGGGAAACCCATTCCTTCAACACACAAGTTCATGACATGGTATTTATTCATATATATATATATATATATATATATATATATATATATATATATATATATATGCTTTCGTAGATTTTCACGGGTACAGGAATGCAGGTTTTGGTGTCCTCGGGTGTCTTCCCGTGTAAAAGTTGGGGTGTCTAGGCGACGTTTCGACGAGGTCCTGCTCTGTTCCAGTAACAAGAAGCCGAAAGCACCAGCCTGAAGATGACGAGTGAGACCTCGTCGAAACGTCGCCTAGACACCCCAACTTTTACACGGGAAGACACCCGAGGACACCAAAACCTGCATATATATATATATATTCAACAATTTAAACACAACACTACAAAAAAACAAAAAACAAAACAAAACACAATACAACAATACAATACCATACAAAAAACACTACACAACACTAACACAAACAATTAACAAAACAAAACAAAAACCATTCAAAACACAATCCAATTTCAATATCTTAACTTTCATTCACTTGTTTCCACGACCTCCTCACACCTCCCTTTTTGTCTTCCACTTCTATTAATTGTTTCAGCAATTCCTCTCCATCTTCCTCTATTTTCTATCCTATAATTATCTTAACACATTCTAACCTTATTTTTCCCTTTAATACCCTATTAATCTATCTATACCTAATTCCTTATAACATTTCTACTAAAGCCATATAACTTCATTCCAACATTTTCCTAACATTCATTAATTTTACAGTATTTCTGTAAGTAGTCTTTAAACTTTTTCCAATCTTCTTCCACCGATTCTTCTCCCTGGTCTCGGATTCTGCCAGTCATTTCCGCCAATTCCATGTAGTCCATCAACTTCATCTGCCATTCTTCCTGTGTGGGTAAATCTTGTGTCTTCCAATACTTCACGATAAGTGTTATTGCATACATAAAAAAAGTTCTATCTTTCTTTAACACCAATTGGCCGACCAAGCCCAGGAGAAAGGCCTCTGGTTTCTTCAAAAAAGTATATTTAAATATCTTTTTCATTTCGTTATAAATCATCTCCCAGAATGTCTTAATCCTTGGGCATGTCCACCAAAGGTGGAAAAATGTACCTTCAGTCTCATTACATTTCCAACATTTATTGTCGGGCAAATGGTATATTTTTGCAAGCTTGACTGGTGTCATGTACCACCTATAAATCATTTTCATTAAGTTTTCTCTTAAGGCATTACATGCCGTGAATTTCATACCCGTGGTCCATAACTGTTCCCAGTCAGCCATCATTATGTTATGCCCAAGATCTTGTGCCCATTTAATCATAGCTGATTTCACCATTTCATCCTGAGTGTTCCATTTCAACAGCAAGTTATACATTCTTGACAAATTCTTAATTTTTGGATCCAACAATTCTGTTGGTATTTATTCTCCTATAAAAGCCCTATGAATGAGAAACCACAGAAGCTGATTATCATTGGGAGCAATGCTCCTCTTTGCTTGCAAGCTGGCCTCGGGGTGTGGAACCAGCCCCAGCTCGCAATCTACTTAAATAAATCAACAGCACTGAGCAGGGGAGCACCTTTCGGAAGAGGTCATCTCATTACCTGAATTCTTTCCCTCTTTCTTGCTGTGCAACCTTGTTTCTCAGCCCCAGGCAACAGCCGAGGCAGATTGTGACCCAGGCATATCTGTTCAAAGCACGAGCTCCTGCGTTTTCCCCTCTGGAAGTCTTCCTTGAAGGTAACGTTTCAAAGTGGGATCAAACCGCTGCTGCCAGACACACTGACAACGAGGGAGCCAGAGGGAACCTGCATGTCAATATTGGTAGTTGCCTTCTATCTGAAGACGACGATTCACAGGCAAAATAATATTGCTAAATAACTGAAAGCTTGGGCTTCATAGAACAGTGCTTTCCAAATGTTTTGGTAAATAAACACCAGCTTCCATGCTCTACTTTCTCAGACTACAAATGGAAACACAGGATATGTGGATCAGTGTTGCTACTGGACCTGTGTCTGAAGGCAGGAAAGGGCTGGATTAATGAACTGAAACTGAATCCTGTTAAAACAAGGGTGCTTTGAATGGGTGGTTCCCAAGTCTAGGATGTGGGGACTAGGCCTGTATTAAAAAGGTTTGCTCTCTCCTTGAAGGGACGCGGGTGGCGCTGTGGGTTAAACCACAGAGCCTAGGACTTGCTGATCAGAAGGTCGGCGGTTCGAATTCCGCAACAGGGTGAGCTCCTGTTGCTCGGTTCCTGCTCCTGCCAACCTAGCAGTTTGAAAGCACGTCAAAGTGCAAGTAGATAAATAGGTACCACTCTGGCGGGAAGGTAAACGGCATTTCTGTGTGCTGCTCTGGTTCTCCAGAAGCGGCTTACTCATGCTGGCCACATGACCTGGAAGCTGTACGCCGGCTCCCTTGGCCAATAAAGCGAGATGAGCCCTGCAGCCCCAGAGTCAGTCACGACTGGACCTAATGGTCAGGGGTCCCTTTACCTTTACCTCTCTCCTTGAAAGGACAGCTTTGTAGCTTGGGACATGGTCCTGGATCCAGCTGGAGGCCCAAAAGGAGTTCCCATTTCCATTGCCAGCTTGCTCAAGAGCTACAGTCATTCCTGGATCAGGATAGCCTTGCCACACAGTGACTCGTGCTCTTGAAGCCTCAAGGCTAGATTTCTGCAATGCATTCTGTGTGGGGCTGCCCTTGAAGACAGTTCAGAGGCTGTGGCTGCCTGTGATCCACAGCAACTGCCTGTCCACTTCTGAGCCCGGTTTAAGGTATTGATGTTGGTTTACAAGATCCCAAACGGCTTAGGACCCAGACACCTGTATGAGCACCTTTCCTGATATATGCCAGCCCAGTAATGAACTCGTGCACTCATTTCTGATGGCTATGTAGCCAAAACTGGGTTATTGGTTAGAACGTGATGCTGATAATGTCGAAGTTGCAGGTTTGATCCCCATATGAGACGGCTGCATATTCCTGCTTTTCAGGGAGTTGGACTAGGCAATCTTCAGGGTCCAGCATATTGTCAGGGAATACGCTGAGGACGAAGGTTGGGGAATGCAGTCTCAGGCAGACCAGCTCAGTTCAGAAGAGGAGGGGGAATATTCACGCCCCCACCCTTGCCTCCAGCGCTCTCAGAAGCAGAGAGAGAGGGTCAGACTTACACAAAGCAGGCAAACAGCTTGGAGCTACCCAGTTTTGAGACAAGGACGAGAGAACTAGAAGGAGGGGGGCAGCTGGGTGATACATCAGTCGAGAGTGTGGGGGTAGCCCCTTCCCCTTGGACTAGGTGGTCCAAACGTATCAGAGAACAAAGGAGACAGAGAAGGGGAGGGACTTCCTTTTGGCGCACTCCTTGCTGTGGAAGTCACAAGGATGATTCAGAGTAGGCAACTGATATCCTAATTTAGCCAGCTAGCCCTGGTGATCATCTAATGTTTATTGGATGGATTTCCCCACTAAATTGATTTTTGAATTCTGAATTTATTGTTATTCATGTTTTATACTATATTTTATGCTGTTTTTTGTTGCATCAATTAAGTGTTTTAAATTTGTTTTAAATTAGCCGCCCTGAGCCCGGTTTCCTGAACCGGGAAGAGTGGGGTATAAATAAATAAATATTATTATTATTATTATTATTGCGGAGGGTTGCCTGTTTGTGCTTGTAACAGAATACTGTAATAAAAGGACTATAAATCTACCGAATGGTCATTAATTCTTATCGGTGAGCCACTGGAAGGGAGAGGGGAACTTCCGTACTTAACATTTATGCTCTTGGGAGCCCTGAGGTTTACAGCGGTAGGGAAACAAAGGGAGGGAAATTTCATAGCATCCCTAACCCCTAAAACAATCCAATATGGACTTGTTGGCCACAATTGATTGAGGAAACAGTAAATGGGGGGGGGGGAGATGGAATGACTCATCCTGAAAGAAGGCAAGGCTGAATGGAACAGTGAGCAGGAGTATTCCACACTGCACCATTTTGTTGTAGTATATAAATCCCTGTTCACATGCCCAGGAAGGCTTCCATTACAAGTGAAACATGCACCTCTATTATCCAGAAATGTAATTTGTATCTCATAAATGTAGGCCACAATTTTCTGTCATGGTTGAAAGTGCAGCACCTGAATATTGTAGATGGAAAGCTTTCTAATCTCTGAAGACTGTACTGAACTAATGTAACTGTAAAGAAACTTGTAGGGTGGGGGGGGGTGGGGAAGTGATCTGCTTTCATGTAGCCATTTCATTGTGCCATCCATAGATCTCTGAAGAAAGCTGCTAATTAGCCTGACAGTGATTTGTTGTTTACTCAATGTATAATTTGCTCCTTTCAAAACATTCCTTCCCTCCAGTAAAAACAGTGGCAGGCTTGTGTATGCCCTCCTTTCTTACATTCTCTTTGGAAGTATAAAATCAATGAATATATGTTCAACATCCAGTGGTCCCCATGGAAGTTAGAGCAAAACTATTTTAAAATAAATGTCCCCATAGGCTTTGCTCAGCTGGGAATTGGAACCCCACCCCACCTCCCAGTGTTTAGAAGGCCATAGATTGTTCAATCTTTTATGGGAGAAGAAGAATGTTTTTGCCTGGCACTTAATGAAGGTACCAGGTGAGCCTTCCTGAGACAGATTTTCTTGGATAACCTGTGCAAAGTGGGAATGGCTATACAGTGCCAAACGGCTAGTTTCCCCACCCCTTCAGAGTTGCTTCCAAGCCAGTTGGTTTCATCGAGTGGCCAGATGTCCTTATTCAAAGAAGACAGTTTTCTCTTCATCATCATCCAACCTTTTATTGGCATCACATACATACATCCAAAACAAATCAATAAAGAATTACCACTTCCCCAGTGGCACAAAACATTTGCTAAAAGAAAGGAGGCAGAGCAGTCTATCGTCACATCTCTAGGTCTCCAGGGAGATCAGACGTCTGCAGTGTATTTCGATGACAAAAAACCAAATAGAGATTATTAAATAGTGGGTGGACATAGCAGACGACACAGAGATTTCGCCAAGTAAACTGGAACTGAACTGAACAGCAAACAGCTCTGCTGGCCTGCTTTTATAGACAGCCGGCTGTCAACATTGTAACAACAATAACCCAGGGTTTCTCGCATAAATTAACTGACGTGGACCTGAGTAAAACTACACGATACCCCTGGTGGGCAGGGTGAGAACTTCAATACATAACAGAGATATTTAGCCACCAACTTGGTGAGCTCCTGATCATTCCCCAGTAACAGAAAATGTATGACCTCCACCTCTGGTTTCCATCTGGGGATACAGAGTTGATCTAGAAATTGCTGGCGGAGATCAGAATATAGTTTACAATTAAGAACCATATGTGTATGGGTTTCCACCAGGTGGTCTTCACATGGACTGGTTCTTTCTCCTTCCACCCTGCCTGAGAACCTTCCCCAAAGGAGGCTTGATGGATTTGAATTAAACCTGGCCAGCGAAAATGTCCTTCTTTCTCGAGGTTTTCTTTCTTGACAGTTTTCTATTTGAAGGGTGTCAAAGGACAGTTCTCTGTTTGAAGGGCTTTCTAGGTTCAAGAAGGAACAGCAGAAGTTGCCCAAACTGCCAGCAGTCTTTAGGCCACCTGGTCATATTCCTTACCATGGTCATATTCCTTACCATGGTAAGATGTACTATATTGTAATTACCTCTGTAGCCTTATTAGACTATACTGACTGGTGAGGTCTGCGTTGCTCCCAGACGGGAGGAAGGAAGTCAAATGACACCGAGGTTTGGTTCAGAGAAAGAGTTTATTCTGCTCTCCGGATAGTCAGTCCACAGCAAGTCCAAAGAAATGAGAAATTTCATGCAGTATATATATCCTCCAGACACCCTCTCCCCCCTTCCCCAGGAATCCAACCACGTCAGCTTGTACACGTAAGTTGACATCCATGACCATAAACAGTTGTTCCTGTTCCGGCACTCTTGACTATAAAAGGTTGTTCCTTTTCCTATATTCTTATCTTGGGGCAGGAGGTCACCAACTCTAAGAGCACTCCTGGCGCCGTTCCCGGATGGCTGACAAGGTCTGTATGTCAGTGTGGTCAGGATGTAAGAGAAGACCCAGACGTGCCATCTCTGCTCTACTCTGAACTGGCAAGGCCACTCATTGCCGTCACGGACTGATAAGGGAGAGGGCTTTGAGCACTTGTTTATACAGCTGGGTTTTCTGTTTATACATTGACTCAAGCTCAAGCTTCCTGAGCTTGAAAAGCTCAAGTTAATGCATTTTAGAAATGCTCCCTTGGAGGAGGAAAAATGGGGATTTTGGGTCAGTTTCAAACTGACTGCACAGAAACCCATTCCTTCACCTCCATATTTGCCAAAAGATTTATACATTATCACTAGCAAATCTGTGTCTGTGGACCTTTTCTATTTTTTTAAGATTATGTAGCCATGCTACCAGAGTGCAAATTCAGGAATACGTGTCTAGCCTTTTTGAAAGTTGCAAACTGTCTCAGAGCTCTCCTTCCAGTATAATGTGTGCCCAGGGTGTGCTTTTGTTTCTTTTCTTCTGATGGTGAATTTAGATTTGCTCAAGTTTTGAAAGAGGGTGAGTTGATAAAATTGCATGGGGGGAAAACCCTAAAGGCTAGAATTTCAAAAGCGCTGTGTATGAAACTTTCCTGAAGCATTTTATAGAACATTTAATGAGGGTTTACAGGGGGAAAAGAGAGCAGTTGAAGGAACTTCCATTAATCAGTCTCTTTTTTTAAAAAAAAAATGGCTTAAGGATTAGTACACAGCAAGATTAATTTTCTGAATGCAAAATCAGTTTATTGATGTTTGCATTGCTAAGCTTTTGTTACATTAATTGTTCCTGCTTAGAGTGTTTTGAGAAGAATTTGGGGAGGGATTTTAGAAAAGGTAATTGTGATCCAGATTACCAAATGGTGGGGAATAAAGAAAGAAATGCCACAGCAATCTATTTAGGATTAGACAAGTCAAGGGGGTTAGCTTGTTCCTTGTTGTGTACAAAGGTGTCTAGGGTGGTCTTCATTTAAAATCCCCACCCACCCATATCTATATAAATTCTAATTCATGAAAATTGACTTCTGTGGCTGTTCAAATTTACTGTTCAAAGGACAGGTAGAAGGTCAAAGATAACTTATTGGAAACCACTTTAAAAAAGGAATGGTGGGAAACCACAAATGCAGAGGTGTGAAATGAAGACTCCTGCATGTTCCTTCCATGGCTAATTTATCTCTCTTTTTGAACCTTGTCTCCATTGGTTTCACCAATGCAGAGGCAATTCTCTGCTTCTCCTTCGCCTGTGTATCGCCTTGCAGGAATGCAAAAAAAGCACCACCAGTTCCACGATGTTTATATTAATCTCTTTTTAAAGGTCACAGATGAGTGTTGACAAGAGTAGGGATTAGGGAGAGATTCAATTCAGTTCATATTTAAAGGTGAAGTACCTGATTCGCACTGCCCAAAACAATGCAGGCACCAAAACACAGCCATCCGTCACACTTCTCAGTTTTCCGAATTTTGCAATGTGGTTATCCAGCCAAGTGATGTCTACCAAAATGCCCATAGTGTGCAAATAAATATATAAGTGAAGATAACATTAAGAAGTGATTGTATTAGGGGGAATTGCTATGCAAAACAGGCAAAGGAAGCAAAACTGCTTACAAATGTATGTATTAAGAGGAAAATTGCACTAAAATGTTGATGAACTTTCATGAGACCTCTTGGTTTTTTTCCTTAAAAAGTTCACAGATTGATACAAAATAGATACATGGTACAAAATAGTCCATTTGCAAAAGGGACCACAATTTAGTGGTGCACCCAGGGGAGGAAGACTCATAAAACCATAGAGTTGGAAGGGACCCACAAGGGTGATACAGTGGTACCTTGGGTTAAGAACTTAATTCGTTCCAGAGGTCTGTTCTTAACCTGAAAATGTTCTTAACCTGAGGTACCACTTTAGCTAATGGGGCCTCCCACTGCCACCGCACGATCTTAGGAAGAACTTCCTGACAGTAAGAGCTGTTCGACAGTGGAATTTGCTGCCAAGGAGTGTGGTGGAGTCTCCGTCTTTGGAGGTCTTTAAGCAGAGGCTTGACAACCATATGTCAGGAGTGCTCTGATGGTGTTTCCTGCTTGGCAGGGGGTTGGACTCGATGGCCCTTGTGGTCTCTTCCAACTCTATGATTCTATGATTCTATGATTCTATGATTCTATGATTTCTGTTCTCATCCTGAAGCAAAGTTCTTAACCCGAGGTACTATTTCTGGGTTAGCGGAGTCTGTAACCTGAAGCGTCTGTAACCTGAAGCATCTGTAACCCGAGGTACCACTGTATAGAAGAGAGGCAATTGCTGCCAATTCACTCTCCTCCCTGCAGCCCTCTGTGCAGGGGTGGTAAATTTTGCAGGGGCCTCTGCGAGAATTGAATGGACCACTGCCCTAATCGAGTAAGCTCTTTGTTCTTATGTTTCTACAGAAGATATAAAAAAGGTAAAAAGGTAAAGGACCCCTGGATGGTTAACTCCAGTCAAAGGCAACTATGGGGTTGCGGTGCTCATCTCGTTTTCAGGCCAAGGGAGCCAGTGTTTGACCACAGACAGCTTTCCTGGCCATGTGCCCAGCATGACTAAACCACTTCTGGCACAACAGAGGACCGTGACGGAAACCAGTGCACACGGAAATGCCGTTTACCTTCCTGCCGCAGCGGTACCTATTTATCTACTTGCACTGGTGTGGTGTGATGGCCTGGGATTCAGACTCGGAGGCTGAACCTGAGGAATCCCAGCCTGCACAGGATTCCCCGCCTCCAGAACCAGCTGAGCCGGGGCTGGGGCTTGAGCCTGAAGGGTCCCCACCTGTGCTGCATCCTCAGGTGAAGGCACCAGCTGAGTCTGCTCTGGCTCCTGAGGTGATGAAAGACCCACTGCCTGCAGGTGCCCCACTCTCAGCCCCGTCAGAGGAAGCTGAGGTTGCCTCTGGGTCCAGTAACCCTCCAGCCTCTCCTGAGCTGTAGAGGCAGAGGGAACTAAGTTCCCACAGGAGGAGTGTTCACCTCCAGGCCAGGAGAGGCGAGTCACCTGTGGACTGGGGCCACCCTATGCCTCGGGGCAGATAAAAGCCAGCCAGCCCCAGTCCCAAGTTACGGGAGCAACGTTGTTGGTAGCCAGTTCCTGCCTGCACCCTGTCCTGCCGGATCTCCTGACCTCACCAGCCTCCCTGCCTTGGACCCAGCTTCAGCTTTGATGGACGGCCTCAATACTGCTCCCTTAACCTCGGACTGGACTTGGACCTCGCCTCACAGAAACCCACGGGACCAGCACATGTGCTTTCGAACTGCTAGGTTGGCAGGAGCTGGGATAGAGCAATGGGAGCTCACCCCATCATGGGGATTCAAACTCCCCTGCTTTCCTGCTCCACCTCTGCCCCCATTCCACTTCCCACCCTCTTCCAAATCTTCAGGGTAGCTTTTCTGGGAGGCAGGGAACTCAGGATGCAACCTATATACAAGGTCTTACAATGAGTTCTTTCAAAGGTTTTCATTTTGGAATTTATTTATGAACTTGATAATACTTCTTCACAACATCTTCATAGTATTTATTATTTGACTGTGTTTCTGTTGTCTTTGCAACAACACAAACAATAAAGTTCTACTCTACTTTATTTTTGACACATGTAAAGACTTAATTAACCTTGGTTTCATGGACTAGGGCAGTATATTAATATTAAGACTCCTTGGAGGGATATAAGAAAGGTCTTATTTAATGTTCACTATCCACTGGAGGACAATAGATTAAGCATCCATAAGTAATGTACCTTTTCACCCTGCCTTTTCTAATGAGGAATTAGCATTTATGAGTGGAAAAAAGATACAATGAACCGCATATAATTTAGCTCTCCAGGAAAATGGAAATGATGGTTTCTCAATATATTTTTATACTCCATAAGACATATGGAGTATAAAATGGGAGGGATGGCTGTGTCTGCTCCTGCCCTTTGAAAATAGCAGAAATGAAGGAGAAATGGAGGGGATATTAAAGTTTGGAGAAATGGAGGAAATGAAGTTTAAGACTGCAGTCCTAAACTGGTGCACCAGTTTTACTTCACCCCCAAAGGAGCACTCCATTGTCTCTTGGGACAGATAGGTGCAAACAACTAAAACATAATCGAACATCACAAATACAGCATTAATAAGATAAAATAATCACAAGTCATCAATGAAACAATTACAATCAATTAAACACCATTAATAACAGCAGCCAGAATCTTATACATGCAGAACTGGACAGAAGGGGAAAAAACCAACGAAACAAGAACAGCTCCTAAAATTAATGGACCAAGCAGAACTGGCAAAGCTAATGGCAATAATAAAAAATCAACACAATGGACAATTTATGGAAGAGTAGCAGTCTTATTTTGGATTATTTGGAGAGAAAAAACCCATAATAATCAAATGAAATCGCAGGCAGGATTTGAAATTTGAACAACGGGCAGAAATGTTAATGTATGAAATAGAGGAATATATATTAGATGAAATGTGGGATGCAATAGAGGAATATGTATGGAACGAAAAGTGTGATATTATGCAGTACATAAAAGGGGTAGGTATAAAAACAGCATGGAAGCGAAGGTTCGAAGTCAAATGTGGAACAAATCTGAAGTTTGAAATTGGTTAAAGTTATGAAAGTCTAATAATTTTTTTAATAAAAAGGCCTCCACTATTAATAAAACAGCAACCAAATAAGCTAAAGAGAATAATTACAGCATTTATATGAAACAACATTAAGGCTGACAATGGCTTGTGGTCATGATGGCTGTATTACTTCACATACAAAAGGGAATGCGCCTCCACGTACCAGTTGTTGTGTTGATGTGCTCATGCCCTTCTCACAGGCTTCCCATGGGTATCTGGTTGGCCAATGTAAGATCAGGGTGCTGGACTAGATAGGCTGTTGGTCTTCTTATGTTTGGTCTTCTTATGTTGTCATACAGTCATACCTCGGATCCCGAACACCTTGGTACTCGTCCGTTTTGGCTCCCGAACTCTGCAAACCTGGAAGAGAGTGTTCTGGTTTGTGAAGGTTCTTTGGAAGCCAAACGTCCGACATGGCTTCTACTGCTTCCGATTGCATGGTGGAAGCTCCTGCAGCCAATTGGAAGCCGCGTCTTGGTTGTCAAACATTTTCAGAAGTTGAACTGGCTTCTGGAACAGATTCCATCTGACAACCAAGCTACAACTCTATTTTTATTCTATATATTAATTAGGGTATTCCAGTTGACATATGTGTGTGTGTGTAAAGACACACACACACACACACACACACACACACACACACACACACACCAGTAAAATTTCTGCTTAATACCAGATTTAGCTGACCACTCTGATTTGGAAAATAAAAATTAAGTAACATATTTGTTTTTGTACAAAGCACTTCCTATTAATTTCAAGGTGATTTGCATTCATTCGTTTTGCTATCATTCAATGACACTTTGAAACTAGGGCATTCAGTGTTAACAATGGACTTCAACATCCTCGTTTGAATGTCTGAGAAATCTGTCGACAAAGCAATTGCCTTTTAATTCAGTAGCTGATGTCGCCCTTGTCAGAATTGCACTATATGTCTAATATCAGGTGTCAAGTTGTCCAATCAGCTGTTGAAATACCAACGTCAGGGTTCACATTCCACTACGGAGAATCAAATTAGACATCAAAATCCTAGCAGGGATCAGCAGTCCCGAATATTTCAACATGCAACCCCACGCTCTTCGTGTGTGTAGCAAGCCTGGGTTATTTTGAAGGTGGCATTCATTCTGTAGGGAGACAAAACAGAAAACCACTCTGCAAAGCTGAGTGCTGAAAGATGAGAGCTAAGAGAATATATAGAAGTTAGAGAGATTTGGATAAAAACAACAACTGGAGAAGAATAATGAGAACTTCTTGACCTCAGAGGGTAATGTATGAAGCTATGGAGGAGAAGATTGACTGATATAGTGTCCTTCTGTAGCTAAAAGTTAGCATCATAAAAGGGGAGAATGAAAGTAGAGTGCTGATACACGTCCTATACTTATAAAAATAATCTTTTCTGACAAGGATGTGATAGAACTAGGATGTGGAACATGTGGCTTTCCAGATGTTATTGCATTCCTGTTCCCTGGCAACTTGGCCAATGGTCAAGATAATGGAAGTTCTGGTCCAACAGCTTATGGGGAACCACATGTTCTCTGCCCCTGAGACAGAAGACTAGATGGAGGAAAGGTCAACTGAAGAGATGTTCAAGAGGATATAACAAAAGTGTACCCTGGTGTACCTCCAAACCGGGAGGAAAACAATGTTGGTTCAGAAGCTGGCCTAGTTTCTTCTTGTCCCCCCCCCCCAAAAAAAATCAGGAACAAGGGGAGAGAATCGATAAAGAAAGCAACTCCCAGGAAACGTCATATTCATGTGAGAACATAACCTTGCATAGTGTTAAGGCTTATCTATGCCTTTGTTTGCCGCACCACTTTTCCCTGGGAAAACCCATGGTTTAGTATTGAATTGGAACAAAGAGCAATTGAGTTTCCCATGGATATCTGCTTGTTCCAATTTAGTGGGTTTTCCTGGCAAAAGTGGCAGGGGAAATGCAAAAGCACTCAGACACATGGATAGAAAGCATGGGGCAAGTGAGAAATGGCTTGAACCTGAGCTTTCTAGGACAAGCAGAAGTGTAGGGAAGCCCTTAGATGAGACACAAGAACCACCATGACTCTCCTTAAGACTGAAGCTTTTCTTATCAAGATTCTATCTTGATTCTATCACTGTCTATCAAGAGACAGTGTGGTATAGTGGTTAAGAGCGGTAGACTCGTGATCTGGGTAACCAGGTTTGGGTCTCCACTCCTCCACATGCAGCTGCTGGGTGACCTTGGGCTAGTCACACTTCTCTGAAGTCTCTCAGCCCCACTCACCTCACAGAGTGTTTGCTGTGGGGGAGGAAGGGAAAGGAGAATGTTAGTCGCTTTGAGACTCCTTCGGGTAGTGATAAAGCGGGATATCAAATCCGAACTCTTCTTCTTCTATACTGGAAACTCAGCTGTGCAGCTGCAAATATAACGTTTTAAGTGCGCTTTAAGTGCTTTATACAAATGTGACACTAGATGGCGATAGCAAATTCAATATATTTTTCAAAACTTTTTTTTTTAAAGCATTTTTTAAAAATGTGTCTAGATTCCATCTGGGTCTTCACTTAGACCAGGGGAACTGGATCTGACTGGCAGATGCACCTTGGTCAGCCACATTCATAGGTGATCAGGGCTCCACCCTCCTGTCAATCAGGCACAGGTCAATTCTGTGTCCAGGGCAGCTGTCTACCAGATCCATCTGGTACTCAGGCTGAGACCCTCCCTGCCCGCGGACTGTCTCGCCAGAGGTGCATGCTCTGGTTCTCTCCCGCTTGGACTACTGCAATGCGCTCTACGTAGGGCTACCTTTGAAGGTGACCCAGAAACTACAACTAATCCAGAATGCAGCAGCTAGGCTGGTGACTGGGAGTGGCTGCCAAGACCACATAACACTTGAAAGACCTACATTGGCTCCCAGTACATTTCCGAGCACAATTCAAAGTGTTGGTGCTGACCTTTAAAGCCCTAAATGGCCTCAGTCCAGTATATCTGAAGGAGCGTCTCCACCCCCATCATTCTACCCAGACACTGAGGTCCAGCGCTGAGGGCTTTCTGGTGGTTCCCTCACTGTGAGAAGCCAAGTTACAGGGAACCAGGCAGAGGGCCTTCTCAGTAGTGGTGCTCGCCCTGTGGAACACCCTCCCACCAGATGTCAAAGAGAACAACTACCAGACTTTTAGACGACATCTGAAGGAAGCTCTGTTTAGGGAAGCTTTTAATGTTTGATGCATTACTGTATTTTAATATTGTGTTGGAAGCCGCCCAGAGTGGCTGGGGAAACCCAGCCAGATGGGCGGGGTATAAATCATCATCATCATCATCATCATCACCTGACATCACTATGACATCAAGTGGCCAGTTCTTTCTTTTGCATCAGCTTGGTCCAAGCCAAGTGATTTGAGTCAGGGAAAGATAGGAAGGAGTGAGCCTGAAGGCTGAATTTTACTTAAGGGGTCAGTGCACAATTGATTCATTCTTTCTCAATACATCACGGGTATTGAATGCACAAGACATGGCCAGGTAAGGCAAGAAACCCTCATCTAAGGTAAAGGGTAAAGGTAAAGGACCCCTGGATGGTTAAGTCCAATCAAAGGCGACTCTGGGGTTATGGCGCTCATCTCGCTTTCGGGCCAAGGGAGCCAGCGTTTGTCCACAGACACCTTTCCGGGTCATGCAGCCAGCATGACTAAACCGCTTCTGGCACAATGGGACACAGTGATGGAAGCCAGAGCACACAGAAACGCCGTTTACCTTCCCACCGCAGTGGTACCTATTTATCTACTTGCACTGGTGTGCTTTTGAACTGCTAGGTCGGCAGGAGCAGGGACAGAGCAACAGGAGCTCACAACCCTCATCTACTTCTCTGTGTGCCACCCATGTGCATTGATTCATTGCAGAGAAGGATGGCATAAAATGGCTTGTGCCAGAGGTTTGCTAAGGCGAGGCTTGCTAAGGGATTTGCTTCAGTACCAAAATGTGCATGAAAGTCTATGAAGTAGCCCTTTGTTTGTGGTAATGGAAGATGCCAGCACAGATGAGCCCTTTGCGCCGGTGATCGTTCCACCAACCCCAAAGAGTTAACCATGTCACCTATCATCTCCTGCGCAGAGTGAGCTGAGCCATGCTCTGCTTGTGGTGGATGACAGAATGACTGCCGCAGCTGCTGTGCGCTGACAGATTGTATTTGCAACAAGACGTGTCATCTCCGAAGTCTGTTTATGAATGCATTTAATTAAAAGCCATCCGTGCAGATGTAAAAGCATTAACCCCATGAGGGAGCTATGCCAACACTATGGAAAGGATGCTAATTCCTAGAGTTTTTCTTTTTTTAAAAAAAGAATTACTGTTAGGAACAATACATCTGATTTGTTCCATCATTCTTGGCATATCTCCCTGGGGCCCTATCAGAATAACATATATACACTTCTGGAGAAAAGTGTGGGAAAAGCTTTGGGGGGAAACAAAGACATGAATATAAATACAGTAACGCTGCAGTAACTGTGTCCCATGTCTGCAGTCAAATAACCGTTTCCTTGGAAATGTAGAATAGACCTAATGATTACTCAAGTCCCAGAAGCGCCTTGATTTTGTGGTTTGGTTCAGGCCATTCTGAGGATAGTGCTGCAATATGGCCAGTGGACAGACTGGCTAAAGTGTTGTCCAATCCAAGCCTGGGTTTTTTTTTTTTAAAAAAAAATACCATAAGAAGGGAGAGAAGTTGCCCCTCACAGGGGCAGCAGACTTGAACATGGTGTTCCTGTTTAAATTATAATAAGCACGTCCAAATCTGCATCTATACACATAAATAAGCACATGCAGATTTTATACAAATCGATGTCCTCTTGTGTGTGTGTGATGCAGGGCAAAGGATCACATTTATCAAGACCTGAGAGCCAAATCCAACACACTACATGCTGGACTTTCTATGAGTGAAATCGCACCTGAATTTCACACTGTATTCTTAGTACATAAAGTAAGTTTTGTACATAGTTCCAATACCACCACCCCCTCAAACCACCCCCTCAAAATTAACGTTTGTTTAATACATCAAATGTTAAAAGCTTCCCTAAACAGGGCTGCCTTCAGATGTCTTCTAAAAGTCTGGTAGTTGTTGTTCTCTTTGACATCTGGTGGGAGGGTGTTCCACAGGGTGAGCACCACTACCGAGAAGGCCCTCTGCCTGGTTCCCTGTAGCTTGGCTTCTCGCAGTGAGGGAACCACCAGAAGGCCCTCAGCGCTGGACCTCAGTGTCTGGGTAGAATGATGGGGGTGGAGACGCTCCTTCAGATATACTGGACTGAGGCCTTTTAGGGCTCTAAAGGTCAGCACCATCATTTTGAGTTGAGCTCGGAAACGTACTGGGAGCCAATGTAGGTCTTTCAAGACCGGTGTTATATGGTCTCAGCGGCCGCTCCCAGTCACCAGTCTAGCTGCCGCATTCTGGATTAGTTGTAGTTTCCAGATCACCTTCAAAGGTAGCCCTACGTAGAACGCATTGCAGTAGTCCAAGCAGGAGATAACCAGAGTATGCACCACTCTGGTGAGGCAGTCTGCGGGCAGGTAGGGCCTCAGCCTGCGTACCAGTTGGAGTTGTTAGACAGGTGCCCTGGACACAGAATTGACCTGTGCCTCCATGGACAGCTGTGAGTCCAGAATGACTCCCAGGCTGCGCACCTGGTCCTTCAGGGGCACAGTTACCCCATTCAGGACCAGGGAGTCCTCCACACCCGCCCACCTCTGGTCCCCCCAAAACAGTACTTCTGTCTTGTCAGGATTCAACCTCAATCTGATTCAGTTGTAGCATGACTGGTAAGCATCTAGTCTGGTTGGATGTAGAATTCATCTGTGTTCTGCCGAGGATTTGTACACAACTGCAATCCTTTTTTCTTTTTGCCACAAGTGGTTTAAGGAGTGCTGCAGGGGGCACTGCAACAACGATGTAAGAGATAAGGGGCACCAAATTCCTGGATCACACAAGCTGCTGCTGGAATTTGAAAGCCCAAAGTCTGCCAATGTCTTTGCCTTTGAGACCCATAACGTACCACTGTTTCTTCTTTCCTTAGACCTCACCTGTGTGCACATGTTTCTGTTTGCAACATTCCTCCATTTTAAGCAAGAGGAAATATAAATGCAGCAGTGGTGTGCCACACACTGACTGATCGAGAGATGGTTTTTCCGACTGGAAGCAAGCAGCAGCATCTGCCCAAAATATTTTCACAGATGCTGAGCGCAGCGGAACGTTTGCTTTGGAAACAGAAGGAAAGACAAGCAATCACTAACCGAGCTGATCTATAGAAACCACAGGAGCTCCTCGCCTTTCAGAAAATAACACAGAGTCAGGGATCGGGGCAAAATAAAGCCTTGCACATGTACAGCACTTGAATAGCTGTTCTATTTAGTAAACACAATGGTGTGTGTGTGGGTGTGGGTGTGTGTCACTTTTCTCAAGAAAAAATTGAATCACAAACTTTTGGATCTTCATGTAATCTTCCTGCAGACAAAGCAGGAAGATTACATGAAGATTACATGAAGATTACATTCCTTTTTTATATAATTTTTATTGGGTTTTTGATAATTGTATACATATAAAACATCACCATTTCAGACATTAAAATAAATGTTATTTTGAACCTTTGGGCCACCTTCCCTCCCTCCATGGGTTCCATGTTTAAGTTTAAATTTGCTGCATCTTTTACCATTATCCATCTATTATATAACCATTATTATCATAAATAATTCCACATTACAAGTGTCATTACATCCCTGCAAAGGATTTTAACTATTTACAGTGGTCTTATAAATAAATTACAGATTTACTCCAGTACAGTGGTACTTCGGGTTACAGACACTTCAGGTTAGAGATGCTTCAGGTTACAGACTCCCCTAACCCAGAAATAGTACCTCAGGTTAAGAACTTTGCTTCAGGATGAGAACAGAAATCGTGCTCCGGCAGCGCGGCGGCAGCTGGAGGCCCCATTAGCTAAAGTGGTACCTCAGGTTAAGAACAGTTTCAGGTTAAGAACAGACCTCCGGAACGAATTAAGTTTTAAACCTGAGGTACCACTGTAGTTAGAAAATATTTGATATTCCTGGTTTCGGATCTTCCCTGTCAGTTTTGACATCTCTGCATACTCCATCAGTTTCATCTGCCATTTTTTTGTTTGTACTTCTCTTTCCTTCCATCTCTGGGCTGGTAGCATTCTCCCTGCTGTTGTTGCATACATAAATAGTCTTTTATCTTCTGTTGGTAACTCTTCCCCTAGTATACCTAGTAAGAAGGCTTCTGGTTTTTTAATAAATGTATTTTTAAACATTTTCTTTAGTTCATTATACAGTGGAATCTTGACTTATGTACGGCACTACTTATGTATGATTCCAGTTACGACCTTCAGTAGGTGCTTCAACTTATGAACTTTCCTCTAGATATGAACAGAGGCCTCGCCGGCAGACCGGAACTTGGCCGGCCAGCTTTGGGGCAACATTGGGGTCTCTGCCGCCGGGGAGAGGGCCCCCATCCCACCCCTGAAGTTGTGGAAGAGGTGCCGCTTGCAAGAGGCACAGCAGGGCGCACTGCAGCCCCAAACCCCACCGTGGAACTAACCAGAGAAGAACCTGGCCTGGCAAGAAAAAAAGTGACTCTGGCTGAAGTGAATCAGCTCTTTACTGACCCTTGCTCCACCCCCAGCTTGTAGCCAGGTAAAGGTAAAGGTAAAGGGACCCCTCACCATTAGGTGAATCAGCTCTTTACTGACCCTTGCTCCACCCCCAGCTTGTAGCCAGGTAAAGGTAAAGGGACCCCTGACCATTAGGTCCAGTCGTGACCGACTCTGGGGTTGCAGCGCTCATCTCGCTTTATTGGCCAAGGGAGCCGGCGTTTGTCCGCAGACAGCTTCCGGGTCATGTGGCCAGCATGACTAAGCCGCTTCTGGCGAACCAGAGCAGCACACGGAAACGCCATTTACCTTCCTGCAGGAAAAGTACCTATTTATCTACTTGCACTTTGACGTGCTTTCGAACTGCTGGGTTGGCAGGAGAAGGGACCGAGCAACGGGAGCTCACCCCGTCGTGGGGATTCGAACCGCCGACATTCTGATCGGCAAGTCCTAGGCTCTGTGGTTTAACCCACAGTGCCACCCGCGTCCCAGGTAAGCCCACCCAAAAAAATTTTTCATCTACAATACTGTCTTACTTATTTTATAGTACAGTACATTGATTATTGCCTTCATTTTATGGATCTATGGTCTCGTTAGACAGTAAAATCCGTGTTAAATTGCCGTTTTAGGGGGTGTTTTTCATTGTCTAGAACGGATCAATTCACTTTTCCATTACTTTCTATGGAAAAGTGCGCCTCTACTTATGTACATTTCTAGTTATGACGGGACCTCCGGAACGGATTATGGTTGTAAGTAGAGGTTCCACTGTATATCATTTCCCAGAAAGCCTTTATCAACGTACACGTCCACCACATATGGTAAAAAGTACCCTTCTTCAGGATGAATGCATTCTCGGTCCATTTCTCTCTGTGAACATTTGAAATGTGGAACTGATCGCAAAGTTTGGCCGTGGCTCTCGTTTTATAATCCACCAGCCTTCGGTCTAAATGTCCATAGGATTGTTGTTTTAAGCATGTGTTGGGTATAAAGGCAGAGCCGATGTTAAGTGTGCGTATTCAAATTCGCAGAGCTGAAAGCTTTGCTTGACATGGGTTGAATCATGCCCAATGATTCAAGAAAGCACGTGCTGAATGACATTGAGTTTGCTGTGAGCCAAAAAAATATCAAGAAAGACGAAGGGCTCCTCTCTGACAACAGAAGCAAAATGGAAGGAAAACAGGATTTTTTGTACAAGTGACAAAAGCCTCTCCAAAGGCTGTGATCAGTGTTTTCAAAAAAGAAATACAATTCGCCCCTCTAGAAAACTAATGATGAAGTTAATCACCAGCCTCTACCAGACACTGGAACATGTTGAGGAAACTTGCTTTTATTATTATATTAAATACTGCTTTCCTAATACGTTGGTTGTCAGCTAGGAGATTATAATGGGACAAAAAATCTATGCTTTCGTGCCAGAAGTCTAGGATTCAGTGTTAATGTTATTGCCAGCACTGTCTTTGGATAGCAGATACATTTTATAGTATAGATCAATCACATCTCAAATGCCCTCAGTTCGGCAATGACAAATTGTTTTCTCTTTCCCTCTCTATTCTTGTTTGCAAACGTCTGTCTTGGGAGACAATGGAAGAGCGTGCCTTCAAAGGTAAAGTTAAACTGTTGGAGAATTACGGTGCCTGCTGTGGCTGTAGAGAGTGATACGGGAGAGACATGTTTATTGCAGCTGGGGCAGAGGAAGGCATTCAGTTTTGCCGCTAGAGATGCACCATGGCATTTCTTCTTTCTGTGCTCCTCCCAGAGTTCATTCTTCCTCTGATCACTGCTGTGGACACATAACCTGACTGTGTGTCTCCAGGCACTGCAATCGTCTGCAAGGGATTCTCACACGGCGGGGTTCATGTCACCAGCCTTTATGTCACATTTATAGGCATATGAGTTTAATTTAGAATAGACAG